>NC_053392.1:521365001-521669876 GCF_905171765.1 Bufo bufo
CTCATCATCAGGAAAAATAAGTGGTTGTGCGTTAGTGCATTCTATCTCTTCCACCCCTGGGTAAGGGCTAGGTGGATGCCCTTGGGAAACCCTGGCAGCAGAGTCTTCAAACAGCATAAGAGACTGCTGCATAACTTGAGGCTCAGACAGTTTCCCTGATATGCATGGGGGTGATGTGACAGACCGATGGGCTTGGTTTGCATGTGCCATCTGTGCGCTTTCTGCAGAAGACTGGGTGGGAGATAATGTGAACGTGCTGGATCCACTGTCGGCCACCCAATTGACTAATGCCTGTACCTGCTCAGGCCTTACCATCCTTAGAACGGCATTGGGCCCCACCAAATATCGCTGTAAATTCTGCTGGCTACTGGGTCCTGAGGTAGTTGGTTCACTAGGACGTGTGGCTGTGGCAGAACGCCCACGTCCTCTCCCAGCACCAGAGGGTCCACTAACACCACCACGACCATGTCCACGTCCGCGTCCCTTATTAGATGTTTTCCTCATTGTTCCCGTTCACCAAAATTTTGAGAATGGCAAATTTGGGAATAGTTTTTCAACCCAGAAAAAAAAATGTGCTTTTACAGTCACTACAAATAACTTGACCAGCTAAAACAGTACAGATTTGGTTGAATAGAAATGTGAGGCCTGTTTTTTTTTGCGCTGTGTGACAGGTATAGGTTTAATCACAGAATCAGACTTCTATCTGCACGGTAGCGTGTGTCTTAGGTTTTTCTGAATGACACTATCAGCACCTTCAATGTAAGATATCCTTTTTGGGATAGATTTCAAGTAGGCCTCAAATACCAGAAACTAGTTATTTTGAGAATGACAAATTTGGGAATAGTTTTTCAACACAGAAAAAAAAATGTGCTTTTACGGTCACTACAAATAACTTGACCAGCTAAAACAGTACAGATTTGGTTGAATAGAGATGTGAGGCCTGTTTTTTTTTGCGCTGTGTGACAGGTATAGGTTTAATCACAGAATCAGACTTCTATCAGCACGGTAGCGTGTGTCGTAGGTTTTTCTGAATGACACTATCAGCACCTTCAATGTAAGATATCCTTTTTGGGATAGATTTCAAGTAGGCCTCAAATACCAGAAACTAGTTATTTTGAGAATGGCAAATTTGGGAATAGTTTTTCAACCCAGAAAAAAAAAAGTGCTTTTACGGTCACTACAAATAACTTGACCAGCTAAAACAGTACAGATTTGGTTGAATAGAAATGCGAGGCCTGTTTTTTTTTGCGCTGTGTGACAGGTATAGGTTTAATCACAGAATCAGACTTCTATCTGCACGGTAGCGTGTGTCTTAGGTTTTTCTGAATGGCACTATCAGCACCTTCAATGTAAGATATCCTTTTTGGGATAGATTTCAAGTAGGCCTCAAATACCAGAAACTAGTTATTTTGAGAATGGCAAATTTGGGAATAGTTTTTCAACACAGAAAAAAAAATGTGCTTTTACGGTCACTACAAAATAACTTGACTAGCTAAAACAGTACAGATTTTGTTGAATAGAGATGTGAGGCCTGTTTTTTTTTGCGCTGTGTGACAGGTATAGGTTTAATCACAGAATCAGACTTCTATCTGCACGGTAGCGTGTGTCTTAGGTTTTTATGAATGGCACTATCAGCACCTTCAATGTAAGATATCCTTTTTGGGATAGATTTCAAGTAGGCCTCAAATACCAGAAACTAGTTATTTTGAGAATGGCAAATTTGGGAATAGTTTTTCAACCCAGAAAAAAAAATGTGCTTTTACGGTCACTACAAATAACTTGACCAGCTAAAACAGTACAGATTTGGTTGAATAGAAATGTGAGGCCTGTTTTTTTTTTGTGCTGTGTGACAGGTATAGGTTTAATCACAGAATCAGACTTCTATCTGCACGGTAGCGTGTGTCTTATGTCTTAGGTTTTTCTGAATGACACTATCAGCACCTTCAATGTAAGATATCCTTTTTGGGATAGATTTCAAGTAGGCCTCATATAACAGAAACTAGTTATTTTGAGAATGGCAAATTTGGGAATAGTTTTTCAACCCAGACAAGAGCTAAAATGGTCTCTACCTGCTGTTGCATCTTTACAACATACTCCAGGACACTTTTAATGCGGAGTGGGTTGCTGTTCCCACGCCTCTTTGGCCACGTCCAACAGACCACGAGGATGTCTGCCATAAAGCAATTCGAAGGGCGAGAACCCAGTAGAAACCTGGGGTACCTCTCGCACTGCGAACATGAGATAGGGCAGAAGAAGGTCCCAATCCTTCCCATCTTTAGACACCACCCTTTTTAACATAGTTTTTAGAGTTTTGTTAAACCTTTCCACCAGATCGTCCGGAAGTCCGTAACTGTCTGATATGCAGCAACTTACAGAGTTCCCTCATGACCTTGGATTTAAAAGGGGTCCCTTGGTCGGTCAGAACCTCTGTAGGTAGCCCCACTCGGGAGAACATCTCCATTAGCTCCTTAGCTATAAGCTTCGCCGATGTATGTCACAGTGGCACCGCCACCGGGTACCGAGTGGCGTAGTCCAGGATGACCAAGATGTGTTAGTGTCCTCTAGTGGACTTCGGTACTGGGCCTACGAGGTCCATAGCGATTCTCTCAAACGGCACCTTGATGATCGGGAGAGGTACCAAGGGACTGCGAAAAAGGTGTTGGCGGCTAGTTGCCTGGCAGGTCGGGCAAGATTTACAGAATTCTTCCACCTCCCTAAACACACTGGGCCAGTAAAACCATTGTAGTATCCGGTCCTGTGTCTTCTGCATTCCCAGATGACCCCCGAGAACATGTTGGTGGGCTAACTCTAACATGAGTTTGCGATAAGCCTGGGGCACCACCAACTGTTCGATGGATTCATCTCGCAGGTGGTTTACCCGATACAACATCTCCTGATAAACCTCAAAACGGAGGAACACCGACCCTGCCCCTGGTTGTTGTGGTTCACCATCTACTATTAATACATTTTCCCAGGCTCGGGATAGGGTTGGGTCCCAGTGTTGGGCGGTACCAAAATTATTACCGCAGACATTGAGGTCTGCCAGCTCAGGACCCAGCGGCAAGTCCTCCATGTCTCCCACCATCACACTCAGCGGGGTTGTCGCCCACTCTTCCACCAAAGTGGAGGTCACCCCTACCGCTGGCCCTTCGGACTCAGGTTCCCAGGGTTCTGTTCTCCCCCCTGAGCCGGGCCACTCTGCTAGGGTTACTACTGTCTCATAGGTATCAGTTACTCTCGTAGCAGGCCACAGTGCTGGGAAGCCTGGGAAGTCTCTCCCTATTATAGGTTTGTGGTGTAGATTGATAGCGACAGCCACCTCGTGGGTCCACCTGCCGACAACCGTGGATAGAGACACCATAGCAGTGGGGTAGTCTTTTAAGTCTCCATGAATACACATGAACGACTTTCCGGCCAGTATACTCAGTGGTCCGTACCAGGGGAGCACTTACCAGGGTCACCAGATTCCCTGAGTCCAACAGAGCCTCCGCTGGAGTGTCTCCCACCTCCACCTGGCACAGGTGATTTAGAGTCTCTGGGGCACCCACTGCATTCAGCTTCCCAGCATATAATGACTGACGGAAGCAATAGTTTGTGTCCATGGGTTCCACCTGATGTGGACAGTCAGCTCGTACATGGCGGGTGGGTTTGATGGGCCCAAATCGCAGGGTCTGGGGTGGAGAGTTATGGGTTTTGACTACCTCCCTCCCAAAAGAACCCCCCTGTAGATTCCGGGTAGCCTCATAGCGCTCCACCAGGTCAACTATCTCGAGAGCATTACCTGGAGAGACCTGGCCGATCCATTGCTGTAGAGGGGGTGGCAAAGCCCTCCAAAACAAATCAGCCACCAAACGTTCCAGCATAGCAATGGGGCTCAGCACGTCAGGCTGTAGCCACTTCTGCAAGAGATAAAGCAAGTTATAATACTGGGGTCTCACGGGCTCAGCCGGCTTAAACCTCACCTGATGCACCTGCTGGGCTCGGACCAACACATTCAACCCCAGTCTTGCCAGAATCTCACCCTTGACTTTCTGGTAGTCGGCCGCTTGGTCATCCGGCAAGTCGAAATACACCCTCTGGGAATCGGATGTCAGGAACAACCTTAGCACACTGATCTCAGGGTAGATTCTCCCTTGTGGCCACCTTCTCATACATCGCCAGGTAAGTTTCAACGTCATCTGATGGTGTCATCTTGGGGATCGCCGCACGGACCGCTTTCCGGACATCATGGACAATCTGGGACGCTCCTGCCGTCTGTAAAGCCATCACGTGTTGTAACAGCAGCTGGTTTGTTTCTTGCTGTTGTTGATTAGCCTCCACGAGAGCTTTTATTACAGCCTCGATTTTGTCACGTGACACAGGTTTAAATTTAGCTGGTTTAATCCAGGACATCCAGCCTCACTGCGTGTGCCCGCTCCAAGCCACCAATTGTGAGTATTCGCTCTGGTAGGCAGGGTAAGCGGACGCAGAACAGAGGCAAAAGAAACAGTTTGTAAAACAAAACTTCAGTGTTTATTCACACAGGAGAAAAAAAATGCAACATTGACAGTCTTAGTGTTCGTTCACACAAAGGAAAGTCCAAAGCACAAAAACAGTCACCTTGTTAACAGGTTCTTTCAGCGTCCACAACAGGCTTTAGGGGGCCTGTTTCCCCGCATGCGGCTCTCAGCACAGCTGCCTATTTAAAGGACAGCCAGGTTCTGCCAAAACCCTGACCAGCACTTAAACTCTGGTCTGGTATTTGATCTCACCTGGCTGGAAATCAGCCCAGCCGCCCATGTTGGGAGGAAAATGTCTGCCTTCCCAAACAAAACCTCTTGCTATGTTAGAGCGTTCAACAGTAAGAAGTAGGCAACTTTCCTATTCGTTGCTGGGGATGTTGCTAAGTGCCGATATTCGCAATAAATTCGCGATTAGAATATATTGCACTATATTCTAAATATTTGCGAATTCTCAAAGTGGCGATATTCACGATTAAAATTCACAATTCAAATATTCGCACTCAATACTTGTGGCCATATACAGTAGTTCAGAGATGCCCTTCTGGGAGAAATATTTCCTTCCGGGGACATTCCATTGCAGTGTGCCAATGGCCACAAATTTTCTGAAGGCCTCCGAGTCTACCAATTTATATGGCAGTAGTTGGCGGGCTAGCAGCTCCTACAAGCCAGAGGTCAGCCGTTGGGAAGAGGATTATCCGGCGTCATCTTTTTTTACACTTGAACGGCCTGCCTCTTCCTCTGCCTGTCATTTTAAAAAATGACCCTGTGCCAAAGTCCCTAGAGAAGAGCTGTATTTGTGGAAGCTGATATATGGCAGGCCTCAATCAGTTTTTAGTTGAAGTAGGTATATCAAAACCCGCAATCTGTATTTTGTGGACACAGGTATATGGAAAACCTCTATCACTATTTTATGGAAGCTGATATATGGAAGACCTCAATCAGTTGTTAGTTGAAGCTGGTATATCACCCTCAAGCAGTCATTTTGTGGATGCAGGTATATGGAAAACCTCAATCACTATTTTGTGGAAGCTGATAGATCGCAGCCCTCAATCAGTATTTACTGGAAGCATACAAATGCACTATAATATACTTTCTATGTTAGAAGAGGCAGGCCGTTCAAGTGTAAAAAAAGATGACGCCGGATAATCCTCTTCCCAACGGCTGACCTCTGGCTTGTAGGAGCTGCTAGCCCGCCAACTACTGCCATATAAATTGGTAGACTCGGAGGCCTTCAGAAAATTTGTGGCCATTGGCACACTGCAATGGAATGTCCCCGGAAGGAAATATTTCTCCCAGAAGGGCATCTCTGAACTACTGTATATGGCCACAAGTATTGAGTGCGAATATTTGAATTGTGAATTTTAATCGTGAATGCGACATGCGACGATGATTCAGCCTAATAGGATGGGGGGTATGGGATTGCCGGATATGGCAGAATATTATAGGGCGATTCAAGGGATGAGATGCTTGGAATGGATTAGAGGCCCGGAAAATAGACTTGACATCCTAGCAGAAGCAGGTGATAGGAAACTCCCTCTGAGATCATTTCTTCTCTCTCCCCCTAGAGATATGCCTCAGCAGATTAGAACACTTAGCCTCACGACAAAGAACACTTTGAACCTGTGGCGCTCCGATCTGTCGGGGGTGCTACTTTCAAACCACGAGGTGTCGCCGGTGCTTCAGATTAGAGACATCCTATGGAGCTCTGGAGATCTATTTGGCTCTACTTTGCCAGGTGATCTTACAGAGTTGTCATTTCCATTGGTTGACCTATTGGATCCGACAGGTCATTTAATAGAGGGTTGGGACAGCCATCCTAAATTACAAAAGTTATCATTTATTCACAAATTATATATTAAACAGTATTTGGGAAAGAAGAAAATTTCCGCGTCAGCCTCTACAACTCAATTTGAGCAAATGGTCCTTGCTAAGGTCCCTCCCTTGAAAAAAGTCTCGCGGCTATATGCTGTGTTGGTCTCCCAGATCAGACCTGCCGCATATGGTTTCATTAGCAAATGGGAGAAAGATCTAAATATACATTTCTCAGATAGAGAGGTGAGACAGATATGCTCAATCACACCAAAGGTATCTAGATGTGTCAAATTGCAGGAGAACCTTTACAAGGTGATTACAAGATGGTACTTCACACCCCGTAGATTGCATCTTATATACCCAGAATGTGACTCCAGATGTTGGAGATGTCTTAACGCAGAAGGTTCGCTAGTGCATATATGGTGGACGTGCCCGGATATAGTCAAGTACTGGAAAAGGATATGTACTATATGTTCACAGATTAGTGGGATGCAGTTTTTACCTTCAGCTAAAGGGTGTCTGTTGGGGTTGATGGGAGACTTTAAAGGGAATAGACATATCACCGCTTTGCTGGGTCAACTATTAGCCGCTGCTAGGGTTCTCATAGCCTTTAACTGGAAGAGTAACAGAGCCCCTTCTATCTCCCAGTGGACTGCGAAATGTGATGCGCTCTACAGATTGGAGCAAATTGCTGGGTGGGAAACCAAGAGATCACATGTGTTTGAAGCCACATGGTCCCCATGGAAAAAATTTAGAGGCTTTTCGTCCTAATAGTGTTTAGGGCTACACAGTATTTATATACAGTATTTGTATCTGGGTCGTAGGTTTTTTCTCCCCCCCCCCTACCCCTCCCCACTACTTACCTACCTTCTTACTTTTCCTTCCCCTCCCCCCCTCCCCCTATATTGATGGTACTTAATTGTGTGTTCAATTTTGGCTGTATGGCAAGTACCCCAATGTGGGGTTTATGTACCTTTTGTATTTTCTGCTCATGATTCAGAATAAAAATATTTTGAAACTCAAAAAAAAAAAAAAAAAAAAAAAAGAAAGTATATTATAAGTATCACACCCCTCTGTGTATCACACATATCAATAGTACAATGTTACCAGTCCTTAAAAGGACTTCTGTGGCCCTATTAGCTAGCGTTTGTTGTCGCGAAGTTCCTAACAGCTTGTCCCTGCTCCAAAATGCAACCTCTCCCTACACTGGCAAAACACATAATGTAAAATGGCTGCCAGATCCGGTTCTGTTATAGGGTAGGGGGTGTGTCCATGTGCTGAAATGTCTCAATTGGCTGTCCTGTCCCACCTGATGGATGTGTCATGGGTCAAAGTTCAGCGCAATGCAAAAAAATATGGCGCGCGTGGACATTGCCATATTTTTTCATGTTCGGCGAATCGCAAACAAGCAAAGTTGGCTGTGAAACAACCGCCGGGCGAACCACAAGGCCATCTCTATGAACCAAGTGCTATCCGAGTGAAGGCGGATGCTCCACAGACAGGATCTGATTTTTGTGGGTTATTGTTCTGACAGATCAGAGGAAGGGCAAAATGATCATTGAAGTCGACACAAACTTATTGCTGACACCCTCTCCACTCTGTCAGGGGGTTCTTCTTGTATAAGCGTTTAATAGAACAGGGTCTGTAGACATCTATGTGGAATCAGCTGATGACGGTGTAAAAGGAATGCGCTTCTTCTTGGCGCTAACATTAACCTGTAAGGCAGAGTTCATACTTGAGTAATTTGGCCCCGTGACTGGCCAAATAAGTGAAGTGTGCAGTGATTCTAAGTGTGACGCCTGTCATCTGCATGTCATACGGACTCACAGTATTATTTCACTACAAAAGCAGACTCCCTATGCATGTTACTTCAAGGCACCATGTTCTACACCACTATAAAGGCTATCTGCAGCCAGGAAATAGCCATTTTCTAACGAAATTGGCCGCAAATTTATTCTGATCGAACCAAATTTTTCCCAAAAAATTTGGCGAACTGGTGGATCAAATTTTTAAAAAATTTGCTCGTCTCTAGTGAGGATGATACTGGTAGGAAAGGATGTAAATAAATGTTAGTACCTCTTATCATATTTCTTATTCACAGAGATTCTAACACAATTATCTAATGGTTAAAATGGTATGAGGATACCTACCATTCCAAAAAAACAAAACTATCTTTAGAACCAAGTGGGAAGAAGCCTTCAATGAAGCATGGAATCCCTTTGGCTTTATTCAATTAGTGTTGAGCGTGAATATTCGAATTACAAATACAGTTGCAAGAAAAAGTATGTGAACCCTTTGGAATGATATGGATTTCTGCACAAATTGGTCATACAATGTGATCTGATCTTCATCTAAGTCACAACAATAGACAGTCACAGTCTGCTTAAACTAATAAAACACAAATAATTAAATGTTACCATGTTTTTATTGAACACACCATGTAAACATTCACAGTGCAGGTGGAAAAAGTATGTGAACCCTTGGATTTAATAACTGGTTGAATCTCCTTTGGCAGCAATAACTTCAACCAAACGTTTCCTGTAGTTGCAGATCAGACGTGCACAACGGTCAGGAGTAATTCTTGACCATTCCTCTTTACAGAACTGTTTCAGTTCAGCAATATTCTTGGGATATCTGGTGTGAATTGCTTTCTTGAGGTCATGCCAAAGCATCTTAATCGGGTTGAGGTCAGGAGTCTGACTGGGCCACTCCAGAAGGCGTATTTTCTTCTGTTTAAGCCATTCTGTTGTTGATTTACTTCTATGCTTTGGGTCATTGTCCTGTCGCAACACCCATCTTCTGTTGAGCTTCAGCTGGTGGACAGATGGCCTTAAGTTCTCCTGCAAAATGTCTTGATAAACTTGGGAATTCATTTTTATTTCGATGATAGCAATCCGTCCATGCCCTGACGCAGCAAAGCAGCCCCAAACCATGATGCCCCCACCACCATACTTCACAGTTGGGATGAGGTTTTGATGTTGGTGTGCTGTGCCTCTTTTTCTCCACACATAGTGTTGTGTGTTTCTTCCAAACAACTCAACTTTGGTTTCATCTGTCCACAGAATATTTGGCCAGTACTGCTGTGGAACATCCAGGTGCTCTTGTGCAAACTGTAAACGTGCAGCAATGTTTTTTTTGGACAGCAGTGGCTTCCTCTGTGGTATCCTCCCATTAAATCCATTCTTGTTCAGTGTTTTACATATCGTAGATTCGCTAACAGGGATGTTAGCACATGCCAGAGACTTTTGTAAGTCTTTAGCTGACAATCTAGGATTCTTCTTCACCTCATTGTGCAGTCTGCGCTGTGCTCTTTCAGTCTTCTTTACAGGACAGCCACTCCTAGGGAGAGTAGCAGCAGTGCTCAATTTTCTCCATTTATAGACAATTTGTCTTACCGTGGACTGATGAACAGCAAGGCTTTTGGAGATACTTTTATAACCCTTTCCAGCTTTATGCAAGTCAACAATTCTTACTCGTAGGTCTTCTGAGAGCTCTTTTGTGTGAGGCATCATTCACATCAGGCAATGCTTCTTGTGAAAAGCAAACCCAGAACTGGTGTGTGTTTTTTATAGGGCATGGCAGCTGCAACCAACACCTCCAATCTCATCTCATTGATTGGACTCCAGTTGGCTGACACCTCACTCCAATTCGCTCTCGGAGATGTCATTATTCTAGGGGTTCACATACTTTTTCCACCTGCACTGTGAATGTTTACATGGTGTGTTCAATAAAAACATGGTAACATTTAATTCTTTGTGTGTTAGTAGTTTAAGCAGACTGTGATTGTCTATTGTTGTGACTTAGATGAAGATCAGATCACATTTTATGACCAATTTGTGCAGAAATCCATATAATTTCAAAGGGTTCACATACTTTTTCTTGCAACTGTATTTATCGCAAATTTTGCAACTTCGAGAATTTGTGAATATTTAGTGTATAGTGCCATTTATTCGTTTTTCGAATATCTGCCTTTTTTTTTAACAAAAAAAATTGGCAATGCAATGATCGCGTAATATGCGAATATGACTCGATCAATACAGGCATGGGTCAAAAAGGAATATATAGCAGTATAGAATATAGTGCTATATATTAGTTTTTTAGAATATTTGTAATTTTTTTCCTTCTGAAGTTATGTTTCCTCCCTGCTTAAGTTTCTTGTAAAGCAATTTAAGCAGGGAGGAATATATAGCACTATATTCGATATAGTGCTATACTGTATATTTGTTTTTTAGAAGATTCATCATTTATTTCCATCTGAAGTCATGATTCCTCCCTGCTTAAATTGCTTGTCAAGCAACTTAATCAGGGAGAAAGTATAACTTCAGATGGAAACAAATTAGGAATATTCTTCTAAAAAATGAATATATAGCACTATATTCTATAGTACTATATATTCCTTTTTGACCCACGCCTGTATTGATTGCGTTATATTCGCATATTACGTGATCATTACATTCCGAGTTAAAAAGAAAATTACTAATATTCTAAGGATACTTTCACACTTGCGGCAGGAGGGATCCGACATGCTGTTCACCATGTCGGATCTGTCCTTCCGCTATTTCGCCTTCCGCTATTTTTTCCATCTGAAGTCATGATTCCTCCCTGCTTAAGTTGCTTGACAAGCAACTTTAGCAGGGAGGAATCATGACTTCAGATGGAAAAAAATGACGAATATTCTAAAGAACGAATATCTAGCACTATATTCTATAGTGCTACAAATTACTGTTTGACCCATGCCTGTATTGATCGTGTAATATTTGCAAATTACGCAATCATTACATTGTCGATTTTTCAAGTAAAAAAAAAAGTAGAATATAACGAATATTTGAATTCGTGAAAATTCAATGAATATTCTACAAAATATTGTGAAATATCGCAAATTTGAATATGACCCCTGCCGCTTATCACTATATTCAATTTTATTTTGGCTCTTCTGTATGAGAATGATTTCAATATGCGGATATTCAACCTAAATGTAAAAAAAATATCCAATACTAACAAATCTGAATTTTGTGTGAATCGATTTTGGAGAAAGAGAGAGAGACCCGAATCAAATCAAACCAAACTGTCTATTCAGCCAAATCAGACCAGAATCAAATTTTAAGAAATTTGCTCTTCTCTATTATGAATTCATATGAAGTCTATGACTTAAAGTCATTAACCAATAAACCTGACAGAACAGCAGATGTGCAGGTTGGTGGACACTTTGGAAATAGTGACCATAAAGTAATAACCTTCCAATTGTCATTCAAAAGAGTGTTTCTTCAGGGAGGAATAAAAATACCAAACTACAAAAAAGCAAAAATTATCCAAATAAGAGAGGCCATAGGTCTAACTAACTGGGACAAAGTCCTCAAAAATAAATAAAAATACAGCCACAAAATGGGATATTTTTAAAAGCATCCTAAAATCGAATTGTGAGATGTACATACCTTATGGGAATAAAAGGGTGAGGAACAAGAAAAAAACTGTGGATAAATAGAAATGTAAAGAAAGCAATAAATGACAAAAAGAAAGCATTTCAATCACTAAAACAGGAAGGTAGTGAGGAAGCATTGAAAAACTATAAGGAAAAAATAAGGAAAATAATAGAATTTTTCAAAGACATAAAAACAGCCAAATTACAGTCCAAGAGATTAATTGCTAAAAAGTGTAAGACTAACCCTAAAATGTTCTTCAATTATATAAATTGTAAAAAGTATAAATCTGAAGCTTTTAGCCCTTTACAGAGTAATGAGGGGAGAGTTGCAGAGAGTGATGAGGAGAAAGCAAAGCTATTAAATATTTTTTTCTCCACTGTATTCATTGAGGAAAATAAACTGTCAGATGAAATGCAGAATGTAAAAGTAAATTCCCCATTAAAAGTGTCCTGTCTGACCCAGGAAGAAGTACAGCGGTGTCTTAAAAATATTAGAATAGACAAATCGCCAACACCAGATGGCATACACCCCCGTATCCTAAGAAAATTAAGTAATGTCATAGCCAGACCATTGTTTCTGATATTTAAGGACTCTGGATCAACTTGTAGGATAACAGGCCAAACTGGATGGACAAATGTCTTTTTTTTCGGCCTTATGTACTATGTTACTATACTGACAAGGAGTGTTCCACAGGATTGGCGCATAGCAAATGTGGTGCCCGAAAAACTGTAGGCCAGTAAGTTTAACCACCTCCGGACCGCCTAACGCAGGATCGCGTTCCGGAGGTGGCAGCCCTGCGCAGAGTCACGCATATATGCGTCATCTCGCGAGACGCGAGATTTCCTGTGAACGCGCGCACACAGGCGCGCGCGCTCACAGGAACGGAAGGTAAGAGAGTTGATCTCCAGCCTGCCAGCGGCGATCGTTCGCTGGCAGGCTGGAGATGTGTTTTTTTTAACCCCTAACAGGTATATTAGACGCTGTTTTGATAACAGCTTCTAATATACCTGCTACCTGGTCCTCTGGTGGTCCCCTTTGTTTGGATCGACCACCAGAGGACACAGGTAGCTCAGTAAAGTAGCACCAAGCACCACTACACTACACTACACTCCCCCGATCACCCCTGATCACCCCCCTGTCATTGATTACCCCCCTGTCATTGATCAACCCCCTGTAAAGCTCCATTCAGACGTCCGCATGATTTTTACGGATCCACTGATAGATGGATCGGATCCGCAAAACGCATCCGGATGTCTGAATGAAGCCTTACACGGGCGTGATCAATGACTGTGGTGATCACCCCATATAGACTCCCTGATCACCCCCCTGTCATTGAATACCCCCCTGTCATTGATTACCCCCCTGTAAAGCTCCATTCAGACGTCCGCATGATTTTTACGGATCCACTGATAGATGGATCGGATCCGCAAAACGCATCCGGACGTCTGAATGAAGCCTTACACGGGCGTGATCAATGACTGTGGTGATCACCCCATATAGACTCCCTGATCACCCCCCTGTCATTGATTACCCCCCTGTAAAGCTCCATTCAGATGTCCGCATGATTTTTACGGATGCACTGATAGATGGATCGGATCCGCAAAACGCATCCGGACGTCTGAATGAAGCCTTACAGGGGCATGATCAATGACTGTGGTTATCACCCCATATAGACTCCCTGATCACCCCCCTGTCAGTGATTACCCCCCCTGTAAAGCTCCATTCAGATGTCCGCATGATTTTTACGGATCCACTGATAGATGGATCGGATCCGCAAAACGCATCCGGACGTCTGAATAAAGCCTTACAGGGGCATGATCAATGACTGTGGTTATCACCCCATATAGATTCCCTGATCACCCCCCTGTCATTGATCACCCCCCCTGTCATTGATTACCCCCCTGTAAAGCTCCATTCAGATGTCCGCATGATTTTTACGGATGCACTGATAGATGGATCGGATCCGCAAAACGCATACGGACGTCTGAATGAAGCCTTACAGGGGCATGATCAATGACTGTGGTTATCACCCCATATAGACTCCCTGATCACCCCCCTGTCATTGATTACCCCCCTGTAAAGCTCCATTCAGATATCCGCATGATTTTTACGGATGCACTGATAGATGGATCGGATCCGCAAAACGCATACGGACGTCTGAATGAAGCCTTACACTGGCGTGATCAATGACTGTGGTTATCACCCCATATAGACTCCCTGATCACCCCCCTGTCATTGATCACCCCCCTGTCATTGATCACCCCCCTGTCATTGATCACCCCCCCTGTCATTGATCACCCTCTGTAAGGCTCCATTCAGACATTTTTTTGGCCCAAGTTAGCGGAATTATTATTTTTTTTTTCTTACAAAGTCTCATATTCCACTAACTTGTGTCAAAAAATAAAATCTCACATGAACTCACCATACCCCTCACCGAATCCAAATGCGTAAAATTTTTTAGACATTTATATTCCAGACTTCTTCTCACGCTTTAGGGCCCCTAGAATGCCAGGGCAGTATAAATACCCCACATATGACCCCATTTCGGAAAGAAGACACCCCCAGGTATTCCGTGAGGGGCATATTGAGTCCATGAAAGATTGAAATTTTTGTCCCAAGTTAGCGGAACGGGAGACTTTGTGAGAAAAAAATAAAAAATATCAATTTCCGCTAACTTGTGCCAAAAAAAAAAAATTTCTATGAACTAGCCATGCCCCTCATTGAATACCTTGGGGTGTCTTCTTTCCAAAATGGGGTCACATGTTGGGTATTTATACTGCCCTGGCATTCTAGGGGCCCCAAAGCGTGAGAAGAAGTCTGGTATCCAAATGTCTAAAAATGCCCTCCTAAAAGGAATTTGGGCACCTTTGCGCATCTAGGCTGCAAAAAAGTGTCACACATCTGGTATCGCCGTACTCAGGAGAAGTTGGGGAATGTGTTTTGGGGTGTCATTTTACATATACCCATGCTGGGTGAGATAAATATCTTGGTCAAATGCCAACTTTGTATAAAAAAAATGGGAAAAGTTGTCTTTTGCCAAGATATTTCTCTCACCCAGCAAGGGTATATGTAAAATGACACCCCAAAACACATTTCCCAACTTCTCCTGAATACGGCGATACCACGTGTGACACTTTTTTGCAGCCTAGGTGGGCAAAGGGGCCCATATTCCAAAGAGCACCTTTAGGATTTCACAGGTCATTTACCTACTTACCACACATTTGGGCCCCTGGAAAATGCAAGGGCAGTATAACTACCCCACAAGTGACCCCATTTTGGAAAGAAGACACCACAAGGTATTCCGTGAGGGGCATGGCGAGTTCCTAGAATTTTTTATTTTTTGTCACAAGTTAGTGGAAAATGCTGATTTTTTTTTTTTTTTTTTTCATACAAAGTCTCATATTCCACTAACTTGTGACAAAAAATAAAAACTTCCATGAACTCACTATGCCCATCAGCGATTACCTTGGGGTCTCTTCTTTCCAAAATGGGGTCACTTGTGGGGTAGTTATACTGCCCTGGCATTCTAGGGGCCCAAATGTGTGGTAAGGAGTTTGAAATCAAATTCTGTAAAAAATGACCTGTGAAATCCGAAAGGTGCTCTTTGGAATATGGGCCCCTTTGCCCACCTAGGCTGCAAAAAAGTGTCACACATCTGGTATCTCCGTACTCAGGAGAAGTTGGGGAATGTGTTTTGGGGTGTCATTTTACATATACCCATGCTGGGTGAGAGAAATATCTTGGCAAAAGACAACTTTTCCCATTTTATTATACAAAGTTGGCATTTTATCTCACCCAGCATGGGTATATGTAAAAAAACACCCCAAAACACATTCCTCAACTTCTCCTGAATACAGAGATACCAGATGTGTGACACTTTTTTGCAGCCTAGGTGGGCAAAGGGGCCCATATTCCAAAGAGCACCTTTCGGATTTCACTCGTCATTTTTTACAGAATTTGATTTCAAACTCCTTACCACACATTTGGGCCCCTAGAATGCCAGAGCAGTATAACTACCCCACAAGTGACCCCATTTTGGAAAGAAGAGACCCCAAGGTATTCGCTGATGGGCATAGTGAGTTCATAGAACTTTTTATTTTTTGTCACAAGTTAGTGGAATATGAGACTTTGTAAGAAAAAAAAAAATCATCATTTTCCGCTAACTTGTGACAAAAAATAAAAAGTTCTATGAACTCACTATGCCCATCAGCGAATACCTTAGGGTGTGTACTTTCCGAAATGGGGTCATTTGTGGGGTATTTGTACTGTCTGGGCATTGTAGAACCTCAGGAAACATGACAGGTGCTCAGAAAGTCAGAGCTGCTTCAAAAAGCGGAAATTCACATTTTTGTACCATAGTTTGTAAACGCTATAACTTTTACCCAAACCATTTTTTTTTTACCCAAACATTTTTTTTTATCAAAGACATGTAGAACAATAAATTTAGAGCAAAATTTATATATGGATGTAGTTTTTTTTGCAAAATTTTACAACTGAAAGTGAAAAATGTCATTTTTTTGCAAAAAAAATCGTTGAATTTCGATTAATAACAAAAAAAGTAAAAATGTCAGCAGCAATGAAATACCACCAAATGAAAGCTCTATTAGTGAGAAGAAAAGGAGGTAAAATTCATTTGGGTGGTAAGTTGCATGACCGAGCAATAAATGGTGAAAGTAGTGTAGGTCAGAAGTGTAAAAAGTGGCCTGGTCTTTCAGGGTGTTTAAGCACTGGGGGCTGAAGTGGTTAAAGGACAACTGTCGTTTTTTTTTTTTTGTTTTTTTTTTGGAGTATTGGATTGTGGTAATTAATATCACCTTGGTGGCCCTATTTCAACTTTTCATTGTGTATTCAATTACCCCTTAATTCAACATTTTTGTTCCCTGTACTGCCTATTTTTACCTGTGCTTAAAATAGGGTTGCTAGGCATGGTCGGAGACGGAGGATGCAGAAGCAAGGCTGCGTGCAGGCTCAAATTACTGACAGCCAGGGACTGTAAGTAAATGATTAAAGCCAGGTCCTCCCTAGCAGCTGATAACAGTGTCTGGGCTGTGTGCACTTCTCCCTGTCCCTGAGCTTGGCAGACGCTCCCTCACTCAGCAGAGCTGGAGAATGCAGAGTTGGAGGAGCGCAGACCAGGGAAGGGAGATCTGCCGTCTGCTCAGTGTATAAATGCAAGCAACATGTGGTAAGAAGACCCCTTTGAGCTGCAGGAGATTAACCCTTCAGGGGGAGAGCTCTGGTTGCTTACACTTTTGGGGGGCTATTGTTACTGGCTAGTGCATGTGAGGAGCTCAATGCTTGTGGGTAGTGAGGGCAAGCGGGATTAGCCTCAGGACTGGAACGGCGACGACCATGTTGCAGCTGGTATTTCACTACTGCCCTCTGCTGCTCACAAAGCCTGTCCAACATGGTGAGCTCGCAATTTCAAGTACTGCTGCAGCATTGACAGACCGGCTGAAGCTGTAAATGACTTGCGGAAATGTGCACACACGCGACGCACCTTAACCAGTAGCTCAGGCAAATTGGGGTAGGTTTTGAGAAACCACTGAACCACAAGTTTGAACACGTGTGCTAGGCATGGGATGTGTCTGAGCTTGCCGACCTCCAAAGCCGCCACCAAGTTATGGCCATTATCAGACACAACCATGCCTGGTTGTAGGTTGAGTGGCGAGAGCCACAGCTCAGTCTGGTCTCTTATCCCCTGCCACAGCTCTGCGGTGGTGTACTGTTTATCCCCTAAGCATATTAACTGCCTGTTGCCGCTTCCCCATTGCAGTGCTACACTGTTTCTAGCTACCGACTGATGACTGACTGGTGCTGCACGCTGATAAATCAGAGGTGGAAGTGGAGGAGGAGGCGGAGGAGGAGAAGTGGGGTTTGGAGCCACTAACGTAGGTGCTGGCGGAAACCCTGATCGACCTAGGGCCCGCAATCCTTGATGTCGGTAGCACCTGTGCCATCCCAGTGTACGACTCACTCCCTGCGTCCACAACATTCACCCAGTGTGCCATCAGGGAAATGTAGCGTCTCTGGCCAAATGCACTTGCCCATGTGTCCGTGGTTAAGTGGACCTTCCCAGTAACTGTGTTGGTCATGGCATATGTGATGTTACGGGACAAATGTTGGTGTAAGGTGAGCACGACACACCTTGCAAAAATAGTGGCGGCTGGTGATTGTGTAACGCGGGACGGCCGTCGACATCAGGGTGCGGAAGGCCTCAGTATCCACAAACCTAAATGGCAACATTTTCAGGGCCAGTAATTTGGAAAGCTACGCATTTAGTGCTATGGCCTGTGGGTGGGTGGCTGGGTATTTTCGCTTGCGTTCAAATGCATGGAGTAAGGACATTTGTACACTGTGCTGGGAAACAGAAGTGGATGTGGTCGCTGATGTTGCTTGCGAAGGTCCAGGTGCAGGGCGGGAGGCATCCGAGCCTGCGCCTTCGATAGGGGATTGGCCAGCACATAACATAGGGTAAGCGGAGGCAGTAGTGTGACCCGCAGACACAGATTGCGAACCTAGGCATTTATCCCACTTATTACGGTGCTTGGGTGCCATGTGGCGGATCATGCTGGTGGTGGTGAGGTTGCTAGTGTTCACTAGTGTTAAGCACGAATATTCTAAAAGCAAATTTTTATCGTGAAATTCGGCACTTCGAGAATTTGCGAATATTTAGAATATAGTGCTATATATTCGTAATGATGAATATTCCAACCAATAGAAAGGTTGACTACCCCTTACTATATAAGAACCTCCCCAGCAGCTATTTTCTAAAGTTTATTGCAGTTATGAAAGAGACAGCATTGTCATTACTGTGCTCTGCGCTTTGTTGTATTACATTAGACAGTTAACTTTATATATATATATAATTCAGATAGTTAGGGGGAGATAGTCAGTGTAGGTTAGATTGATCTATAGTGTAGCTGGTTCCAGTGCAGGGTGTTAGGTAGTGTAATAGATTCTGCTGTCCATACATACATGCTACAGACATAGTGCTATGATGACACGTATTGTAAAAAAATATGCGCAACAATTGCTAAAAATTCGCAAGCACAAATATATTGGAGCACTTTATCTGCATATAAATCTATTCTAATGTTCTGCCATGCGAACCATTTTCGCCAGTCTCAGGAAAATTATACCAGCTTGAAAAATGTAGCATAAGTGTCCCACGCCGGTATTTCGTACGCATTACGTGAATAATATTCTGCCGATTTTTGCAATCAAGAATATTATCTCGAATTCGCGAATATATGACAAATTTTCTACAAAATATTCGTGAAATATTGCGAATTCGAATATTGTTCCTGCCGCTCATCACTAGTGTTCACGCTCCGGCTCATTTTCGTATGGCACAGGTAGCAAACTACTATTCTTTTGCCGTCCGCACTTTCCTCAAAAAAGCGCCATACTGTGGAACATCTACCCCTTGACAAGGGAGATTTCCGCAAGGGGGTGCTCCGTGGAACAGTTGCGGGCCTGTTTGGTGTGGCCCGCCTCCTCCCTTTTGCCACCCCACTGCCTCTTCCAGTCTGTTGCGGTGCTGCAGATCCCTCCCCCTCTGTACTGCTGTCTTGCTCGGTATTCCACCTTCCTAGTTTGGGTCAGTGACCTCATTGTCCACCACCTCTTCTTCCACTTTCACTTCCTCACACTGATCATCCTCCTGATTTGTTGACCTAAACACAACCTCTTGAGACAGTAATTGCAGTTGACTCATTGGCAACTGTGTCTCATCATTATCCACCTCATTAAACATTAATTGTCATTCCCCACCGTCATGTTCTTGTGACTGTGGATGCTCAAGAGGTTGGGAATCAGGGCCCAAGATCTCATGTCCCTCTTCAAGCGTGCTTGGCGAGAGGGCCAAATAAAGTAATGGCGATAAAAAGAGCTCCTCAGAATTTCCGAGTGTGGGATCAATTGTTTGGCCAGACTCTTCATGGTGGGAGGATGGAGGATCAGGGAGAGGATTTTGTTGACCAGACTTTTGGCTACTGAGACTGGACTTGGTGAAAGACAGGGTGGTGCTTAACTGACTGGAAGCATTATCTGCTGCAATCCAACCGACCACCTGGTCGCACTGGTCTGACTTCAAGAGTTTTGTCCTGCGATGCTCTGCAAACTGGGACATGAAGCTAGGTATCGTAGATGATTGTTTTTTACTTGTGCTCTAGCAGCAGGCACAGTTTCAACGCGCCCAGGGCCACGGCCTCTGCGTGAACCATCAGCATCACGGCCACTTCCCTGTTCCTTACTGCTCGCCTTCTTCATTTTAAATGTGATATATGCTTGAAAGTATGTCACACGTATAGTAGCATAGGATTTAGAAGTGTTTTGCGTAAAAGAATTTACAAAGGTATTTGTAATTAGGAAATGTTATATAGGATAGGTACTACAGGTAATGTCACTGTTTGCAGTGTCTACGGAAAAAGGTACACTGGATGTCACTGATATTTTAGGGATGCGCACACTTTAAACAGGAGATGTGGTGCGAATAATTTAACTGTCCGCAGCAGCCTATTACACGGTATTTAGCGCAAGATGCACTAAAAATATATATTGCTGCTGTCACACACAATAGTCCTTAAAAGGACTTTTAGGTCTCTAAAAAGTTTTTTGTATAAAAATCTTCCTATTACACTCCCTACACTGTCTGTCCCTTCCTATGCACAGCTTTCCCTAACACTCAGCAATTTAGCGCAGGTTGCGCTACAAACATATATTGCTGCTGTCATACACAATAGTCCTTACAAGGAATTTTGGGTCTCTGAAACGCTTTTGTACAAAAAAAATATTCAATTACACTCTCTATACTCTCTGTCCCTTTCTATTCTCAGCTCTCCCTGACCACGAATGAGCCGAACATGCATTATCTGGTGCTATATAGCACCCGATGACGCATTCCGGCCAGCCAATCACTGTAATGCCAGTAGTCAACAGGGCTACTGGCATTACAGTGAGGGCAGTACTTACCTGCATGTTTATTGGCTGCGTAGCATGCTCGATCATCACTAGTTAGCATATAAAATGAGAATGCTTGGACTGGGAGAAAATGTCTGTATGTGGGTAAGTAACTGGCTCAGTGATAGAAAACAGAGGGTGGTTATTAATGGTACACACTCAGATTGGGTCACTGTCACTAGTGGGCTACCACAAGGGTCATTTTGGGCCCTATTCTCTTCAATATATTTATAAATAATCTTGTAGAAGGCTTCCACAGTAAAATATCAATTTTTGCAGATGACACTAAACCGTGTAAAATAATTAACACTGAAGAGGACAGTATACTGCTACAAATGGATCTGGATAGATTGGAGGCTTGGGCAAATAAGTGGCAGATGAGGTTTAACACTGAAAAATGTAGGGTTATGCACATGGGAAGGAATAATGAAAGTCACCAGTATATACTAAATGGTAAAACACTGGGTAACAGTGACACAGAAAAGGACCTAGGAGTTTTAGTGAACAGCAAACTAAGGGCTCTTTCACACCTGCGTTATTGTCTTCCGGCATAGAGTTCCGTCGTCGGGGCTCTATGCCGAAAGAATCCTGATCAGGATTATCCTAATGCATTCTGAATGGAGAGAAATCCGTTCAGGATGCATCAGGATGTCTTCAGTTCCGGAACGGAACGTTTGTTGGCCGGAGAAAATACCGCAGCATGCTGCGCTTTTTGCTCCGGCCAAAAATCCGGAACACTTACCGCAAGGCCGGATCCGGAATTAATGCCCATTGGAAGGCATTGATCCGGATCCGGCCTTAAGCTAAACGTCGTTTCGGCGCATTGCCGGAGCCGACATTTAGCTTTTTCAGAGTGGTTACCATGGCTGCCGGGACGCTAAAGTCCTGACAGCCATGGTAAAGTGTAGTGGGGAGCGGGGGAGCAGTGTACTTACCGTCCGTGCGGCTCCCGGGCGCTCCAGAGTGACGTCAGGGTGCCCCAAGCGCATGGATCATGTGATCGCATGGATCACGTCATCCATGCGCATGGGGCGCTCTGACGTCATTCTGGAGCGCCCCGGGAGCCGCACGGACTGTAAGTATACCGCTCCCCCGATCCCCGCTCCTACTATGGCAACAAGGACTTTAATAGCGTCCTGGGTGCCATAGTAACACTGAAAGCATTTGGAAGACATTTGGTTCCGTTTTCAAATGCTTTCAGTACACTTGCGTTTTTCCGGATCCGGCGGGCACCTCATGCGCGTGGGGCGCCCTGACGTCACTCTGAAGCGCCCTGGGAGCCGCACGGACGGTAAGTATACTGCTCCCCCGCTTCCCACTACACTTTACCATGGCAAACAGGACTTTAGTGTCCTGGCAGCCATGGTAACCATTCAGAAAAAGCTAAACGTCGGATCCAGTAATGCGCCGAAACGACGTTTAGCTTAAGGCCGGATCCGGATCAATGCCTTTCAATGGGCATTAATTCCGGATCCGGCCTTGCGGCAAGTGTTCAGGATTTTTGACCGGAGCAAAAAGCGCAGCATGCTGAGGTATTTTCTCCGGCCAAAAAACGTTCCGTTCCGGAACTGAAGACATCCTAATGCCTCCTGATGCATCCTGAACGGATTTCTCTCCATTCAGAATGCATGGGGATAATCCTGATCAGGATTCTTCCGGCATAGAGCCCCGACGACGGAACTCTATGCCGGAACACAACAACGCAAGTGTGAAAGAGCCCTTAAAGATTGCTGTTCACAAGCGCAAACCATCCAACTTGAAGGAGCTTGAGCAGTTATGCAAGGAGGAATGGGCAGAAATCCCAGTGGTAAGATGTGGCAAGCTCATATAGATTTATCCAAAGCGACTTGGAACTGTGATTGCCGCAAAAGGTGACTCTACAAAGTATTGACTTTAGGGGGAGAATAGTTATGCACATTGACTTTTTCTGTCATTTTGTCCTATTTGTTGTTTGCTTCACAATAAAATATACAAAAAAACATCTTCAAAGTTGTGGCCATGTTCTGTAAATTAAATGATGCAAATCCTCAAACATTCCATGTTAATTCCAGGTTGTGAGGCACCAAAACACGAAAAAAGTCAAGGGGTGTGAATAATTTTTCAAGGCACTTGTACATGATGTTATTCTTGTAGGATCAGTTATGGGAGACTAAACAGATGAGTGCAAGTCATTGCTACAATTTTTTTTTACCATAGGTAAATTTAATAAAATCACAGCTTTAGGCTTGGTTCACATCACTGTTCAGCCTTTCCGTTCTCCTGCTCCGTTTAGGAGCAGGAAAACGGAAATGACGGATTCGGTACATAACTGAGACAAACGGAATCTAAGGACCCCATAGATTATAATGGGGTCCGTTAGGTTTCCGCTCAGAAGAAGATTTTAGAGCGGAGACAAAAGTTGTGCATGCAGGACTTTTGTCTCCGCTTCAAAAATCTTCTTCTGAGCTGAAACCTAATGGACCCCATTATAGTCTATTGAGTCCTTAGGTTCCGTTCGGTTCAGTTAGGTGCCAAATCCGTACTTTCCGTTTTCCTGCTCCTAAATGGAGCAGGAGACCAGAAAGGCCAAACGGTGATGTTGAAGAAGCCGTAAGGACACATGCCTCAGGTTAATGCTTCTGACTTTTTAGTGGTGAATCTGAAGAGCAAAATTTCCACAAAATAAAAGTTGACATTTAATTATGAAATGTCCAACATTTTATAAAATGGTAACTACATGGGTAGTATGTTAAAGGTTAATGTTGGCTTACAGATTAGGACTGTCACGGTCATATTGGTGTTTAAACTTGACGCGGTTGCCATGCAGACTGGTTGCTAGTGGCAGCGTGTTGTTGGCAGTTTGCATGTGCACTTCCTCTTTAAGGTTTTTCTCCCTGCTCTTTGGTGAGCAAGGGGTTAATCTTCATGCTAGTGGGGAATAAGGTGTTTCCTGGGTGTGGCCGCGTGCTTGATATATACCTGTGGATTGCTGGCTGGGTGCAGTTGTACTACAGCCTTGCTTGGTGTTGGAGATTTGCTCCTTGCCTGGTTGTTTCTGCCCAGTCCTTGAGGACCACCTTATGGAACAAAATTGTCCTCCCTTATGTACCCTCCATGTACCTTTACCCTCACTTGTTGTATGTGTGGTGTGGGTTTATGTTCTGGGTGTGTGAAGTGTTTTGTTGGTTGTTACATGTCTGGGCTGTTGTTGGTGTTGGTCCCTGCATGTATGCTATACGTCACCCGGTATGTTGATACCTCCGGAAGGGGACTGGTTTCCCGGAGGGGTGAAGTCTGGATGCAGTGCTGCCTGGGGCTGCCGTGCACCTTGCTGTATGGGGCCCAGGCAGTATCAGGTGTGCTGGAGACCTGTGTGTGATGTTGTTTGTATGGTATCCTATTTGGTGTGTGGGCACATGTACTTTTGCACGGGTTCCAGTCGTGGTGGCTGCAGCAGCTAAGTGTGTTTCTGGTGTTCTTACCTGCCGACTCTGTTGCTGTATTCAGTTGTCCACTTTTCCCTGCAGCTAGGCTTTTGGAGACTCTGGTTCATCCATGTCTTGGATGAACCTGGTTGTCTCTTGTCCCTGTCTCCTAACCTCAGGAATATTCAGGGATTTCAGGGTTCTGGGGTTTTCAGTGTATGTGCCCTCCTACCTTAGGAGAACAGGGCCAGGTTTAGGGATGCTATAGGAGGTGACCAGCTCCCTTTTCTTGGCAGCCTGGTCTAGCTGCTACCCCAATCCCTTTTACATTGTATGGTTGGGGGTTTTCCCCACTCCCCACCGTGACAAGAACATTTTGAAAAGCAGGTTTGAATGGACGAGCATTGGCATTCACTACCGAATAGCTATTCAGAAAGGAGACATAAGAAGCCAGAGAATGGAAAGGCTAAACGGTGATTTGAATGAAGCATTAAGGACACATCCCTCTGGTGAATGCTTCTGACTTTTCAGTGGTGAATCTGATCTCAAAAGCAAAATTTCCACTATATAAAACTTTTGACATTTGATTATGAAATGTACAACATTTTATAAAATGGTAAGTACATGGGTAGTATGTTAAAGGTTAGTGTTGGCTTACAGATTAGAACACTTTGAAAAACAGGTTTGAATGGCCGAGCATTGGGATTCTGTCACGGAACCATGAACCAGACGTACAACAAGAGATAAGAGAAAATAAGAAGGCTTTATTGAAAATAAAGCTGTAAAGCAAAAGTCCAAACGGATGGTGAAACCGAGCAGAGTCTTTGCGAAGCCAGAGGTCAGGAACCAGAAGGGTAGTCAGACGAAGCCAGGATCAGGAACCAGCAGGGTAGTCAGACGAAGCCAGGATCAGGAACCAGCAGGGTAGTCAGACGAAGCCAGGATCAGGAACCAGAAGCAGCAGCAGTCTTAGAAGCATGTGAACACAAGAGGACCAAGCAAGGAACTGAAGCCACAGACCTCCTATATATATGAGCTAGGCATCCAGCTCCTCCCAGTGGGAAGGAGGAGCCGCAGGGTGGAAGGCTACAAGAAACCCAGAAACCAAGATGGCCGCCAGCACATGTCAAACGAAGGAGAACAGCAAGAAGGTAAGACCATGACAGATTCACTACCAAATAGCTATTTAGAAAGGAGACATAAGAAGCCTATATGAAGTCCAACTGATACTTGAGTAAAATCAGTAGGACATGCTACAAAAACAAACCACAAGCAGAACATTGTTGCCTTGCAAAATCAATCTGTATTTAACGTCTGTACAAACATCTACTAGAAGAACTGCGGAGACACGAAACAGACAAAGTAAAGGTTTATGAAACCATAATTACAAATATTACTGTCGTTTTTGGAAAATATGTCATATGCATTCCACATAATGCGAGTATTGTCTTTATAAGATGGCACCTCATAAAGTGGTATTAAATACCAAGGAAAGAGCTTCATATTTCATCCGCTTGGATTTAAAGTAGGCATGTTCAATATCAGATTTTACTAGACTGACATCTGCTCTCCAAGTTGTGTACCCAGGAGCATACCTTGATAACTCATTTCTACACTTATTTCCTAGGCTTCTTTTCTTTAAAAAAATATCAGATGCAGTGTGTTTAACTCATTTTGTGCAAAAAAAAAAGCTTAATGTCTGCTATGGCCCTCTGGCCAGAACTGTAGCTGTCAGGAAAAAAAGTACATATCAAAAAAAATACTCATTTACCACTTCTAGTGAAGCATTTGAGCAGACACAAAATGCTAACTGCACGGAAAGGCTGTCAAAGGTTCTCTTTTAAGTTTCTTTTTCTTTTGCCTCCTTAAAGTAGAGCCATTTCAAAGTAAGTTTTGTCCAAGGACTACCGCAGTAACCTGTAGAATGTCAAATGTACTTTTATAACACACCATTGGAGTTCATTTGAAATAGAAATACTGATACAGTATATGTGTTTAATTTTACCTTTATATGACCGTGTTGTTATGAATTAGGGCGAGTTTGCATCAGCTTTTGTTATTCCGTTATACCGTTCCCTTATAACAGGTTTATAATTTAATGTAATGGAATTTAAGGACGGAATGCAACACAGAACCCTTTAAGAGGCAGGACTTTTATTTCGGAAAACGGAATGCCTCAAAAAGGGTTCAGTTGAGCATTCCTTCCTTAAATTCCGTTATATTCCGTTATAACGGAACACTATAACGGAATTTGGGACGCTAATGCGAACCCACCCTTAGGCCTCATGCATACAAAAGCATATTCTTTCTGTGTCCATTTTTTTTTAGGACCGTATACGGCACCATTCATTTCAATGGATCCGCAAAAAAATTGAAGTTACTTTGTGTGCATTCCGTTTCCATATGTCAATATTTCCATTCCGCCAAAAAAATAGAACATAGTAACACATAGTAACATAGTAACATAGTACATAAGGCCGAAAAAAGACATTTGTCCATCCAGTTCGGCCTGTTATCCTGCAAGTTGATCCAGAGGAAGGCAAAAAAAAACCCTGTGAGGTAGAAGCCAATTTTCCCCACTTTAGGGGAATAAAAAATTCCTTCCCGACTCCAATCAGGCAATCAGAATAACTCCCTGGGTCAACGACCCCTCTCTAGTAGCTATAGCCTGTAATATTATTACGCTCCAGAAATACATCCAGGCCCCTCTTGAATTCCTTTATTGTACTCACCATCACCACCTCCTCAGGCAGAGAGTTCCATAGTCTCACTGCTCTTACCGTAAAGAATCCTCTTCTATGTTTGTGTACAAACCTTCTTTCCTCCAGACGCAGAGGATGTCCCCTCGTCACAGTCACAGTCCTGGGGATAAATAGATGATGGGATAGATCTCTGTACTGACCCCTGATATATTTATACATATTAATTAGATCTCCCCACAGTCGTCTTTTTTCTAAAGTGAATAACCCTAATTTTGATAATCTTTCAGGGTACTGTAGTTGCCCCATTCCAGTTATTACTTTAGTTGCCCTCCTCTGGACCCTCTCCAGCTCTGCTATGTCTGCCTTGTTTACAGGAGCCCAGAACTGTACACACTACTCCATGTGTGGTCTGACTATCGATTTGTAAAGTGGTAAGACTATGTTCTTATCACGGGCATCTATGCCCCTTCTGATGCAACCCATTATCCTATTGGCCTTGGCAGCAGCTGCCTGACACTGGTTTTTGCAGCTTAGTTTGCTGTTTAACATGTCCTATAATTGTGTGCATTACGGACAAGGATAGTACTGTTCTATTAGGGGCCAGTTGTTCCGTTCTGCAAAATATGGAATGCACACGAACATCTGTATTTTTTGCGGATCCGTTTTTTGCCGACTGCATGAGGCGTCGTGTGCATGAGACCTTAATGAGAACTCCATTTTCTGCAATTAAATGGTAAGTGAAGTGTAGCTATTACATATAAGCAACAATTTGGTATTGCATGGTACACAAATCTACTTATTGATGTATATGGTAAATTGAAATAATGTTATAATAATTTCTCCAATGCAATTTTATAACTTTTCGTTATACCCTATAATACTTTTTTTTTTAAGTATGTGAGTCCATTTGTGGTAAGTCAATAAGTCAGGTAAGGCCTTAGAAGAACATTACTTCACCTTAAAGGATAACAATTTTAAAGGGGTTTTCCGGTTTGCACCAACATCCTTTAAAAGTTTAAAGTAATCGTTTAAGAAGATAGCTGTAATTTTGTAATGTATTTATTTTACCTTTATTGCTCCTATCTTCTGATCTGGGCTGTGGTCACATGACCATGTCCATGCAGCTCGCTCTTATTTCCTATGATGCTATGTCCATGGACGGGGCAGTGATAGAGGAGTATGTATGTAACTAGCTGTGGGGAGCAGCTATAAACTAGGAGCTGTGCTGGAGTTATGGCAGATAAAGGAGAAGTGCATCATGGGTTTGGTTGGGTATAGAAACAGGAAGTGCTGCATGCAGGATGGAAACAAAGCAGAGGAATTTGTTTACTTGGTAAACAGGTCAAGAGAGTCCAAATTGAAAAGAAGAGCATGGGGAATATGTGTATGACAAAAGCAACTACAGGAGCATATCTGTTAAAAACCACAGGAATCCTGGAAACCCCCTGGAAGACTGCTGATATAATAAAATGGGGCACTGTATGATTTGGAATAGGTGTTGCTACATTGACAGACTGCACTGAAAATGATAACTAAAAATGATATAATCAGGAATGTTATCTTGATCTCCATTCTCAGAGGCACATATATTAAGTCCGGCGTCTAAAACGCCTTCATAAAGCCTCATAGCTGGCGGTGGATCCTCCGTAGTTATGAATAAGTGCTTCTGAGCTGTCTTACATTTAGACCATTTTCTACGCCTAAAACAGGCTGGCCCATCCGCTTCCCTCCCCACGCCACACTCACAATTTTAGAACTGCCGTGAGCGGGGTGAAGTCGCAGATAGTAGCACAACTAACCATTGTGCCTGAAATGCCCCTAATTTAGGCATATTTCAGCTTAGTAAATTACCCCCCTCAATCTTTATCATGAGCATCACTGGCATAAATAGACAAGAGGGGGCACAAAGTAAAGCAGGGACTAGTTAACATCACCACACCTCTAACCACATGGGACAAGAGGATATGGTGTTACTTTAGAGAGCATCTTGTCCCCTTTCTCAAAGCTGGATCTCAGTTACTGTTCTGTCCCGATGTAGACCTTCAACATATTTTAACAGCTTAATCTCAATTATCAATTGTATAAATGAAGTTTTCTTTATGGCTAGAATGTGTTGCTGCAACAATATAGATAAATCGTCTTCAGTATTTCTTTATTGATATCCCAAGAGCATCATGGTCAGGTTCTCCAGTGGTTTTAGCCTGTATATTGTAATTTGTTGGTTAAAAAAAAAAACACTTTCCCAATGGAAATGCCTAAAATAATTGAAAATTCATATTATTTCTAGATTGGTACCATGTGGTTCAATTCTGTGAATGATGGAATTCCCAGTTTAATTCACATACGTGGAGGTCAAGCTGTCAAGGAAGAATGTATGCATCACATAGATCAATCACTGCTCACTGGCTTATTTTTGTCTATACTGACTTATTAGCTTGCATTTTTATTCAACATGTTCATTTTCTGTGCATGTGGCTTCCTACCATACATCTGATAGAATGATTTATGTCCTACATAAAAATAAATCTGTACAGGTAATTTAACCATAGGACACTAGAGTTGCTGACTCTGCAGTAGACCCAGAATAGTAAGAGACCTACATGCATTCTGTATCATTTAAGCATCAGTAAAAGGGTCATACAATGACATGGCAACAATATATCCAATGTAAATTGAACGTTTCTTTAAGCATTTTTAATTGTGTTCATCTGAGATTGATGAGGACTGCTAAATATCCTGTGCCCACTTATTCTAAGTGTAGTCACCATTAGTTTGACATTCCCAATATAATTGGTAAATGCACATGGCATGATGACCCAGTTCTTGTAATCCAGGGTGTGCAAAAGAGTTTGGTAAGGGATGACCATTTGTGCAGTTAATGTAATATTAAATGTTATCATCTGAGATGAATTAGAAGATCAGTGTGCAAAACGGAAATGATCATAGACTTGATGAGTCTTTAGTGAATTATTTCTCGGTTTCATTCTTGGCCATAAATAGAGGTGTTTTAAGACTGCTTTCATGACCCATTATTCTGGTATGTCTTATTACTGGGGTAACAAAGAAACTAAATATTAGAAAGGATTGCAAGAATGGATAATAGATATATAAACCACCAAAGGAGAACTCTCAACTAGAGTGGTGATACCTACACAGGACAACTCTTTGTTCAGTAGAAATCATTTAAAAAAATGCTCCTGCGTGATAAGATTGCTTACATATTTTTTTCCGGCACCCCCTGGTGTTCTTTTGATTGTCTCCTCAGCACGTCTACTTACTGTATTTGTCCAGTGGTGGTGAGAAGAAACAGGAATCACTTCCCCATCTGTGTACATGTGGATCCTGTGGTGGGACTGAGCTAAATGGCAGAGTGTCTGCCATAACTTACTACGTAGAAGTTCTGAGAGCTAAAAAAAAATATAGAAACTAGGGGACACCATAACAAATATCCAACAGCATTGTCTAGTCACCAGAACATAAAAAATAAAAAAAAGATTCCAATTGAAAAATGTTATGTTTTGTGTGATCTACCAGAAATATGTCATAATTATGATACAACCCAAGTTTTTATTTTGTAATTAAATTTCCATAGCGGCCACTGCACAAGCGCTGCACGGCTGTCATATGGTTGAAGTGCACCTTTGCAATGTGACCAAAAGTTGCAGTTCCACGCAGATGGCTAATGAAAAGTGTTAAATGAGTGTTAAGCAATCATTGAAGCTCCATACAAGCATACATGACTATATACCGTCCCTCAGCTAATCCAAAGGAGGCCCCCCGGCTGCAAGCGATCGTTTTCTCTGTATGCCACTGGACACCAGGTGCTGAACGGCAAATGGATACATCCAAAGCATGCCCAGATACATGCAGCAGAATCTTCTGAATCTATGAATGTGCTGGACATTTCCATTTGCCTTTAGCAGCCAAGTAAACATACACAGTTGTCGTCCTCTGCGTAGATGGGCTTTAAGATGCTTCCATTGGCTGAGACCGCTAACACTAGCTGCTCCTGGATACCTTTTTTTCTGCACTGAATGACAAACGAAAGCATCTGGTGCATGCGCAGATACAAGCAGCAGAATCCCCTAAATCTGTGCATGCACAAGATGCATCCATTTGCCATTCAGTATCTGTGTAAAGTAGATGGTGCCCAGGAGCAACCAGGAGATGCAGCCCATAGATGCTGAGGATGACTGGTGAGGATGTTTATTTCACTGACACTAAGGAAGTAGTGATGAGCGGCAGGCGTCATATTCGAATTCGCGATATTTCGCGAATATTTTGTAGAATATTCGTCGAATATTCGCAAATTTTAAAATTCACGATTTTTTTTTTTTACTCGAAAAATCGGAAAGGTAATGACTGTGTATTATGCGAATTTTCGGAATTCGAATTTTCGGATTCGAATTTTTTATTGAGAATTTTTCAACTTACAACTATTAGACAAAGAAGATTATAGCACTATATTAGCTAAATTGCTCTATATTCGATTTTTTCGAATATTCTCTATATTGCTATAACTTAGTTTTTTCGAATATTCGTAATATTCTAAAACAAGAATATATAGCAATATAGCGAATATTCGAAAAAAACGAATATAGAGCAAAATTCGCAAACACTAGTACTCCTAAAGTCAAGTATATTGCAGCCTTCTCATTGGCCCACAAGCTAGAAGCAGTGAGGGATCATGTGTACTGATAAAAAAAAATAAAAAATTCATTTGAATATTCGAAATTACGAATATATATATCTATATTCGAAATATTCGCAAATTTTCGAAGTACCTATATTCGCGATAAAAATTCGAAATTCGAATATTCGTGATCAACACTATAAGGAAGACAGGGCCTCCATTAGGACAACTGGGAGACAGTACACAGTCATGTTTGTATGGAGCATACATAACTATATAGAGAAAATCACATCGAAATTTGTCAAACTGTTTAACTTGTCGCTGTTTGTTAACGGCTGCACAATTTTAAAGCAAACCACATGGCCATTAACAAACAGCAACAAGTCAGCACTTATTTCATTAGTAGATCTAATGGTCCTGCAGCTTTTGACCAGATCATGGCCCTATTTTGGCAATGCCAGAGGCTACTGCGTGGAGCATCGCCAGTGGCGGATTATAATAGGGGCGTTTGGGTCGGCAGCCCTGGCTTGACGTTTATAAGGCACCCATTGCCACCCAAAGCTCCCATTACAAGGAAGGAGAGTGGTGTAGGAGAAAGAAACGGTGATGACATCCTGGCCATGTGACCAGTAACAAATGGATGTTAGTGGTCAAATGGTGATGATGTCATCACAGGTCCTTTTCCTGAAGGAGAAAATTGCAATGGTTTTATGTGGAGATTACGTCGGGAAAAGGTGACAGAGGGTGTTATACTGTATACAGGGCCGATTTTAGAAGAAGTGTGACCCTGGGCAAAATTGAAAGTGGGGCCCCAAATCATGAAATATTGGACTAGCAGTTTGACAGGACTTTGTAGGCACAGACAGCGGTTGCAACCACAGCAGCTGGTTGTAGACTGCCACATCATTTCGCTTTAGCCTTTCCACTATAAACTGCTGATCCTGCAACCTCTTTGGGTATGTTCACACTGAGCATTTTCTGTGCTTAAAAAAACCTAATGCAGAATCTGCATCAAGTTAATTTTTTTGGGATGTTTTATAAAACACTTTTTGATGCAGTTTTAGCGTGGGTTTTCATTCCTTCCCATTTTACAATGGGAATTCTGGACATAGACCCCGCGTTATGAATGGCCGGGGCACTTCTGTTTTTCCATGGTGCAGTTTACAAAACCACATGCTGAAAAAGGCGCTGTCCCATCCGGGCCCCTGAAGTTAAGGGAGAGCACAGTGTGCATGCACGGTCATCCTCCATTATGCTATGAGTGTTCTGATATTAGCTGATCACTGGCTCTGCTATTTTTTCAAAATTCCATAGCAGTGAATGGAAATAATGCAGTGCATGCACACTATTATGGGGAATGTGTGGATGACATACTGTTATGGGGGACCTGTGGATGACACACTGTTATGGGGGACCTGTGGATGACATACTGTTATGGGGGACCTGTGGATAACACACTTTTATGGGGGGCTTGTGGATGACACACTGTTATGGGAGGGTCTATGGATGACACTGTTATGGTGTACCTGTGGATGACACACTGTTATGGGGGATCTGTGGGTGACACACTTATGGGGGACCTGTAGATGACACTGTTATGGGGGACCTATAGTTGACACTGCTATGGGGGATCTGTGGATGACACAATGTTATGGGGGAATCTGTGGAGGACACAATGTTATGGAGGATCTGTGGAGGACACTGCTAAGGGGGATCTGGCTGTGATATGGCCACAATGTGTGACATACCTTTACAGATTCCTTTATTAGCAGCCCTGGTCTGCTCCCCCCAAGAACTGAAAAAAAAAAAAACGCTGCTAATTTGGATTCTTAATATATACTCCAACGCCCCCGCTCCATTAACAATGCAGACCACCTAAACAATGCCGTCTTCATTAGTTTAGCTAGAGCCCTCTATGGCCCAGACAGCCATGTGGTAATTGAATGCAATGTGGCCATGTCACAAGCACCACATGAGCATGCCGTTTGGTTGTGCCCTGGAGTCACACAGAACCCACAGGATACAAGTAGCTCACACAGGGGGAGCACAGGAAGCACACACAGAGGGCACAGGGAACACACAGAGGAGGCACAGGGAGCGCACACAGTGGGCACAGGGAGCTCACACAGGGGGGGGCACAGGAAGCACACACAGAGGGCACAGGGAACACACAGAGTAGGCATAGGTAGCTCACACAGCGGGCACAGGGGAGCGGACACAGAAGGGGCACAGGGAGCTCACACAGCGGGCACAGGGAGCTCACACAGCGGGCATCTGTGTGTCTGCTATCCTCAGAGTCATCTTGAAGTCAAAGGGGCAGTGGCCTCCTTGTCACTGCGCGATCCCGTCTCCGGCTCCCTCACTCAGCCGCCTGCTTTCCTCTCTCTGCGCATGCGTCGGGCGCGCACGATGGAAAAGCCCGGTGCATGCGCAAAGAGAGAAAAGTGGCCGGCTGAGTGAGGGAGCCGGAAACGGGATCGCTCAGTGACAAGGAGCACACCGCCCATGCGCGAGACTTGCACGATCCCAGCCTCACAGCAGGATGTCAATCACAGTGAAGGGAGGACGGGTAAGGGGCGGGCTTAGCTTGACTTGAAGCAAGGAGGCCGCTGCCCCCTTGACTTCAAACTGACTCTGAGGATAGCGAAAACACAGATTAAAACAGCGTTTTTATAAAGTATACAACAACCAGTGGAGGAATGAAAAACATGATTAGGAACACACTGGGGGCTACTGTAAGGTAATGATGTCGGTTTAAAATGTGTTTTGGAGGTGACAGGTTCCCTTTAATAAGAGGGTCCTGGGAGCTCCTGTAGTCCAGCAGCTGAGGTCAGAGCCTGTGGGCCTTGCAGCCTGGAGCAAGTGCAGGCAAAGGATGGGGGCGGAGCTCTGTTAGCTCCACCCACACATAACGTACTGATGACGGTCTGGGGCATCAGGATTGTGGATAATGCTGGCCTGTCACCGAGCTCTGGTGAGACGGGGGGAACACCAGCAGTGACAGTTCTTATAGGGACCACAGCAGCATAGTAGAGGAACACTGGGGACAATAAAGGAATTGAATACAACAACAAAAAAGACTCCCACACTCAGCCCACTTAAGTATCTAACATCAGGGGGGCCCTTTTGGAAAGAGGGCCCTGGGCAGTTGAGCTGTTTCCCCCCCTAACGTTGGCCCTGACTGTATACTACATACTGTGGGATACTGCATAATGTGGGGTGTTTTGCTCTATATTGCATACTGTAGGGTACTATATACTGTGGAATGCTATACTGCATACTGTGGTGTATATAGTACCCCTTAGTAGGAGGTGGTAAACTGCATACTCTAGGATGCTGTTAAACTGTGGGGTGTTATAGAATATACAGCATACTATGGATATTATAGTAACTGTGTACTACTGGGTGTTATACTATGTACTGAATACTGTGGGGTGTTGTACCCTATACTCTATGAGGGGCTGGGGGTGTTATACTATATGAGGTGTTATACTGTAGGCATTGGAGTGTTATACAGTATACTGAATACTGGGGAGTGTTGTACCCTATACTCTATGAGGGGCTGGGGGTGTTATACTATATGAGGTGTTATACTGTAGGCATTGGAGTGTTATACAGTATACTGAATACTGGGGAGTGTTGTACTCTATACACTATGAGGGGCTGGGGGTGTTATACTATATGAGGTGTTACACTGTAGGCATTGGAGTGTTATACAGTATACTGAATACTGGGGAGTGTTGTACTCTATACTCTATGAGGGGCTGGGGGTGTTATACTATATGAGGTGTTATACTGTAGGCATTGGAGTGTTATACAGTATACTGAATACTGTGGGGTGTTGTACTCTATACACTATTAGGGGCTGGGGGTGTTATACTATATGAGGTGTTATACTGTAGGCATTGGAGTGTTATACAGTATACTAAATACTGGGGAGTGTTGTACTCTATACACTATGAGGGGCTGGGGGTGTTATACTATATGAGGTGTTATACTGTAGGCATTGGAGTGTTATACAGTATACTAAATACTGGGGAGTGTTGTACTCTATACACTATGAGGGGCTGGGGGTGTTGTGCTATGTATGTGGTGTGGTTCTCTTTAATATTTAGCATAAATAAATAACTATGGGGTGGGACGCGAATAGGGGGATAGTCGGGGCAAATGGAGGGAGAGTGTCCAAAATGGGTAAACAGCCCCTGGCTAATGATACACTCAATCCGCCCCTGAGCATCACTCTTAGATGACACAGGCAGTTTAATAAGTAGTTAATGTCTGCAGCATTGCAGACATTTTCCATGTGTTTCACTACAGAGTTATTGCCCCAAAACAGTCATTTAAGTCATCTGTTCATGTAGCATTCCAAAAATATTTCACTGGGTATAGCAAAATGCTAAATAATAACACAAATAATGCATTTTCCCTCCTTATCCCTTACAAAGTATCAGAATGTATCAATTATCTATTCTGCTGTCTGTCCCCTGAACATGATCTGTGAATAGATAGATAGATAGATAGATAGATAGATAGATAGATAGATAGATAGATAGATAGATAGATAGATAGATAGATAGATAGATAGAAGATCACTCTTTTATTTTCTCTATTGTAAATGAATGGGTGGATTGATAGATGTTAGATTCGATAGATAGAAGATCTCTCTGTTATTTACTCTGTTGTCTATATGACATCTGTCCTATTTCACTGGAAATGTCTGCACATCTCGTAACAAGCAGAATTCCATTTGCAGCAGCAGTCAGGAAGAAGCATCCTGTTTTTTCCCTGCTCTTCTTTAAGTCAGGAGATGTCAGGAGGGGGTGGATAGTCATATGCAAAACATGGACTGTAAAACCAAAGTAGCCTGCAAAATTAGGTGTCAGCATGCAAAGCTTATTGATGTATGAATGCAGAAAATGAAAGCCAGCAGCAGACAGACAGGGCTAAAGGTGACGCAACAAGAGTGAGAGCAGCTGTACATCTATGTCAAGGTGTTGCTATGTGTGTGAGGCTTTTTTTTTCTAATCGGGGGGCCCCTGTCTAACAAGCAATGCCAGTCCATAAAATGATAAAACTGTGTAGAATAGAGCGTAAGCAAACACAGCCTGAATGCTAAGTAAATTGCCTCGTTCCTTAAACAGAAAACGCCTGTATGTCATTAATAAATTCATATTCTGAATCTCCAATAAAAGAAGAAAAATGCAGTGTAGACTGGAGTTACTTGGTTAACACCCAGCTCATTGCATCTTATTGTTGCTTCCAGCTACGATTCCTTCACAGTTCCCCAGTAGAATTTATTGCTGTCTGTCTTTGTGGCAAGTTGGAGAAGTGCACCTTTTAAAGAAAATTGACCAGTACTTCATGAATATGATGAAAAACGCCAATATCCCTGCAAAGATAAAATTCTTGCTATAAGGATTCATATAGCAAAGAAGAGAAATCCACAGATCGCAACAAATGTGTTCCTGAAAAATCGTGTCTAGGTTGAGTTACGGTGTCCAGTGTCCTAGCTTATGTTCCTTAATGTCAGTGAGAATAAAATATAATAGTTATCATTGAGAATACTATAGACAAGTGACTAAACCAAATGTGACAATAAATGCAATGAAGTTAGTGTACCGGCTATTTTAGGTATGTGAAGCCATGCTTTTTTTGACAACCCATTGTCAATGGTAAGGTTATGGCCACACGTGGCACAAAGGGAATATGTCACCAGCGCCTCCCTATCCAACTATTTGCATAGACACGTGTTGCTGTAGTGTTGCTGTAGTTCACCTGTGCTGTTTTTCATTTATTGATTTTTCATTCCCGCCACCGGATGGAGCTAACCTGGGGTAGACTCTTATTGCACCAAAGGGTTAGGAGCAGGGGCGTACATAGAAATGTTGGGGCCCTATAGCAAAACTTTTTGGGCCCCTCCCTCCCCGCACAAATATAAAGCACAATTTAAAGTAATTATATATTGTGGCGAAACCAACCTCGCCACTAGGCTTTGGAGAGGACTGGCTGCTGGCCTCTTGCCCCAGGATTATGGGCCCTATCATCAGCCCATGCAAAACTTAAGCTCCATGGCAATTGAACTGTATGTGTGTGGTCTGAGCACCATTCAATAATATGCGCTCAGACCTAAGCTATCTGGGGATATGTTGCATGTCTTTATTTTATGTAGTAAATGTAACCTTGTGTATTTTATTGTATTTTATGTCTTTTTGCAACCATGTGCTCAATGGAGTCTGCCTCTATCCCTGGATATAATTTGATTATTTCCCATTGTCTCCAGGAAAGAGGGCTCTGTAAAACTGGTTTGAGCCAGATAGCCATGTGCCAGCCAGGGCCCAAAAGATATTTTACTAACTTTTGAACCCCTGGTCTGATTCATGCCATTTTTTAATATGTTGTTCCCCTGAATGGATTGATTGTGAATATGTAATTTTTATGTGAATGTGATGTATGGTTTTAGAGTTATGAAAGTTGGGTAGAAAGTATGTTTAACTGTATGTATAATTGAGTCTCCTCTCAGGATAAGGGGAGGGAATATGCTGGGTGTGTTTCTATTGTCCCATTGTGTGTTTAAAATGGTGATGTCTGTTCTGTTGTCCTCACATGTGTATTGGCGATCTCCTTTTGTCCTCAGAGATAATTGGATTGCTCCTCAGGTTGTCTGGACAGAGAGGAGGAAACCATGATGCATTGTGGGGATATGTTGTCCTATGTTACAGTCTTCATTCTGGTCCTCTGGGGGCGTGAACGATTGGTTGCTGTAGTTACATTGTATGTCTTGTAATATACTGATTGGTTGTATTTCAAACCCCTGTGGGCAGTACTATGTTTGTTTTTTGTGAATAAAAGAGGCTGTACGTGAAGTACAGTCAGACCACTGTTTGACCCTCAACACGGAGCCTTGTCTCGTTATTGGGGGGATTCACTGTATGCTGTTACAGACTGATTGCTAGGAGTGTAAGCTGATTCCTGTTCGTCTGCTAGCAGCTATTCGTGAGGTTCCAGTTTGGAGTGCTACTTTGTATCCAGTTCCGGAGTCTGGTGTATCCTGCAGTAGCTGTGCCTGTCTCTCAGAAAGGGGCTTATCGCCTAAACGGATTTTAACCCCTTGTCTGCTGAAACGGTCCGTTACATATATATATATATGTCCAAAAACGAGGCAGCACTCCAGAGTAAAGTGAAGATGGTGGACCCTTTATTGACCCCTCCCAAAGAGGGGTCAATAAGAGGTCCACCATCTTCACTTTACTCTGGAGTGCTGCCTCGTTTTTGGACACATATTGACTGCTGAGCCTGCGGTTTTGAGGATTTTGCACCCGTGGTTTATTGGACTAGTGCTGCTGTTTGATTTTTTGGTTTTAGATTGTTTTTATATATATATATATATATAGAGAACAAAGAAGTAGGACTGCACTCCAAGATAGTGATAAAATCAGCAAGTGGTTTATTCACCCATAATATGGCAAGTCTTGCGACGTTTCGGCTCACAAGAGCCTTCCTCAAGCATGGTAACAGTGAAAGTGAGAGCATTATAAAGGCATTTACAAAGTGTCCAACCCATAAGGGTGTGGTTACAATCAATTACAATTGCAAACATACGATGCATAGCAATACAAATAAAGTGCATGTGCATAAAGTGAGCAGTGGTATACAATTCATGACTAAGGGATGCCATCCCTACAAAGTGTATTAAAATGTATGTGATACTTCATCTAAGCTAAAATCACAATTATATAGGTGATAATATGATGAAGGTGGATCACAGAAGTCAAACCGTAGGAAGCAATGGGGCCCGCACATACCATGGCGTTCTTTGTGCGTCTCCAGGTCCTCATTGCGCATGACCACACTGACATCATCCGATGCATCACAGTGTAAAGGTCAAGCGCTCGCGCTCTGCCTGGGTCGACATGAGAGCGCCATTTTACATAAGGGAAATACACCTAAAGGTTACGTACAGGTTATCTATTTAACTGTTGTCCACACGGAACAATCATATCTCCGACCGCTGCAGGGATCTCCTACATATATCAGCAAATGGACAGGGGTCCCGTCCAAATGGACGGGACACCTGACCAAGGCGCCACTACAAGCACAATAGCCAAAAAAATAGCAGTCGTAGAGGGATGATCCCTCAATTGTACCAACAACCTTATCTTGTTAAAATATAATGACATATCTGGAGTAACGCATTAATAAAAGAACGCTGATGTCCACCTCGGGTCGCATAGCTTCCAAAGGGTCTGATTCTAGGATCCACATCCAATTTAGTGAAAATATAAAATCCTAAAAAGCAGAGAAAAAATATTTTAGTTTCAAAATAGATCTTTTTCATAATTGTAGATAAATCTTTCACGGTTATCAAGCACCAATATACAAAAATGAGAAAGACAAAGCGCAAACATGCCAAGGGACCGGGGGTCAGCCACAGATCCTAGGTCTCTCACCTGAACTCAATATTGAGACCCCTGGGATGCAGGCTATCCAGATCATATATCCAGCGTAACTCTCTTTTCTTCAAGAGTGTCAGGCGATCACCACCTCTTCTAGGAAGCCTGACCTGATCAATGATCCAGCATCTTAGATCACGCTCGGAGTGTCCGAGGGATCCAAAATGTCTGGACACTGGTAGGTCAGTACGTTTCTTCCTTATTGAATTCCTGTGGTTATTCAACCTTACTTTCAATTCTGTGGAAGTTTCCCCGACATATAATAGGTTACAGGGACAAGCCAACACATAAACTACATATGACGAGGAACAGTTTAGATGGAACTTTATCGGATACTCTTTGTTGGTAAGCGGGTGTGTGAAAGATCTAGTTTTACATATATATCGACAATTGACACAACCGAGACACGGATAACATCCAAGTCCCGGCTGTGTCAATGTCCGCTGTATGCTGGTTTTCTTTGGACCTGCATCCGCTCTGACCAAGTGGTCTTTAAGATTTTTGTTTTTACGGTACGATAAAAGGGGCGGAAGCTTAAACTCTGGTACATCTTTAATAGACCTGCTGAGGATACTCCAGTTGTCCTTCAGGATACGTCCTATCTCCATACTACATCCAGAATAAGTGGACATAAATGGTATCCTCTGAGTTTTTTTAGAGGTGGTATGTGTTATTTCAGTATTTATATGTAGGATTTTGTTCTTTTGTGCATCTAATAATCTGCGAGGATAACCCCGCTCCCTAAACTTATCTGACATCGTATCCAGTGTAGTCTCCAACTCAGTGTGGTCTGAAACAATGCGTTTCGTACGGAGGAACTGCGAATGGGGGAGGTGTTTAACCAGGCTGCGTGGATGATTGCTTTCATAACGTAGGATAGTATTTCTATCTGTCGATTTGACATATAAGCCTGTGCCAACCATACCATCAACTAGCTTGACGTTCGTGTCTAGAAATGACAATTGCGTTTTAGAGTATGATATAGTATACTGAAGATCAGGTCGGGCACTGAACTACAATTGAGGGAGTTTCACACATATTTGAATGATATAGATCCTGATCTTCAGTATACTATATCATACTCTAAAACGCAATTGTCATTTCTAGACACGAACGTCAAGCTAGTTGATGGTATGGTTGGCACAGGCTTATATGTCAAATCGACAGATAGAAATACTATCCTACGTTATGAAAGCAATCATCCACGCAGCCTGGTTAAACACCTCCCCCATTCGCAGTTCCTCCGTACGAAACGCATTGTTTCAGACCACACTGAGTTGGAGACTACACTGGATACGATGTCAGATAAGTTTAGGGAGCGGGGTTATCCTCGCAGATTATTAGATGCACAAAAGAACAAAATCCTACATATAAATACTGAAATAACACATACCACCTCTAAAAAAACTCAGAGGATACCATTTATGTCCACTTATTCTGGATGTAGTATGGAGATAGGACGTATCCTGAAGGACAACTGGAGTATCCTCAGCAGGTCTATTAAAGATGTACCAGAGTTTAAGCTTCCGCCCCTTTTATCGTACCGTAAAAACAAAAATCTTAAAGACCACTTGGTCAGAGCGGATGCAGGTCCAAAGAAAACCAGCATACAGCGGACATTGACACAGCCGGGACTTGGATGTTATCCGTGTCTCGGTTGTGTCAATTGTCGATATATATGTAAAACTAGATCTTTCACACACCCGCTTACCAACAAAGAGTATCCGATAAAGTTCCATCTAAACTGTTCCTCGTCATATGTAGTTTATGTGTTGGCTTGTCCCTGTAACCTATTATATGTCGGGGAAACTTCCACAGAATTGAAAGTAAGGTTGAATAACCACAGGAATTCAATAAGGAAGAAACGTACTGACCTACCAGTGTCCAGACATTTTGGATCCCTCGGACACTCCGAGCGTGATCTAAGATGCTGGATCATTGATCAGGTCAGGCTTCCTAGAAGAGGTGGTGATCGCCTGACACTCTTGAAGAAAAGAGAGTTACGCTGGATATATGATCTGGATAGCCTGCATCCCAGGGGTCTCAATATTGAGTTCAGGTGAGAGACCTAGGATCTGTGGCTGACCCCCGGTCCCTTGGCATGTTTGCGCTTTGTCTTTCTCATTTTTGTATATTGGTGCTTGATAACCGTGAAAGATTTATCTACAATTATGAAAAAGATCTATTTTGAAACTAAAATATTTTTTCTCTGCTTTTTAGGATTTTATATTTTCACTAAATTGGATGTGGATCCTAGAATCAGACCCTTTGGAAGCTATGCGACCCGAGGTGGACATCAGCGTTCTTTTATTAATGCGTTACTCCAGATATGTCATTATATTTTAACAAGATAAGGTTGTTGGTACAATTGAGGGATCATCCCTCTACGACTGCTATTTTTTTGGCTATTGTGCTTGTAGTGGCGCCTTGGTCAGGTGTCCCGCCCATTTGGACGGGACCCCTGTCCATTTGCTGATATATGTAGGAGATCCCTGCAGCGGTCGGAGATATGATTGTTCCGTGTGGACAACAGTTAAATAGATAACCTGTACGTAACCTTTAGGTGTATTTCCCTTATGTAAAATGGCGCTCTCATGTCGACCCAGGCAGAGCGCGAGCGCTTGACCTTTACACTGTGATGCATCGGATGATGTCAGTGTGGTCATGCGCAATGAGGACCTGGAGACGCACAAAGAACGCCATGGTATGTGCGGGCCCCATTGCTTCCTACGGTTTGACTTCTGTGATCCACCTTCATCATATTATCACCTATATAATTGTGATTTTAGCTTAGATGAAGTATCACATACATTTTAATACACTTTGTAGGGATGGCATCCCTTAGTCATGAATTGTATACCACTGCTCACTTTATGCACATGCACTTTATTTGTATTGCTATGCATCGTATGTTTGCAATTGTAATTGATTGTAACCACACCCTTATGGGTTGGACACTTTGTAAATGCCTTTATAATGCTCTCACTTTCACTGTTACCATGCTTGAGGAAGGCTCTTGTGAGCCGAAACGTCGCAAGACTTGCCATATTATGGGTGAATAAACCACTTGCTGATTTTATCACTATCTTGGAGTGCAGTCCTACTTCTTTGTTCTCTATACCATTGGGGATTGCCGTTACCCTACGTTGGACCTTGCACCCACATGCTGGCTGGTGCTCCCACTGGACTTTTTCTTCTCTATATATATATATATATATATATATATATATATATATATATACACACACACATATATACTTGTGATGCTCATATTGAGGACAGTGTTTACCCCAAGCAGACCCCCCCTATGAACTCTGCTTGCTTCTGTTGCTTGAGGATAGTGGGGGGCTGCCTAGGGCACATACTGTCCTCTATACAGTCCTGATCAAAAGTTTAAGACCACTTGAAAAATGGCAAACAATCATATTTAGCATGGCTGGATCTTAACAAGGTTCCAAGTAGAGCTTCAACATGCAACAAGAAGAAATGGGAGTGAGACAAAACATTTTTTGAGCATTCAATTTAATGAAAACAACGAATAAACTGAAACAGGCTGTTTTTCAGCTGATCAAAAGTTTAGGACCACACCTTCAAAAAAAAAACAAAAAACTGAAATCCAACTTCCAAACATGAACTCAGTAATGAGTAGCTCCGCCGTTATTGTTTATCACTTCCAAAATTAGTTTTGGCATGCTTGATGCAAGCGTTTCCATGAGGTGAGTGGGAAAATTTCTCCAAGTGGTGAAGAGGGCCGCACGAAGGCCATCTACTGTCTGGAACTGTTGTCCATTTTTGTAAACTTCCCTTGCCATCCATCCCCAAAGGTTCTCAATTGGATTTAGATCAGGGGAACACGCAGGATGGGCCAAAAGAGTGATGTTATTCTCCTGGAAGAAGTCCCTTATCCTGCGGGCATTTTGTACTGTAGCGTTGTCCTGTTGAAAAACCCAGTCGTTACCACACAGACGAGGGCCCTTAGTCATGAGGAATGCTATCTGCAACATCTGGACATAGCCAGCGGCCGTTTGACGTCCCTGCACTTTCCGAAGCTCCATTGTTCCTCTGAAGGAAATAGCACCCCAGACCATTATTGCGCCCCCTCCACTGTGGCGCGTAGAAAACATCTCAGGTGGGATCTGCTTGTCATGCCAGTAACGTTGGAAACCATCAGGACCATCAAGGAAAAAAAAATTCTCATCAGAGAATAAAACTTTCTTCCACCTTTGAATGTCCCATGTTTGGTGCTCTCTTGCAAAGTCCAAACGAGCAGTTCTGTGGCGTCTAAGGAGACAAGGTCTTTGAAGACGTTTTTTGTTTTTGAAGCCCTTTAGTCTCATAGGCCGTCTAATGGTTATCGGGCTGCAGTCAGCACCAGTAAGGGCCTTAATTTGGGTCGAGGATCGTCAAGTGTATTGACGGACAGCCAATTGGATCCTCCGGCTCAGTGCTGATGAAATTTTTTTGGGTCTTCCACTTGACTTTTTTGTTCCATAACCCTCAGGATCATTTAAGAAATTCCAAATGACTGTCTTACTGCGTCCCACCTCAGCAGCGATAGCGTGCTGTGAGAGACCCTGCTTATGCAGTTCAACAACTCGACCACGTTCAAAAAGGGAGAGTTTTTTTGCCTTTTCCATCACAACATGTGACTACCTGACAGAAAATGACAATGAATCCACATCTTTGCACAGATTTGGCCTTTTAAATGCATGTGGTCCTAAAATCTGGATCAGCTGAAAAACAGCCTGTTTCAGTTTAATTGTTATTTTCAATTAATTGAATGCTCAAAAAATGTTTTGTCTCACTCCCATTTCTTCTTGTTGTATGTTGAAGCTCTACTTGGAACCTTGTTAAGATCCAACAATGTAAAATATGATTTTTGCCATTTTTCAAGTGGTCTTAAACTTTTGATCAGGACTGTATAAGCAGCAGTCAGTTTATGGGGGGGGGGGTCATTGGGCACACTGTTCTCTCTAGGATACAACATGAACTCTGCTTGCTGCTGATGCTTATTAGTGTTGAGCGGCATAGGCAATGCTCGAATTTGCGATATTTCGCTAATTTTTGGCCGAATATTCGCCATAAATTAGCAAATTTGCGAATTCCTGATCTCCAGTCATTGTTTACCTGATTACGAAAATTGGCAATGTAATATATTTGCAATAAATTACCAAAAAATTCACGATAAATTCGCCATTAGAATACTTAACACTATTTGCGAATACGAATATACCGTATTTTTTGCCCTATACGACGCACCGGCCCATAAGATGCACCTAGGTTTTTGAGGAGGAAAATAAGAAAAAAAAAATTTTAACCAAAAGGTGTGCTTTTGGTGGTTTTGAACTAATGGTGGTCTGTGCATGACACTACTATGAAGATCTGTGGATGGCAATGTTATGGGGGGTGATCTGTGGATGGCACTGTTATGGGGGGGTGATCTGTGGATGGCACTGTTATGGGGGGTGATCTGTGGATGGAACTGTTATGGGGGAGATCTGTGGATGGCACTGTTATGGGGGGAGATCTGTGGATGGCACTGTTATGGGGGGGTGATCTGTGGATGGCACTATTAGGGGGGGTGATCTGTGGATGGCACTGTTATGGGGGGTGATCTGTGGATGGCACTGTTATGGGGGGTGATCTGTGGATGGCACTGTTATGGAGGGGGATCTGTGGATGGCACTGTTATGGGGGGTGGATCTGTGGATGGCACTGCTATATATGTGTCACCCACAGATCCCCCACCCCATAACAGTGCCATCCACATATCCCCCACCCCATAATAGTGGCATACATAGATGCGCTAATATACCGGAGCTAAACCTGTGGGAGGGGCCAGTGGCATACAAATGCGGCGGGGCCGGTGCGGTCACTGTACTCCGGCCTCGCCGCTCACTCACTGCTTTATTGCCTAAACCTTTTATAATAATAACTTTAATTGAAGTTCCGATTCCCAGCCCCATCTGTACTACTTACTAAATGTCCTGTAGCAGGCAGAGCAGGGCAGGCGGCCGGCCGTAACTCACTGATGTCACGTGCCTGCGCATTTAGTAAGTAGTAAAGATGGGGCTGGGGATCGGAACTTCAATTAAAGTTATTATTTATAAAAGGTTTAGGCATTAAGGAAGTGAGTGAGCGACGGGGCCTCCTCCCTCCCCCCTCCAGCTGATACATCGCAGTCTGCGATGCTGCAGCATCGCAGACTGCGATGTAAAATTGCAGCATTCGCCCCATAAGACGCAGGGGCATTCCCCCCCCCACTTTTGGGGGGAAAAAGTGCGTCTTATGGGGCAAAAAATACGGTATAGCACTATATTCTAAATATTTGCGAATTTTCGAAGTGGCGATATACACGATTAAAATTTGAGATTCCAATATTCACGCTCAACACTAATGCTTATATGGAGAACAGTGTGCCTCCCCCCCACCCAAAAAACCTCTGTTCCCTGCTGCTCTGGAAAGCTGAATTGCTGTCCCTCTCCTCGCCCACCACCAGGTCATGAATTTGCAGCCCAGGAGTTGCTCACTCTCTCTGTGCTGGACTGGAGTTCGATGGCTGGCTGAGCCAGGCAGTGAGCACATCCTGCCCACTCAGTTCTTTCTCCTGCTGCTGTGATACACCAGCCAATCAGCAGCAAAAACCGAGCACTGCTAAAAGCTGGCATGCTCACCTGGCTGAAGATATGGCCCCCGGTCTGTGCACTGTGTTTTCAGTGCACACAACAAAATGTATGTAAAAGAAGAGGGGAGGGGGGCCTGAGCAGGAGAAGCAGGGCCCGCCCCCGCCCCAGATAGGGACTTGAGACGGAAGAATAGCCATACAGCAGACAATGTAGGGGGCGGAGCCTTCCATCCACTCCGGGCCCCCCTGTCACGGGCTCTGTAGCAGTTGCGTGGTCTGCCGCAATTGGCGGTACGCCATTGGTTAGGAGGAAGATATAAAAAAATATATAAAAACACCTGCAATTTTAACATTATTTGTGGAATTTATTTTTACGGCGCTCACTGTGTGGTATAAATAACATGATAACTTTATTCTCTGCATCAGTACGATTATGATGATGCCAAATTTAAGTATTTTTTATAATGTTAAATTACAGTACTTGCATAATAAAAACACTAGTTTTTACAAAATAATCTATTTTTGTGTCAGTGCATTCCAGGACAATTTTATTTTTCTGACAACATATGTAAGGGCTAATATATTAGATTCCTCTCTATGATAATCATTATCATGAGAAAGGATGTTTTTGTTTCCTACTGCAGGCTGTCAGCTCATCCACTGCCCCCTTCATCTTCTCCAGGCAAGCTGAGATCATGGGCAGCTGGAGGGGGAGGGCTGCTTTAACCCTTCATGTCTCAGGCTCTTTAGAAACTAAACATATGTGTCTGGTCTTGTTTCAATGCTGACAATCTAAGCTTTAAAACAACAACAAAAATACTTTCTGTTGCTATTTATCCAACTGAAAGGTTCCTTCTCCCACCTCAAGGGTCTTTTTTCACATCATGTGTGCAGTAACCCAGAGCGGGCACTACCATTCCTACAACCTGCTACTTTCTCTAATGCCTAACCAATGTGCTATGTAACTGTTATGTATTGTATTTAATGTACTGTTCCTGGTTGTCCAGTAGGTGGCAGCGTATCTGGCAGAAAGAGTGCTATATAACTGTTATGCATTGCATTTCATGCACTGTGCCTGGTTGTCCAGCAGGTGGCAGTGTATCTGGCAGAAAGAGATCTTTAGATAGACCGGAACTTACAATTCCATTATCCCCCCTTTGTGGCAGAAGTGGGCTAGTTCTGCTTCCTAGCAAGAGAGTGGTTGCAGGAAGCTATGTGGAGTTGAGAGTTGGAAAAAACTCCAGGCAGTACATAGATTGAGTATTACAAGGGGATCAACGGCCAAAGGGACCCCACTCAAAGGCACCAGTACTGCCAGAAAGTCCAGTAACCAGATTGAAACCAGAGATCAGCAGATGAGATAAAGAGAAAGCAAGGTATCCAAGTTCACCTGCCAGTGCACCCTAAAACCCACTGAAGACAAGAGAAAGATCAAGTATTGTCTGGATGCAAGTTTAATCAAGTAAAACTGTTGAACTTTATCAAGTCTGGACTCAACTTATTTCTCCAACTACAGCTTTGAATGCTGCGGAGCCTAACCCTGGGGAATGCCGATATCCAGGTAGATGCACCGTGACATACAGAGCTAGTAAGACCGCAACATACCAGCATTTCCTACACACTGGGATCCCGATCGTACCCTGGGGGGCAGCACGTTGCACATGTTTACATCCTGTTGAAAGATTTTTTGTTTGTTTGTTTGTGGTCCAGATTTAAGAAAAGGTCTGAAAAAAAAATGTTCCCCATAGTAACCAATCATAGCATATCTTTTATTTTGCATTTAGCTCTTGAAAATGAAATCTGTACATTGATTGGTTGCTATGGACATCACAGTAAAAACAGATTACAGGGTGCTGGCAATCCAGTGAAATGTAACTTTTATTACAACACAACCTTTTTGGTGTTCAAGGGGTTGTCTCATGAAAGACAATGGGGGCATATCGCTAGGATATGCATCCATTGTCTTATTGGTGCGGGTCCCATCACTGGGACATGCACCTATATCAGGAACGGACCCCCACGAGGTGGCGGCTGGCGGACTAAGGTCCGGCCACCACCAATTGCTCTCCCCATAAAAATGACTAGGAGCTCACTGCGCATGACTGGCTACTACTCCCATTCACTTCTATGGGGAGAGCGCTCGGCTATTTTCGGAGGCCTCATAGAAAATGAATGAAGGGCGGCTGCGCATGTGCAGTGCGTCCTCTAACACTTTAGAGGCTCCGTTCTCAATAGAGACCCGCACTTTAGAGACCCGCACTTATAAGACAATGGGGGCATATCCTAGCGATATGTCCCCATTGTCTGTCATGAGACAACCCCTTTAATATGTTTTATTATTCTGGATTAGCATGTCCCGTAATCTTTTTTTACTGTTCTTATCAACTTTCATTGTAGTTACCGCAGCTCAGATCCACACAGAAGGAGCAGCATCAGTGAGCCTATACTGCAAGTGGGGGCAGAGTATGAATGCTACCTGTGTTTTAAACAGCGAGTGACTGCACAAGCAATAGACATGCATCCTAAATGAGCAAATAGGGAGCGAAAAGAAGGAACTCACAGACTCAGAGGAGTAGCGCACGGTGAGACAAACAGTGTGAGCCCACAACAGCACGGCAGATGCCGTGGGAAAATAGAAAAGTCTGTTAGGCAGAAAGAAATGAGAGCCCAATAGGTAGCCCTATTGCAAAGAAATAAGGCAATAACAAGCGGGAATTGCAGACACAGCTGATAATTTTAAAATGTCAGTCATAGGTAGGGACCTTTTAATGATAAAGAAATAAATGTTACATTTTATATATAGGCGTAAAGTAACACATGTAAACCTAGAGACAACTTGTGGTCCTAGTGACCAATTGTAAATAATCATTATACTGCAAGTGGGACTCTGTTATTAAACAGATATGTCTGCGTATCTTTGATATGCATGTCTCCTCTGGTGAGTACTTGCAATCACCATTTGAGGATGGTTTACACTATGGAGTGCCGGTCTGCTCTTCTCTTCTAGGTCTGCTTGTAGACAGTTTCATACTTCTTCTCCAAAGTTGGTGATTTAAGAAAAAATAGCAGAATTCTAGCACACAGTGCTCCTAAAAAAAAGGTGTATGCACCATGTGATAAATGTATTACGCGGTTTGGACGCTTTTTACTCCTTGGTTAACTGTTTTGAAAAGGGTCTAGAAAAAGGAAAGTGATCTGTTTGGATTTATTTTATCCTGTCAAAGTTTAGGACCATAATAATAAATGTACCTCCATGTATTTTAGAAAACCTTTGGATTTTTTTCTAGATTGTCTTATTTGCATAGCACCAAATATCTCTTAAATGTACAGTATGAGTGCTAATATGCATTTGGGAAGCAAGTCTAACACATTCAAGATATAATTTTTATACAGCGCAACATAAGCATTTGGATCAAAAGAACTGACATTCTCACCAAAAAGAGTTATAGAGAATAGTTATGTAAATATTCTTTTCTATGCTGCAAAGGATGAAACTTGCTGTAGAAACTTCCAAAAAATCTGCAAGATACAATCAGGTCCATAAATATTGGGACATTGACACAATTCTAACATTTTTGGCTCTATACATCACCACAATGGATTTGAAATGAAACAAACAAGATGTGCTTTAACTGCAGACTGTCAGATTTAATTTGAGGGTATTTACATTCAAATCAGGTGAACGGTGTAGGAATTACAACAGTTTGCATATGTGCCTCCCACATGTTAAAGAACCAAAAGTAATGGGACAGGATAATAATCATAAATCAAACTTTCAATTTTTAATACTTGGTTACAAATCCTTTGCAGTCAATTACAGCCTGAAGTCTGGAACACATAGACATCACCAGACGCTGGGTTTCATCCCCGGTGATGCTCTGCCAGGCCTCTACTGCAACTGTCTTCAGTTCCTGCTTGTTCTTGGGCATCTTCCCTTCAGTTTTGTCCTCAGCAAGTGAAATGCATGCTCAATCGGATTCAGGTAAGGTGATTGACTTGGCCATTGCATAACATTCCACTTTTTTCCCTTAAAAAAACTCTTTGGTTGCTTTTGCAGTATGCTTTGGAGAATTCATCCTACTACTTTTGGCAGCAGTCACATCATCAATAAATACAAGAGAAGCAGTTTCATTGGCATCCATTCATACCCACGCCATGACACTACCACCACCATGCTTCACTGATGAGGTATGCTGGTATGCTTAGGATCATGAGCAGTTCCTTTCCTTCTCCATACTCTTCTCTTCCCATCACTCTGGTACAAGTTTATCTTCGTCTCATCTGTCCATAGGATGTTGTTCCAGAACTGTGAAGGCTTTTTTAGATGTCGTTTGGCAAACTCTAATCTGGCCTTTCTGTTTTTGAGGCTCACCAATGGTTTACATCTTGTGGTGAACCCTCTGTATTCACTCTGGTGAAGTCTTCTCTTGATTGTTGACTTTGACACACATACACCTGCCTCCTGGAGAGTGTTCTTGATCTGGCCAACTGTTGTGAAGGGTGTTTTCTTCACCAAGGAAAAAATTATTTGGTCATCCACCACAGCTGTTTTCCGGGGTCTTCCAGGTCTTTTGGTGTTGCTGAGCTCACCGGTGCGTTCCTTCTTTTTAACAATGTTCCAGACAGTTGTTTTGGCCATGCCTAATGTTTTTGCTATCTCTCTGATGGGTTTGTTTTGTTTTTTCAGCCTAATGAAGGCTTGCTTCACTGATAGTGACAGCTCTTTGGATCTCATCTTGAGAGTTGACAGCAACAGATTCCAAATGCAAACAGCACACTTGAAATGAACTCTGGACCCTTTTTTTCTGCTCATTTTGATTGGGAAAATGAGGGAATAACACACATCTGGCCATGGAACAGCTGAGAAGCCAATTGTCTCATTACTTTTGGTCCCTTAACAAGTGGGAGGCACATATGCAAACTGTTGTAATTCCTACACCGTTCACCTGATTTGGAGGTAAATACCCTCAAATTAAAGCTGACAGTCTGCAGTTAAAGCACATTTTGTTTGTTTTATTTCAAATCCATTGTGGTGGTGTATAGAGCCAAAAATGTTACAATTGTGTTGATGTCCCAATATTTATGGACCTGGCTGTAATTTTACAATCCACTGCATGCCCTGAAATCTACTTGGACTTTTTCCACCACAATAATTTATTGCAGAACATGGCCTAGCACAACTTCAGCCAACACTTGCACACTTGTTGTAATACATGAATAGTACTGCAGTTAAAGAGTCTGGGTGGCTACTGCACCTTGTTCCTCCGTTGTACTGAATGACATTGTCTGGGCTGCTATGTGCATACACAGGAATCTTCTCTATTATGTTAGCACCGCAGTCCAGACTGTGTATTTCTGGGCACCTTTGAGTGCCAACAGCAGGGAAATAGAGGCAGTAGGGGAAAAAAAGGCAGTTTGGACTCCTTATCTGCAGTGCTACTCATATTACTGCAAAAAAGTCCACAGTAGACCACCACTACGTTACCTAGTTAAAGGGGTTGTCCAGGTTCAGAGCTAAACCCGGACATACCTTTATTTTCACCCCGGCAGCCCCCCTGACTTGAGCATCAGAGCAGTTCATGCTCCGATGTTCTCCTTTGCCCTGTGCTAAATCACGCAGGGAAAAGGCATTTTCAAGGTGACGTACCGGGCTCTCAATGGGGCACTGATGGGCGGGCTTTAGCGCTGCCCTAGCCAGTAAAACTGCCATCTGAGCCGGTGACATCACCGAACACACTGCCGGGCGGAAGTTTCTGCCTGGCAGTGTGTTATTGTAAACAAAAGAGTCTGTGCCCTGCACGATCTAGCACAGGGCAAGGGAGCGCATCGGAGCATGAGATGCTCCAATGCCAACATCATGGGTGCTGCCTGGGTGAAAATAAAGGTATGTCTGGGTTCAGCTCTGAACCCGGAAAACCTCTTTAAGTGTATCCTTTAAGCAGGAAAGTCCTCAGAGGGACACGTGGGTGCGGGCAATGTCGGACCTTGGCTTGTGGTCCCAGAAATGCATCCAAAAAGAAATATGCAGCACTCCTTCCATTCAGCTCAATGTAATGTATTTATTCACCAAAAAGCATCATTACAGAACGCGACATTTCACTCAACCACTTCTTTTTCAAGCAAGTCATTGCATTCAGTAATTATGCCTTTTGTTTATAAATACATCATATTGCGTTGAAAGGAGGAGTGCTGCGGATTTCTTTTCTGGATGTATTACTGCAGATAATAGTAACAAATGGTGGTAACAGATTCCCTTTAATACATTTTTCACATCTTTGCAGCAGACTAATCGGAAAATGAAATCTATGCTATAATTTGTGAAAATTTGTGCCTTTAGTAATAGTAAATTAGTTGGCCCACAGGAGGCTAACCCCTCCTAGTAATCCCTTCCCATGTTTCTCGATACTTTTTAAATACGTTGAAAGGTGGCAAAAGATACAAAGAATAGAAAAAGTTATCTAAAATCTCAATTTGCAAAATGGTACATAGAAGCAAGAATAATATCTTTGTTATGCTTCAGGAAACAGATAGTGGTAAAAAAATAATAACTAATAATAGTAATAATAATAATTATTATTATTATTATTATTATTATTATTATTATTAGTGTTGAGTGACTTCAATCCAAATTTTAGGAAAATTTGATTAGCCACAAAGCTAAATTTCCTAGTGCCTTGTGGTGACAAATCGATTTTTCCTGAATGGCAGTAAAAAATAAATAAAAAAATATCATACTTATCTCATCTGCTTCAGCGTGAGCATGAAGTTCCGGCCGCCCCATCTTGATGTATGCCGGCCGGCTTTTCGCGATCAAATGGATGAGGGTAAGTATGATTTAATTTAATTTTTTAATTTTATTTTACACTGTAATATTAATACAAAATGGCACAATCAGCTATGAACTCGGGATCTGAAGGGTACAATGACAGGGAGATGCGCAATTACCATTCCCTGTCAATGCACCCACTACTTACAAAGAAATGCTTTGTCACAAAGCTATTTTTTTTTGTAAAATTTGGCAAAGAAGCCAAATCGAAATTTCAAATATTTTGTTCGGTCAAAAATTCGTGAAAAATTCGTGAAAACTCAGATCCGACAGTATATTCTAACACAGAGGCGTTCCCATGGTGATGGGGACGCTTCAGGTTAGAATATACTAAAAGAACTGTGTACATGACTGCCCCCTGCTGCCTGGCAGGTGCTGCCAGACAGCAGGGGGCAGACCCCCCCTCCCTCCCCCCCTGTATTTAACTCATTGGTGTCCAGTGCGGCCCCCCTCCCTCCCCTGTATTTAACTCATTGGTGGCCAGTGCGGCCGGCCCCCCCCTCCCTCCCTCCCTTGTATTTAACACATTGGTGGCCAGTGCGGCCAGCCCCCCCTCCCTCCCTTGTATTTAACACATTGGTGGCCAGTGCGGCCGGCCCCCCCTCCCTCCCTTGTGTTTAACACATTGGTGGCCAGTGCGTTCGGCCCCCCCCTCCCTTGTATTTAACACATTGGTTGCCAGCGCGGCCGTCCCCCCTCCCTCCCTTGTATTTAACACATTTATTTAACACATTGATGGCCAGTGCGGCCGGCCCCCCCTACCCCCTAATTATCTGCAGTGCTATGTGGCAGCGGAGAGTTCCGATCGGAGTCCCAGTTTAATCGCTGGGGCTCCGATCGGTTACCATGGCAGCCAAGACGCTACTGCAGTCCTGGCTGCCATGGTTACTTAGCAATTTTAGAAGCATTATACTTACCTGCGATGTCTGTGACCGGCCGGGCGCTCCTCCTACTGGTAAGTGAAAGGTCTGTACGGTGCATTGCTTATAGCACAGACCTTTCACTTACCAATAGGAGGAGCGCCCGGCCGGTCACAGACATCGCAGGTAAGTATAATGCTTTTAAAATTGCTAAGTAACCATGGCAGCCAGGACTGCAGTAGCGTCCTGGTTGCCATGATTACCGATCGGAGTCTCAGAGATTAAACTGGGACTCCGATCGGAACTCTCCGATGCCACCAATGATGGGGGGTCAGTCATTTTAATTAGGGGGGGAGGGGGGGCCGGCTGCACTGGCCACCAATGTGTTAAATACAAGGGAGGGAGGGGGGGCCGGCCGCACTGGCCACCAATGTGTTAAATACAAAGGAGGGAGGGGGGGACGGCCGCACTGGCCACCAATGTGTTAAATACAAGGGAGGGGGGGCTGGCCGCACTGGCCACCAATGTGTTAAATACAAGGGAGGGAGGGGGGGGCCGGACGCACTGGCCACCAATGTGTTAAATACAAGGGAGGGGGGGGGGGCCGGCCGTACTGGCCACCAATGAGTTAAATACAGGGGGGGAGGGAGGGGGGGCCGGCCACACTGGCCACCAATGAGTTAAATACAGGGGGGGAGGGAGGGGGGGTCTGCCCCCTGCTGCCTGGCAGCACCTGCCAGGCAGCAGGGGGCAGTCATGTACACAGTTCTTTTAGTATATTCTAACCTGAAGCGTCCCCATCACCATGGGAACGCCTCCGTGTTAGAATATACTGTCGGATCTGAGTTTCACGATCAAACTCAAATCCGATGGTATATTCTAACATAGAGGCGTTCCCATGGTGATGGGGACGCTTCAAGTTAAAATATACCATCGGATTGGAGAAAACTCTGATCCGATGGTATAATAGGGACTCCTGACTTTACATTGAAAGTCATGGGGACGGATCAGTTTGCAATTGCACCATATTGTGTCAACGTCAAACGGATCCGTCCCCATTGACTTGCATTGTAAGTCAGGATGGATCCGTTTGGCTACGCACGGCCAGGCGGACACCAAAACAACTTTTCTTTCATGTCCGTGGATCCTCCAAAAATCAAGGAAGACCCACGGAAGAAAAAACGGTCACGGATCACGGAACAACGGAAATCCGTTTTGCGGACCGCAAAAAAAAACGGTCGTGTGCATGAGGCCTTACAGGCAGATCACATCTATGGCCATGCACATCATCGTATGGCCATCAACATTCCTAGCTAACCCTTAGCTGAACAAAACAAAAGCATACCGCATCCTTTAGTAAAGCTAAACAAAAGAATGTGGCACACCCCCTACATGAGTCTTTACTGGAACAAAATAAGGACATGGAGGCAGCACCAATAAAGTAATGAAGAAACAAAAGGTTATTTTTATTATCTATGTTATGGCAGTGCAAGTACATGCATTCGAGTCCCTTCTGTTAGATGTAAAATGGCCGGGCATCACTATTAGGCCTCCTGCACACGACCGTTGTGTGCATCCGCGTCCGTGGCTCCGTTTTCCATTTTTTTTCGCGGACCCATTGACTCTCAAAGGGTCCGTGGAAAAATCGGAAAATGCACCGTTTGGCAGCTGCATCCGTGATCCGTGTTTCCTGGCTGTGAAAAAAATATGACGTGTCCTATTTTTTTCACGGTCAACGGTTTGCGGACCCATTCAAGTCAATGGGTCCGTGAAAAATCACGGATGCACACAAGATTGTCATCCGCGTCCGTGATCCGTGTCCATGATCCGTGTCCGTTTTTTTCTATCATTTCAATGGCAAACTTGACTTAGATTTATTTTTCATTTTTCATGTCCGTGGATCCTCCAAAAATCAAGGAAGACCCACGGACGAAAAAACGGTCACGGATCACGGACCAACGGAACCCCGTTTTGCGGACCGTGAAAAAATACTGTCATGTGCAGGAGGCCTCAGGTTTAGTTCACACTTCACTTATTTGGTCAGTTATTGTCAGCCCAAAGCAGGTGCGAGTTTGATCATGATACCTAACCCGAGATTAGGCTTGGCTCCTGAATTTGCCTCACAGTAAGTAATGGAAAAAACTGTCCAAATAACAGAAGTGTGAACTCCATACAGGTCAATGTTAGCATCAGCTGTAATTTATCAGCTTGGACCTAACCTTGAAGTTTCCCAAAATTCAAGTAGTGGTCCCATGACAGTGGGGAGGGTGTTAGCAGGCTGTGTTCCCATCACTGTTTATTTTTCCTTTCTTCTGATCTGTCAGAAGAACTGCCCAAAAAAGCGGATCCTGTATTTTGATCATGCGCCTTCAAACGGTCAGTATTTGGTCAGCATTTGATCAGTATTTGTAAGGCAAAAATAGGAGTGGCTCCAAAACAGAGATAACATGTGATGGAAATATTTGCATGTCTTATGTGTTTTGGACGCACTCCTGCTTTTGACTTCCAAATCATGATCAAACCCTAAAGCAAAATTCTGACCTTGTGATAGAGGCCTAATGTTCACTTTGTATGAGTTTTGGCCATTTGCCTCTAAATTTGGCTTTATTCGGATGGAGCAGAAGACTTGCAGAAATAAAAAAGAAAGTAATAAAATAAAAAGAAGACTTGCATTTATGAGTTTAATGGCCTCTATCACACGGTCAGTATTTGGTCAGGTTTTTGCATCAGTATTTGATCATTATTGGTAAGGCGAAAACAAGAGTGGGTCCAAAGCAGAGATAACATTTGATGGAAATATTAGCAAATCTTCTGTGTTTTGGACCCACTCCTACTTTTGGCTTCCAAATCATGATCAAATACTAATGCAAAAAACTGACTGTGTGATAGTGGACGGTCAAATGTCAGACCAGTTTTTTTCTGTTATTTTTCTGTTCTTCTAATGCAGACATACTCAACCTGCGGCCCTCCAGCTGTTGTAAAACTACAACTCCCACTATGCCCTGCTCTAGACTGATAGCTGTAGGCTGTTCGGGTATGCTGGGAGTTATAGTTTTGCAGCATCTGGAGAGCCGCAGGTTGAGCATGCCTGTTCTATTGGATCAGAAGAACAGAAAAATAAATGGTTAAACAGGGAAACTAGTGGCTCCATAACAAACTGGTGAGAGTGGCAACAGCATGAAGAGTCCCAATAGTGGCCTCGAAACAGACTGTTGAGGGAAGCGTAACAGTAGTTGTCCGGAACAGAGTGAGGAGGTGGAAACAGCATGAAGAGTCACAATAGTGGCCCCGGAACAGAGTGGGGAGGGGGGGACAGCAGTGGTAGTAACAGCACAAGATGTTGGCAGATAACAGTAGAGGCAGCAGGACATGGGCAGAAGTAACGGGCCATTTGTCACTATGTTCTGGGGTGGCAGCACACTACAGTCAGATCATTACTGCCAGAATAATCTAGCTTGTTGTATATGGCACCAATGTCTGGAAATTCTGGCTGATCCAGGCCTGATTCATCTTTATTAAGGTTAGTCTCTCAACATTTTGTGGTAAAATGTGAGGGACGCTTGCTCAGCGCAAACTCGGCCAATTGCAGCCACAAGTCCATATTGGCTGTCAAGTAGCCCAGGAGATCTTGCATCTGGGGTGACAGGGTGCAGTGCAAGTATGCCACCACCTGCTGGTTCAGGTTCTGCTCCATTTCTTGCTGTTGCTGGGTGGTTTCTTTTGTAGACGGGTGAAGAAAAGTGCTCATTAGAGACTCAAGACTTAAGTTGATGCTGATCGAGCTGGTGCTCCTTCAGCAATCATGGCAGTGGAGTGTGAGCTCAAAGGGTCCCCCCCAGTTAGACCTTCATGAAAATGGGCGATGGCGCATGTAGGCAGTGACCAACCGACTAGAAAGAATGTCTCGATAGTAGTCGAGTTTTTCATCCCTCTCAGAAGGTGTTAAAATGGACCCCATTTTGGGGTCTAACATTGTGGAGAGCCAGTGGTCATTCCTCTGCCAAATAGTGATAATGTAGCTGTCACTAACCAAGCAACTCAGCATGCATCTTTGCACAAGTGACTCAGAGGCACTCCCTTCCTCCATCGCATACTGCCATGGTCTGTCGGGGTCATCTCCATTATCTTCATCATCACCCTCTAGCACCTCCTGCTCCTCTCCTGTTGCTTGGGAAGATAAACCACCTATTTCTGTATTGAATTCGTGGGTGTTTATGTCCTCCTCATGCTCCTCCTCCTATGCCAGTTCAGCCTCCACAGGGCTCAGGTGGCCTTGAGATGTAAGTGTCACGTCTTCTGTCCTATTGCCAGTCAGAATTATTAGCATCCCCTCCAGGACATGAAGTAGTGTAGTGGAATGACATAATTGATCTGTAGCGACTAACAAATAAAGTTGCCTCCTCAAATGGCCTGAGCAAACAGCAGGTCTCAAGCATGAGCTGCCACTGGCTAACATCAAAGTTACACTGGAGAGTAATCCTCTCCATCTGCAGATTCAAAAATCGTTCACAGGCTTTCTCTGCTCAACATGTGGAGTGTGGAGTTCCAACCTATGGAAACGTCACATATGAGGCGATGTTAGGAACACCATTCTGCCTTTGCAGCTCGAGCAGGGCAAGTTTTGCAGGGTAAAAGTAGCTGAAGTGCATGCACAGTTTCCTAGCCATTTTTAAAACATCTTGCAGATGGGTAGAAGACTTGAGGAACCAGTTTACAACCATATTAAAAACATGCGCCATGCAGGGCGCATGGATCAGCCTTCCTTGACGCAGCACCGACACAATGTTCTTTTCATTATTGGTGACCATGTTTCCGATCTTCAGTTAGCAAGGAGACATCCAGGATTCAATTTCTTGGCTAATGACGCAGAGTAGTTCCTCTCCGGTGTGACTCAGTTCACCCAGGCAAGCCAGGTACAGAATAGCGTGACACTGCGGTGCTCTGCACAGGTGGTATGCTGGAGTAGCACTCCGAATTGTGCCTACAGTGAAGGCTGAGAACACGGTGGAGGATGAGGAGGCAGAGGCGGACATTGGCGCATGACCCACAGCTTGAGAATGTGGAGCCGCCAGTTGCGTCACATGGCAAAGTTGCTGGTGTGGCTGGGCAGGAACCACATTTACCCAGTGGGCCGTAAATCACATATATTGACCTTGACCGTAGTTACGGCTCCAACATGCTCAAGGACTGGCCCACCTTCTGCTCAACATATGCATGCAGGGCTGGTACAGCTTTCCTAGAGAAGTAATGACTAGGGTTGAGCGAACCCGTGGAAGTTCGGCCGAACTTCCGGTCAAAGTTTAGGTTCAGGACCCGAACTTCACCCCGAACCAGGACCCCATTTAGGTCAATGGGGAGCCGAACTTCACTTTATTATTTTCTGTTATAACATGGTTATAACAGAAAATAATAGCATTCTTAAAACAGAAAGCTAAATAAAATGTCCATTGAGGGGTTAAAAATAAAATAAAAAACTCTCCTGAAGAAAAGAAGATATCGGCTGCGCGATCAAGTGGATGAGGTGATTCTTTTATTATTTTTTAACCCCTGAATAGACATTTTATTTAGCATTCTGTTTTAAGAATGCAATTTTTTTCCATTATAACCATGTTATAGCGGAAAATAATAAAATCACCCGAACAGTAAAAAAGTCTGGGTTCGGGTCTGGTTACCCGAACTCAGAAAGTTTGTTTCGAACCTGAACTGTGCAGTTCGGGTTCGCTCAACTGTAGTAATGACGGCTTTAAACTCTCCACCTTGGGTGGGCACAAGCTATCAGTACTCTGAAATGTTCAGAGTCCAGGATATGGAAAGAGAGGGAGTGTAGTACCAGCAGTTTGGCCATGTGCACGTTCAGCTTCTGTGCCATTGGATCAGTGCACGCATACTGTTGTCTCTTTGACCTTGGTGATCGATTGCTGGCAAAACACGTGACGAGGGGTAGGAGGAGCGTCAGGATTGATAGCTGAAGGGATGGAATGACCGCTTCCTTCTGCTGAGGAGCCCTGACTGCTGAAGAAGGCTTGTGTAAAATGCAGCAGTTGCTGTGTCAGGCTGTACCACTACATTAGGGCCACTGTTTTCCCAAGCCACTTTATGGTGATGCTCCATGTGTTGACACAGGGCTGTGGTGTCAACATTAGTACCCTGACCATGCTTCACCTTCTGCCCACATATCCTGCATACCACCTCACTAACATTCTCCAGCAACATAATAAAAAAATTCCTGTGCTTACTGCCTGCCACTGCCTTTATGAACCCATGGACTGCTAGTTGTTTCCTGACAGGTAGGCTCTTGAATAGCAGACAGTCTATCACTGGCACGTTTGGCTCCTGATCTCCCACTGCCTTCCACCCTGCTGGCTCATCAGCACCCTGCCACCATGTTACTTTCACGGGCCTGCTGCCACACTCACCGCCTGATGATGCTGATGCCCCCTCTTCACCCAGCTCCCATGTGCGATCGGCTACATCATCATCCACTTATGTCATCCTTACCAGTCTCATTGCCACGTCGCTGACCGCTTGCAACACACGCTCCCACCCGACAAGTCATCATTGCTAGTTGCACACCTAAGATTGGACGCAACAGACTTCTCCACTAAGTCTGTTCTGGCCTATAGCAGCTGACTGTCCTCACTAAGCTCGTCCTCATTAAAAAGCAGAATTGACAGGATGCATTATTTCCCGAGCAGAAGGAGCAGCAAAAGAATGACACAGTTACATAGAAGCATAGAAACATAGAATGTGTCGGCAGATAAGAACCATTTGGCCCATCTAGTCTGCCCAATATACTGAATACTATGGATATCCCCTGTCCCTATCTTATATGAAGGATGGCCTTATGCCTATCCCATGCATGCTTAAACTCCTTCACTGTATTTGCAGCTACCACTTCTGCAGCAAGGCTATTCCATGCATCCACTACTCTCTCAGTAAAGTAATACTTCCTGATATTACTTTTAAACCTTTGCCCCCTTTGCATAACAGGTAAGGACACATAGGTTGTTCCTGGGCCATGCAAACTTATAATGGTGTCAGAGGGACCCACTGATTCCATGCTGTGTATATCTGTTGTCACCTGACATGATGTTGAAGAGCGAGTCTACCATTCCAATGTAGCTGGATTGTTGGTCAAAACACAACTGCTGGATGAGTGGCAGCTCTGGCCCGTTGCAGTGGCTGCTGCTACCACCACCTCTTCTTCTGAATCTTCTTGTGCCGACTACATCAACATTTTTGCCACTGCTCATTCCTTTTGAGGGCCCAGGCAGCTGTCTGTTTGCCATAGTGTACAGTAACTGAATCAGTAATGTAACAGATGAAGTATGAATGGCTCAGTAGATAGACTAGAAAAGTGCTCCTATATATTACACTGCCTGCTGACAATGAGTCTGATGCACAGTACATCTATGTATAACTGAACAGATTAATTACTAATGGCGCATCAGATGTACTATATACAAGTTTCTATACATTACACGGCTGGCTGACAATGAGTCTGATGCACAGTTTGTCTGTGTATAACTGGACAGATTATTTATTAATGGCACAGCAGATTAACTAGGTACACGCACCTGCATATTAGACTGGCTATTGAGACTAAGTCTGATACACAGTCAGTGTTTGTATAACAGAACAGATTAAGTATAAATGGCTCGGCAAATGAACTATAGAAAATGCCTATATATTACATTTCCTGTTGAAAATGAGTCTGATGCTAAGTAGATCAATGTAAAACTGAACAGATTGATTATTAATGGTGCAGCAGATTAACTAGGTGCATACATCTATACATTGGACCGTCTATTGAGACTAAGTCGGATACACAATCAGTCTATGTATAACAGAACAGATTAAGAATAAATGGCACAGCAGTGGAACAAGATGCACAGGGCGATTACACAGAGCCCGCACTGTCCCTGCAGTCTCCCTATGCACTCTCTTTGCTCTCCCCTACAGTGTATGGAAACTCTCCCTATGATCTCCCTACACTGTCGCTGCACTGTCCCTATCCAATGTTATGCAATTAAAAGATTGCTAAAACACTGACCCTAGCATTTGCCACATCCATCCCTATGCTCAGCTGACAGTAAAATGGCAGGATTAAGCGTTTTATACGGCTGTGACATCACAGAGGACGACTATCTGCTGACTGGATGGCTGCACAATATTATGGGTTATATCTCACTCCCGAGCTTCTTACTTTCATATTGTAACACGTGTAGCCGCCGAAAAAAAATATGTTTTGTTACCATGAATCGCAAGGAAATTCGGATTCATGGTGAAGCGAAGTTTTCCTGAAATACGGATCAAATTCAATAAATTTCACTTTGATTCCCTCAACACTAATTATTATTATTGTTTTTTATTATCATTCATTTTCCCATACTGTGTACATTCTTTATACCCAGTATCTAATGTATATTCATTCATTTGAATCCATTTCTTTACATGTAAGTGTTATATCCTAAGACAGCAGCATCTTTATGACTTTTCTTTAAATTCAATAGATTTTTTTTTGTATCACAACATGCATTATTCGCTTCAGTTAAATCTGTAAATTATTTTAACTTAGAATAATGCAGTAAAGCTCATTCATAAGAAGTACAGCACAGAATGAGGTCAAAAAGTATCTACTGATCCAACCCGCAAGAGCAAAGAAAAAAAATGCTTGCATTGTTGTTTTCATTATCTTGCTTCTGTCATTTCTTGAGCTTTGTATCTTGCTGAGAAAGAAAGGAAGAAGAAAAACTGTGAAATTAATCTTTTGTGCATGGCCTGATAAAGAAGAGACATGCTCAGACAAAAGATAGACTGAGAGAAAGTACAGTGATTGATGACTAAAGTAAAGGTGTCGGAGGAGTATTATGTAAATTACTGTAGGTGCAGGCCATTACAGAGAGAATGAGAGGAATAGCTGGCCACTGAGAAACTGTAAGCTGGAGAGAGGAAAAGCATGTGGCACTAATGTCACCGCTGTCCCTAAGCACCAATTCCTTTCTGTCTACGATCTGCTCAGACAGGCTCACATCATTTTTTTGTCCATTTTTATGTAGTAGAGATAATAGAGTATACATTTGCATGATGAAAATAAAAAAGGTATTTTGTTTGACATAACCATGCTGTATGAAATGCAAAGAAGATGAAATTTAGATAGCAGTGTGTGCTAGTATGTTATTTACAATGCAGCAGTCTACTGCAGCTTTGTCTTTGAATATATACATATGCTTACCCAATAAGTAATATTTCATCCATTGAAAAAATAATCATTTACAAGAAAATCTGATGATTAAGGTAAATACTTATTATTGCTATATTATTAATATTATTATTCATTATTAAGTAAATACATCATTATTTTTGTTCTTATTATATTACTATTTTGAGCTATTGTATTTGCCATATTTGAAGGAAATGTTTCGCTAAAAATGTTATCTGCCAGTTAAAACCAGATAAATTCTGCTTTATTTTCTGATTGCGGATTTATTTATTTATTTTATTTTCCTGAACATGATTATGGAGGAGGCCATCTTGCTGGAGCTGTTCTTATAAAGATTCGGAAAGCATTAAGAAAAATGTTTTATGGCAGCCACATGACTACTAAACACAATGGTCTGGTGGGGACTTCTATAGGAGAGTTTTCTAGGCATGCTCTGTGACCTGTGCAGAGGACATTTTACAAGGAAAGCATAGATAAAATTTTACAATCACCTAATTTCAATGGTGGATCCTGTCTTATCTATACACAGACGTGATCACTACAGGCAGAATTAGGCTACTTTCACACTTGCGTTCGGGGTTCCGCTTGTGAGCTCCGTTTGAAGGCTCTCACAAGCGGCCCCGAACGGATCCGTACAGCCCAATGCATTCTGAATGGATGCGGATCCGCTCAGAATGCATCAGTTTGGCTCCTTTTTGCCTCTGTTCCGCACAGCAAGAGGACACCCGAACGCAGCTTGCAGCGTTCGGGTGTCCACCCTGCCGTGCGGAGCCAAACGGATCCGTCCAGACTTACAATGCAAGTCAATGGGGACGGATCCGTTTGACGTTGACACAATATGGTGCAATTTCAAACGGATCCGTCCCCCATTGACTTTCAATGTAAAGTCAGGAGTCCCCTATTAATATACCATCAGATCGGAGTTTTCTCCAATCCGATGGTATATTTTAACTTAAAGCGTCCCCATCACCATGGGAACGCCTCTATGTTAGAATATACCATCGGATTTGAGTTAGATCGTGAAACTCAAATACGACAGTATATTTTAACACAGAGGCGTTCCCATGGTGATGGGGACGCTTCAAGTTAGAATATACTGAGAACTGTGTACATGACTGCCCCCTGCTGCCTGGCAGGTGCTGCCAGGCAGCAGGGGGCAGACCCCCCCCTGTATTTAACTCATTGGTGGCCAGTGCGGCCCCCCTCCCTCCCCAGTATTAAATGTGACCAGTGCGGCCCCCCTCCCTCTATATTCATTGGTGGTTAGTGCGGCCCCCCCTCCCTCCCCAGTATTAAATGTGACCAGTGTGGCCCCCCTCCCTCTATATTCATTGGTGGCCAGTCCGGCCCCCCCTCCCTCCCTCCCCAGTATTAATTGTGACCAGTGCGGCCCCCCTCCCTCTATATTCATTGGTGGCCAGTGAGGATTCCCAGTATTAAATGTGACCAGTGCGGCCTCCCCTCTTCCCCCCCTAATTAAAATCACCCCCCCATCATTGGTGGCAGCGGAGAGTTCCGATCGGAGTCCCAGTTTAATCGCTGGGGCTCCGATCGGTTATCATGGCAGCCAAGACGCTATTGCAGTCTTGGCTGCCATGGTTACTTAGCAATAAATAGAAGCATTATACTTACCTGCGAGCTGCGATGTCTGTGACCGGCCGGGAGCTCCTCCTACTGGTAAGTGAAAGGTCTGTGCTATAAGCAATGTGCCGCACAGACCTGTCACTTACCAACAGGAGGAGCTCCCAGCCGGTCACAGACATCGCAGCTCGCAGGTAAGTATAATGCTTCTATTTATTGCTAAGTAACCATGGCAGCCAAGACTGCAATAGCGTTTTGGCTGCTATGGTAACCGATCGGAGCCCCAGCGATTAAACTGGGACTCCGATCGGAACTCTCCGCTGCCACCAATGATGGGGGGGTGATTTTAATTAGGGGGCGCGAAGAGGGGAGGCCGCACTGGTCACATTTATTACTGGGAATCCGCACTGGCCACCAATGAATATAGAGGGAGGGGGGCCGCACTGGTCAAATTTAATACAGGGAATCCGCACTGTCCACCAATGAATATAGAGGGAGGAGGCCGCACTAATCACAATTAATACTGGGGAGGGAGGGAGGGGGGCCGCACTGGTCACATTTAATACTGGGGAGGGAGGGAGGGGGGGCCGCACTGGCCACCAATGAATATAGAGGGAGGGGGGCCGCACTGGTCACATTTAATACAGGGGAGGGAAGGGGTCTGCCCACAGAGGCGTTCCCATGGTGATGGGGACGCTTCAAGTTAGAATATACTAAAAGAACTGTGTACATGACTGCCCCCTCCTGCCTGGCAGCACCTGATCTCTTACAGGGGGCTATGATTCGCACAATAATTGTGCGGATCACAGCCCCCTGTAAGAGATCGGGTGCTGCCAGGCAGCAGGGGGCAGTCATGTACACAGTTCTTTTAGTATATTCTAACTTGAAGCGTCCCCATCACCATGGGAACGCCCCTGTGTTAGAATATACTGTCGGATCTGGGTTTTCAAGAAGTGAAAAATCAGATCTGTAAAATCCAGTTATGCAGACGGATCCGTTCTGAACGGATGCAAGCGTTTGCATTATAGGAGCGGATCCGTCTGTGCAGACACCAGACGGATCCGCTCCAAACGCAAGTGTGAAAATAGCCTTAGAATGACAAATAAGCAGTTAACTGCAGTAAAGTGAACTGTGCAGACCAAGAAGTGACATTTATTATTAGGCTTAGTGGCCAGTCTTAAAACTGCAGGACTTTATGATTTTGGTCTAAATATAGATATTACAAGAAAATTAAGACAAGGACATTCATAGTCGCAGGTGCACATCCCTGAAGCTAGCATGCAGGAAGCAAACAAAAACAGGTATGGCAGCACTACATTTCACATACATAAAATGAAACTGGAAAATAGGGCTTATACTAAATGAAAGTGGTATTATACCTACTATAAATGAAAAAATAGAAGCTCTTTGCGCACATTTTTGATCAAACGTGTTTCAGCCCCTCTACTAGGCATCAAGGTGGCTTCTACAGATGGGTATAATACCCCTTTAACCACTTAAGGACCACAGGTTTATACCCCCCTAAAGACCAGGCCCTTTTTTACAAATCGGCACTCCACAACTTTAGCGGTTTATTGCTCGGTCATGCAACTTACCACCCAAATGAATTTTACCTCCTTTTCTTCTCACTAATAGAGCTTTCATTTGGTGGTATTTCATTGCTGCTGACATTTTTACTTTTTTTGTTATTAATCGAAATTTAACGATTTTTTTGCAAAAAAATGACATTTTTCACTTTCAGTTGTAAAATTTTGCAAAAAAAAACGACATCCATATATAAATTTTGCTCTAAATTTATTGTTCTACATGTCTTTGATAAAAAAAAAATGTTTGGGTAAAAAAAAAAATGGTTTGGGTAAAAGTTATAGCGTTTATAAACTATGGTACAAAAATGTGAATTTCCGCTTTTTGAAGCAGCTCTGACTTTCTGAGCACCTGTCATGTTTCCTGAGGTTCTACAATGCCCAGACAGTACAAACACCCCACAAATGACCCCATTTTGGAAAGTAGACACCCTAAGGTATTCGCTGATGGGCATAGTGAGTTCATAGAACTTTTTATTTTTTGTCAAAAGTTAGCGGAAAATGATGTTTTTTTTGTTTTTTTTCTTACAAAGTCTCATATTCCACTAAATTGTGACAAAAAATAAAAAGTTCTATGAACTCACTATGCTCATCAGCGAATACCTTTGGGTGTCTTCTTTCCAAAATGGGGTCACTTGTGGGGTAGTTATACTGCCCTGGCATTCTAGGGGCCCAAATGTGTGATAAGGAGTTTGAAATCAAATTCTGTAAAAAATGACCGGTGAAATCCGAAAGGTGCTCTTTGGAATGTGGGCCCCTTTGCCCACCTAGGCTGCAAAAAATTGTCACACATGTGGTATCTCCGTATTCAGGAGAAGTTGGGGAATGTGTTTTGGGGTGTCATTTTACATATACCCATGCTGGGTGAGATAAATATCTTGGTCAAATGCCAACTTTGTATAACAAAATGGGAAAAGTTGTCTTTTGCCAAGATATTTCTCTCACCCAGCATGGGTATATGTAAAATGACACCCCAAAACACATTCCCCAACTTCTCTAGAGTACGAAGATACCACATGTGTGACACTTTTTTGCAGCCTAGGTGGGCAAAGGGGCCCACATTCCAAAGAGCACCTTTCGGATATCACAAGGCATTTTTTACACATTTTGATTTCAAACTTGTTACCACACATTTGGGCCCCTAGAATGCCAGGACAGTATAACTACCCCACAAGTGACCCCATTTTGGAAAGAAGACACCCCAAGGTATTTCGTGATGGGCATAGTGAGTTCATGGAAGTTTTTATTTTTTGGCACAAGTTAGTGGAATATGAGACATTGTAAGAAAAAAAAATAAAAAATCATCATTTTCCACTAACTTTTGACAAAAAATAAAAAATTCAAGGAACTGGCCATGCCCATCACGGAATACCTTGGGGTGTCTTATTTCCAAAATGGGGTCACTTGTGGGGTAGTTATACTGCCCTGGCATTCTAGGGGCCCAAATGTGTGGTAAGGAGTTTGAAATCAAATTCTGTAAAAAATGACCGGTGAAATCCGAAAGGTGCTCTTTGGAATGTGGGCCCCTTTGCCCACCTAGGCTGCAAAAAAGTGTCACACATGTGGTATCTCCGTATTCAGGGGAAGTTGGGGAATGTGTTTTGGGGTGTCATTTTACATATACCCATGCTGGGTGAGATAAATATCTTGGTCAAATGCCAACTTTGTATAAAAAAATGGGAAAAGTTGTCTTTTGCCAAGATATTTCTCTCACCCAGCATGGGTATATGTAAAATGACACCCCAAAACACATTCCCCAACTTCTCCCGAGTACGGAGATACCACATGTGTGACACTTTTTTGCAGCCTAGGTGGGCAAAGGGGCCCACATTCCAAAGAGCACCTTTCGGATTTCACAGGGCATTTTTTACACATTTTGATTTCAAACTTGTTACCACACATTTGGGCCCCTAGAATGCCAGAACAGTATAACTACCCCACAAGTGACCCCATTTTGGAAAGAAGACACCCCAAGGTATTTCGTGATGGGCATAGTGAGTTCATGGAAGTTTTTATTTTTTGTCACAGCGAGGGGTGTATTTCCCCAGTCACAGGAGAAATCAATGGTTAAAAAAAAAAAAAGTGAAGGTAAATGTCCCCCAGAGGTCTTGTATGACCTTATGGGGAACGCAAAGTGTAAAATAAAAAAATAAACAATAAAGTACTTTAAAAAAATATATATATATGGTTTTGCATATAAAAAAAAACGCAATTAAGTAATAAAGTGCAACTCCAAGTGATCAAAAAGGTGTATGTCCCACAAAATGGTACCAATAAAACTGTCACCTCATCCCGAAAAAATCTCTAAATAATAAATAAAAAAACTATAGATCTCAGAACATGGAAACATTAAAGCATCATTTTTTGGTTTCAAAAATGCTGTTATTGTGTTAAAGTGAAATAAATATAAAAAAGTTGACATATTAGGTATTAACGCATCTGTAAAAACCAGATCTATAAAAAATATCACATGACCTAACCCTTCAGGTGAACACCATAAAAAATAAAAACAGTGCCAAAAAAAAACATTTTCGTCACCTAACATCACATAAAGTACAACACCAAGAGATCAAAAAGGCGTATCCTCCCCAAAATAGTAGCAATCAAACTTTCACCTCATCCCGCAAAAAATGAGAACCTAACTAAGACAATCGGTCAAAAAAAAAAAAGCTATGGCTATCAGACTATGGAGACACTAAAACATCCTTTTTTGGTATCAAAACACTATTATTGTGTAAAACTTAAATAAATAATAAAAAGTAAACATATTAGGTATCTCCACATCCGTAACGATCTGCTCTATAAAAATGTCTCATGACCTAACCCCTGAGTTGAACGCTGTAAAAATAAATAAATAACAACTGTGCTAAAACAACCAATTTGTGTCACCTTGCCTCATAAAGTTAAATAATGAATGATCAAAAAATCATATGTACCCAAAAATTGCACCAATAAAAATGTCAACTTTTCCTGCAAAAAATTTGCCCCTGCACCAGACGATCGGCAGAAAAATAAAAAAAATAAGACATTCAGAAAATGGAGACACAAATACATTTTTTTAAATGTTTTTTTATGTAAAACTTAAACAAACAAGCAAAGAAAGTAGACATATTTGTTTTCATTGCATCCGTAACTACTTGGTCTATAAAAAAAGAACATGATCTACCCTGTCAGATGAAGGTTGTAAAAAATAAAAACAATGCCAAAACAGGCAATTTATTGGTTACCTTGCCTCACAAAAATTGTAATATGGAGCAATTAAAAATTACATGTACCCCAAAATAGTACCAACAAAACTGGAATCTTATCCCCTAGTTTCCAAAATGGGGTCACTTTTTGAGAGTTTCTACTGTAAGGGTGCATCAGGGGAGCTTCAAACGGGACATAGCATCTAAAGCATATGGCGCTCCTTTTCTTCTGCGCCCTGCCGCGTGCCCTTACATCAGTTTACGACCACATGTGGGGTGTTTTTTGTAAACCGCAGAATCAGGGTAATAAATATTGAGTTTTGCTTGGCTGTTAACCCTCGATGTGTTAAAGAAAAAAATTGATTAAAATCTGCCAAAAAAGTGAAATTTAGAAATGTCATCTCCATTTTCCTGGATTAGTAGAACTACAGGTAACAGCACTCTGCTAGTCAATCTCCATTTTCCTTTAATTCTTGTGGAACACCTAAAGGGTTAACAAAGTTTGTAAAATCAGTTTTGAGTAACTTTAGGGGTGTAGTTTCTACAATGGGGTCATTTATGGGGGGTTTACACTATGTAAGCCCCACAAAGTGACTTCAGACCTGAACTGGTCTTTAAAAAGTGGGTTTTGGATTTTTCTTTTTCTTTTTTTAAGAATTGCTTTTACAATTCTAAGCCTTCTAACGTCTTCAAAAAATTTAATGACATTTCCAAAATAATGCCAACATAAAGTAGACATATAAGGAATGTTAGGTAATAACTATTTTATGAGGTATCATTTTCTGTTTTAAAAGCAAATAAATAGAAATTTTGAGAATTTTAAATTTTTCTAAAATTTTGGATTATTTTATAAATAAAGGTGAAATATATTGACTCAAATTTACCACTGTCATGAAGTTCAATGTGTCACGAGAAAACAATCTCAGAATGGCTTGGATAAGTAAAAACGTTCTAAAGTTATTAACACATAACGTGACACATGTCAGATTTGCAAAATTAGGCTCTGTCAGAAAGGGAGAAATGACCCGGATGTGAAGTGGTAAATTTAGTATAATCCCTATTTCCCAGTATTATTGTTTGTATCTGAAATGAAGTGCTGCCATACCTGTTTCTGTTTGCTTTCTGCATGCTAGCTTTATGGATGTGCACCTGCGACTATGAATGTGCTAGTCTAAATTTTCTTGTAGTATATATTGAGGGTAGCTGCCACTTTTAGATTGGACACTACCCACCCATCTGGCCAGGGCTTGGGAGCAGAGTATAAATGTAGCTGGTTCCTATACCACCCTGAACATTGTAGGCTTAGGTCAAGCCCAGGAGAGGCAGTTCTGTTAGTATTAGGGACCCATCTGAAGAAGCCACCTTGACGCCTGGTAGATGGGCCCGACACACGTTTGATCAAAAATGTGCGAAAGAGCTAATATTTTTTCATTTATAGTAGGTATAATTCCACTTTAATTTAGTATAATCCCTATTTCCCAGTTTTATTGTTTTTATGTCAAATGTTGTGCCACCATGCCTGTTTTGTTTGCTTCCTAAATATAGATATTGACATGGAAAATTAATATTACCATTAGAGATGAGTGAATTCGATTCGCTGATTCCCGAATTTTTTGGGAAACATTCGGTTAGATCCGAATAAATTTGGGCGAATTACGTTAAAAAGCAGCTATTTCCTCGCTGCAGAGAGCCTTTATAGTTGTGTAGAACACTGTGTCTTGCAGTAACAAGCATAGGGAGTCTGCTTTGGTAGTTAAATAATACTGTGAGTCTGTATGGCATGCAGATGACAGGCGTCGCACTTAGAATCACAGAACACTTCACTTATTTGGCCAGTCACGGGGCCAAAACAGACCAAATAAATTAAGCATGACCTCAGCATTACAGGTCGATGTTAGCGCCAAGAAGAAGCGCACTCCTTTTACACCGTCATCAGCTGTTTCCACATAGATGTCTACAGAATCTGTTCTATTAAACGCTTATACAAGTAGAGCCCCCCGACAGAGTGGAGAGGGTGTCAGCAGTAAGTTTGTGTTGAGGTCACTGATTATTTTGCCCTTCCTCTGATTCGTCTGAACAAAAACCCACAAAAAATGGATCCTGTCTGTGGAGCATCCGCCTTCACTCGGTCAGCATTTGGTCAGTAATCTATCAGTATTGCTAATGCCAAAAAAAAACAGGATCTAAAACAGAGATGACACGTGAACGGAATAGTTGCATGTCTTCTGTGTTTTCTACCCACTTCTGCTTTTGTCTACCAAATCAAAAGGCAATTTTAATGGGACCATACAGGCCTTACAACTGCTACACAAACAGGATCCGTTGTGCATCTCATTTTTCCTTCCTGCTGACAGATCAGAAGACAGGTTAAATAAATAAATGATGTCAGCCAAGCCAAAAAGGCTAAATAGTGGACCAGTCATGAAGTGGGGAGGGTTGGAACAGCATGAGAAATCCACAGAGTGGCCCTATGACATAGTGATGAGGTGGAAGCAGCATGAGGAGACCACAGAGCGGCCCAATGACAGAATCTGTAGGTGGCGGCAGTATCAGGAGGCCACAGAGTGGCACAATGACAGAGTCTGAAGGTGGCGGCAGCAGAAGAAGGCCACAGAGTGGCACAATGAAAGAGTGTGGAGGTGGCGGCAGCATCAGGAGGCCATAGAGTGGCTAGATGACATAGTGTGGAGGTGTCGGCAGCATGAGGAGACCACAAAGTGACCCAATGACAGAGTCTGGAGGTTGCAGCAGCATCAGGAGGCCACAGAGTGGCACAATGACAGAGTCTGGAGGTGGCAGCAGCATCAGGAGGCCACAGAGTGGCCCAATGACAGAGTCTGGTGGTGGCAGCAGCATCAGGAGACCATAGAGTGGCCCAATGACAGAGTCTGGAGGTGGCGGCAACATGAGGAGACCACAGAGTGGCACAATGACACAGTCTGAAGGTGACAGCAGCATCAGGAGGCCACCGAGTGGCACAATGACAGAATGTGAAGGTGGCAGCAGCATAAGCAGGCCACAGAGTAGCACAATGACAGAGTGTGAAGTGGGGGAAGCATCAGGAAGCAACAGAGTGGCACAATGACAAAGTCTGAAGGTGGCATCAGGCGGGTGGCAGCATCAGAATAGTAGCTGAGGAAGGTAGCTAGAAAAGTGACCCCTTCTGTTATGGCCCCTTACTCTGCTGCGACTTCTGCCTGCACCAGAAACATTTAGTCCTCTGCCACTCCCCTGTGAAGGGCCTGGTACTTCTCTGCCTGACATACTGTTAGATCAAATAAATAAAAAGAAAATTAAAACAAACAACAAAGCCTTTAATACAGATAACTGCACCTCTGAGCGGCAAATGTATTTTTTTTATTTTTCCGCTAATACACGTCACAAAAGGCTTAACAAAAAATAACTACACCGCTGAGGCAAATGTATTTTTTCTTTTTGCGCTAATACACGTCACAAAAGGCTTAACAAAAAATAACTACACCGCAGAGCGGCAAATGTATTTTTTCTTTTTGCGCTAATACATGTCACAAAAGGCTTAACAAGAAATAACTACATCGCTGAGCAGCAAAAATATTATTTATTTTTGTGCTAATAAATGTCACAAAAGGCTTAACAAAAAATAACTGCTCCACAGAGCAGGAAAAGGTATTTTTTATTTATTTTTGTGCTAAAACACGTCACAAAAGGATTAACAAGAAATTACTATACCGTTGAGTGGCAAATGTATTTTTTCTTTTTGTGCTAATGCACTTCGCAAAAGGCTTAACAAAAAATAACTGCACCGCTGAGGCAAATGTATTTTTTCTTTTTGCGCTAATACACGTCACAAAAGGCTTAACAAAAAATAACTACACCGCAGAGCGGAAAATTTATTTTTTCTTTTTGCGCAAATACACGCCGCAAAAGGCTTAACAAGAAATAACTACACCGCTGAGCAGCAAATATATTTTTTTCTTTTTGTGCTAATAAATGTCACAAAAAGCTTAACAAGAAATAACTGCACCGCAGAACAGGAAAAGGTATTTTTTATTTTTGTGCAAATACACGTCACAAAAGGACAAAATGCTTAACAAGAAATAACTACACCGCTAAGCAGCAAATATATTTTTTTCTTTTTGTGCTAATAAATGTCACAAAAAGCTTAACAAGAAATAACTGCACCGCAGAACAGGAAAAGGTATTTTTTTTATTTTTGTGCAAATACACGTCACAAAAGGATTAAAATAAATAACCATATCGCTGAGCGGCAAATCATTAATTTCTAACGATAATTTGTTTTCCCTTAGTCCTAACAGCAGCACAGATGGGGTTAACTGCCCCCCGTGGACTGGTAGGACCGGCGGAATTTTAATGAGCCCAAAGAACCAATGAACAAACTCCAGCTCCCCTAAAGGGAGGGGATCACCCCCCAGCCCACCGTGTCTATAAGAAGAATGTACTTAGGGCGGGAAAATTTGTGTGCTGCTGTTAGGACTAAGGGAAAACAAATTATCGTTAGAAATTAACGATTCCCTTACATCCTACCAGCAGCACAGATGGGGAGATAGCAAGAAGAAGCCCCTAGGGAGGGTCCTCATGCCTGGCAGAAGTAAGAACTGTCTGCCCGAAGGCCGAAAACTCTGCCACCTTAGCATCTATTCTATAATGAGAGATGAAGGTTGATTCAGAGCTCCAGGAAGCCGCCTTACAGATCAACTCTAAGGGGAGAAGACTTCTCTCCGCAACAGAGGTTGCCATGGCCCTAGTATAATGGGCCCTCACAAACTCCGGAGGATCTAAAGATTGGGACATAAAAGCCTCCCTGATGGCTTCCCTGACCCAACGACTAATAGTAGCTTTAGACGCTTTACGGCCTTTAGACTTACCGGCAAACAGGATGAAGAGGTTCTCATCTATCCTGAACTCCCTGGATCTATCCACATAGACCTGGAGGCATCTCGAGATGTCCAGTGGATGTCTAACCGGAGAATCAGAGGAGGAGGAGGAGAATAACACAGGTAGAGAGATTACCTGGTTAACATTTTGAAAAGTTGGAACCTTAGGTCTAAAATAAGGTAGAAATTTCAGAAGGACTCTGTCCTGTAAAAAAATGATATATGGATGCATTGCAGAAAAATCTTGCAGCTCAGAGATTCTCTTGGCTGAGGCTATAGCCAGAAGAAAACCATTTTAAGAGTTAAGAATTTAAAATTTGCCTCCTCCAAAGGTTCAAAGGGGGGAGATGCTAACCCCTTGAGAACTACTGATAGGTCCCATTGGGGAACGGGTTTCAGTATTGTAGGCTTCAATCTTTCAGCTCCCTTAAGGAAGCGTTTGATGAGCGGGTCCCGAGAGTATGGTCTGTTGAGACAGGCCGAGATGGCAAAGACTTGAACCTTCAGGGTAGATGGGGAGAGACCTTTATCTAGTCCATCCTGAAGGAACTGTAATATCGCAGGAAGGGGCAGATCAGGTTCTCCTTACGAATCGATTGAGAAATCTCAAATCTATGATCATCCGGAGATCTCCTGTTTTCTTGGGCACCAGGAATACTGGAGAATAGATCCCTAGACCCCTCTCCTCTGCCGGTACTCCCTCCAGGGCTCCCTTGGAAATGTAGTCATGAATATAGGACTCTAAGATCCTCTGTTTGGCCGGCAGAAAACTTCGAGTGGCGATGAATCTTTCTGGGGGAGAGAAACGAGATCTATTAGATAACCGGCAGAAACTATGCTTTGAACCCAGGAGTCTGAAATTTCCTGGGCCCATACATGTTTGAAGTGGGAAAGACGACCCCCCACGGGAAGTTGGGGGAGGGGTACGGGAAAATCCAGAGGCGTTACGACAGGGGCAGCAGGGTTTAACCAAGAGCTTCTGAGAGGCCCATAGTCAGGAGGGTTTTGCCTCCTTGGTGGGTTTGCAGGAGCGTCTCGAAAATCTTCGAGACTGCCCCCCCAATCTCTATGCCTGGCCTGCTGTCCGGATCTGCCTCCGCGATCTTGCCTGCCACGAGCCCGAAAGGGCTGTTGGGGGAGACTCTTCCCCTTCTTATCGGAGAGTCCCTCCATGATGTTATCTAATTCCGAGCCGAACAAGCGGTCCAGCTCGAAGGGGAGCCCACACAAATTGTACTTAGAAGCGTTATCGGCATTCCAGGGTTTCAGCCATAGAGGTCTTCTGGCAGCCGAGACTAGTGCCATTGTTTTGGCTGCCAACTTCAGTTGTAACTGGGACGTGTCACATAGGAAGTCCATGGCCAAATTAACTGATTTAAATGCGGCCGGGAGACACTCTGGTCGACATCTGTTTGAATCTGGTTCAACCTGGCACGCAAAAAGGAAGTGACCTCCTAGGCCGCAATAGACGTTGAGACCGAGGCTGTGGCCGCCGAGTAGCTCCTTCTCAGGGTGCACTCTGCCCTCCTATCGAGAGGGTCCTGCAGACTAGACCTATCGTCCGCAGGGACCAGAGTGCGCCTGGACAACTTGGCTATAGCCATGTCCACCTTGGGAATGGAACCCCATGATGCCACCAAGGGTTTGGCCATCGGGAACATCAGTTTAAACTTTCTGGTGAGGACTGGACCTTTTTCCGGTTTCCTCCATTCTGTGCGCATCACAGAAAGAAGGGTCTCATCCGCCTTAAATACACACTGCGTCCGACCGGCGGGATCGGAGGACTCCCCTGTGTCAACATCATGGTCCCCCAACCTGGTGGACTTCAATAACTTCTGCGTCTTTTCGGGTGGAAAAAAGCACAAAGTTGATTCTTCCTCATCCGAGGAAGATGACCCCACTGAGAGGGGCGTGGATCTGTCAGTAGGGGCGGCAACTTCCATCGGAGTCTGGAAGGGAACCGGTAGCCTTTCATTCAGTAACTGCACTACCCCCTTGATGGTGTCGTCTACATACGTCTTCGCCCACTGGAACATGTCTTGCATAGTGGGTTCCGTGGTGGTACCGGAACGGCAACTGTCACACCTGGAGTAGGGGCAACTGTCGTCTAAAGGCATGTTGCAGTCATAACAGGCCAGGTGTTTCCTCTTGGCCGACGACTTCCGCTGCTGATCTGACTCTCTAGGAGAAGCCATCACTGTAATGAAAGAAAAGATTAAAACATCCCTAAAGCCCGACGACAGGGAGTTTATAAAACAAAAATTAACCTAACGGTATGCCCACCAACACTTGGAAAAACTGTGTTGATTCCTCAAAGTTTTCTTAAAACCTCACAGAGGTCAGAAATCCATGACCACTCCTCGCTTGTGATGAGCGGAAGCTGACTGGAAATGCGATGACCATGTTGCAGCTGGTATTCTACTACTGCCCTCTGCTGCTCACAAAGCCTGGCCAATATGTGGAACGTGGAGTTCCAGCACGTGCTCACGTCGCACAACAACCAGAGAGCTGGCAATTTCCAGCGCTGCTGCAGCATTGACAGACCGGCTGAAGCTGTCGATGATTTGCTGAAATGTGCACACACGTGGCGCACCTTCACCAGTAGCTCAGGCAAATTATGTTTTGAGAAACCGCTGAACCACTAAGTTTAAGGCGTGGGCTAGGCATGGGATATGTGTGAGCTTGTCGAGCTCCAAAGCGGTCACCAAGTTACGGCCATTATCAGACACAACCATGCCTGGTTGTAGGTTGAGTGGCGAGAGCCACAGCTCAGTTTGGTCTCTTATCCCTGGCACAGCTCTGCGGCGGTGTGCTGTTTGTCCCCTAAGCATATCAGCTACAGCACTGCCTGTTGCGGCTTCCCCACTGCAGTGCTACATTGCTTCCAGCTACCGACTGATGGCTGACTGGTGCTACACGTGGATAATTCAGAGGTGGAAGTGGAGGAGGAGAAGGAGGAGTTGGAACCACTAACGTAGGTGCTGGCAGAAACCCTGATCGACGTAGGGCCCGCAATCCTTGGTGTCGGTAGCACCTGTGCCATCCCAGGGTACGACTCGCTCCCGGCCTCCACAACGTTAACCCAGTGTGCCATCAGGGAAATGTAGCGTCCCTGGCCTAAAGCACTTGTCCATGTGTCTGTGGTTAAGTGGAATTTCCCAGTAACTGCGTTGGTCAGGGCACGTGTGATGTTACGGGACACATGTTTGTGTAAGGCGGGCACGGCACACCTTGAAAAATAGTGGCGGCTGGGGACTGCATAACGCAGGACGGCCGCAGACATCAGGCTGCGGAAGGCCTCATTGTCCACGAGCCTAAATGGCAATATTTCCAGGGCCAGAAATTTGGAAAGTTACGCATTTAGTGCTATGGCTTGTTGGTGGGTGGCTGGGTATTTGTGCTTGCGTTAAAATGCCTGGTGTAAGGACATTTGTACGCTGCGCTAGGACACAGAAGTGGATGTGGTCGCTGATGGTGCTTGCGAAGGTCCAGGTGCATGGCGGGAGGCATCTGAGCCTGCACCTTCAACAGGGGACTAGCCAGCACGTAACACAGGGGAAGAGGAGGCAGTGGTGTGATCCGTAGACACAGATTGTGGACCCAGGTGTTCGTCCCACTTATTACAGTGCTTGGATGCCATGTGGCGGATCATGCAGGTGGTGGTAAGGTTGACAGTGTTCATGCTCCGGCGCATTTTGGTCAGACACAGGTTGAAAACAACTATTCTTTTGTCGTCCACACTTTCCTAAAAAAAGCACGAGACTGTGGAACACCTACTCCTTGGCAAGGGAGATTTTCGCAACGGGGTGCTTCGTGGAACAGTTGCAGGCCTGTTTGGTATGGCCCGCCTTCTCCCTTTTGCCACCCCACTGCTTCTTCCAGCCTGTTGCGGTGTAGCAGATCCCTCCTCCTCTGTACTGCTGTCCTCGCTCGGCTTTCCACCTTCCCAGGTTGGGTCAGTGCCTTTATCGTCCACCACCTCCTCTTACACTTACTCACTCTGCTCATCCTCCTAAGGCCTCATGCACACGGCCGTTGTTTTGGTGCGCATCCGAGCAGCTTTACTTCAATGGGGCCACAAAAGATGCGGACAGCACTCCGTGTGCTGTCCGCATCCGTTGTTCTGTTCCGTGGCCCCGCTAAAAAAATATAACATGTCCTATTCTTGCCCCGCCACCCGTGTTTCACGGATCCGCGATTTGAGGACCGCAAAACACACAACGGTCGTGTGCATGAGGCCTAACTTGTTTACCTAACCATAGCTTCAGTGATTGACAATTGTGTCTCATCCTCTTCATCAACCTCTTGCGACAGTAATTGCCGTTGAGTTTTTGGCAACTGTGTCTCATCATCATCCACCTCATTAAACAGTAATTGCCATTCCCCGCCATCATCTTCTTGTGACTGTGGATGCTCAAGAGTTTGGGAATCAGGGCACTAGATTTGTTCCTCTTCAAGCGTGCTTGGCGAGAGGGCCAAAACAAGTAATGGCGCTGAAAAGAGCTCCTCGGAATATGCGACTGTTGGAACACTTGTTTGCCCAAACTCTCCATGGTGGGAGGAAGGAGGATTAGGGTGAGGATTGTGTTGAGCAGACTCTTGGCTGCTAAGACTGGACATGGTGTAAGACAGGGTGGTGCTTAAGCGACTGGAAGCATTATCTGCTGCAATCCAACTTACCACCTGGTCGTACTGGTCTGACTTCAAGAGTGGTGTCCTTCACCGCCATGCAAACTGAAACATGAAGCTAGATATTGTGGATGATTGTTTTTCTTGTGCTCTGTGAGCAGGCATAGTTTTACCGCGCCCAGGGCCACAGCCTCTGCGTGCACCATCAGCATCACGGCCACTGCCCCATCCCTTCCTGCTCGCCATCTTCATATCAAATGTTATATATGCTTTAAAGTCTGTCACACGTACAGTTGCGTAGGATTTGGAAGTGTATGCGAAAACAAATTTAAAAAGGTATTTGGTATGGGGAAACGTCACACAGGAGATATCACGCAGATATTGTCAATGCTGTCACCAGTGGCTAATAAAAAATTGCAGGGAATGTCACAGGTATTTGGGATAAGGAAACGTTATACAGGAGAGGTACCACCGGTAATGTAAATTTTCTCAGCGTTTACAAAAAAAGTACTCTGTATGTCACAGATAAATTTTTTCAGCGCACATGTTACACTGCAGATGTGGCACTGGTAATGTCACTGTCAGAAGCGGACACCATCTATTGAAAAAGTACTCTGTATGTCACAGATACATTTTTTCAGCGCACACGTTACACTGCAAATGTGGCACTGGTAATGTCACTGTCAGAAGCGGACACCGTCTATTAAAAAAGTACACTAGATGCCACAGATATTTTTTGGATGCGCACCCTTTACACTGGAGATGTGGTGCAGCTAATGTCACTGTCTGCAGCGGACACCGTCTACTGAAAAAGTACACTGGATGTCACAGATATTTTTTAGATGCGCACACCTTACATTGGAAATGTGGCGCAGCTAATTTCACTGTCCACAGCGGACACAGTCTACCAAAAAAGGACACTGGATGTAACATAGTAACATAGTATAGTAAGGCCGAAAAAAGACATTTGTCCATCCAGTCCGGCCTGTCATCCTGCAAGTTGATCCAGAGGAAGGCAAAAAAAAAAACCCTGTGAGGTAGAAGCCAATTTTCCCCACTTTAGGGGAATAAAAAATTCCTTCCCGATTCCAATCAGGCAATCAGAATATCTCCCTGGATCAACGACCCCTCTCTAGTAGCTATAGCCTCTAATGTTATTACACTCCATAAATTCATCCAAGCCCCTCTTGAATTTTTTTATTGTACTCACCATCACTACCTCCTCAGGCAGAGAGTTCCATAGTTCCATAGTCTCACTGCTCTTACCGTAAAGAATCCTTTTCTATTTTTGTGTACAAACCTTCTTTCCTCCAGACGCAGAGGGTGTCCCCTCGTCACAGTCCTGGGGATAAATAGATGATGGGAGAGATCTCTGTACTGTCCCCTGATATATTTATACATAGTTATTAGATCTCCCCTCAGTCGTCTTTTTTCTAAAGTGAACAACCCTAATGTTGATAATCTTTCAGTGTATTGTAGTTGCCCCATTCCAGTTATTACTTTAGTTGCCCTCCTCTGAACCCTCTCCAGCTCTACCATGTCTGCCTTGTTCACAGGAGCCCAGAACTGTACACAGTACTCCATGTGTGGTCTGACTAGTGATTTGTAAAGTGGTTAGGACTATGTTCTCATCAGGGGCATCTATGCCCCTTTTGATGCAACCCATTATCTTTTTGGCCTTGGCAGCAGCTGCCTGACACTGGTTTTTACTGCTTAGTTTGCTGTTTATTAAAATTCCTAGGTCCTTTTCCATGTCAGTGTAACCCAGTGTTTTACCATTTAGTATGTACGGGTGATTTGCATTAATCCTTCCCATGTTCATAACCTTACATTTGTCAGTGTTAAACCTCATCTGCACCCTTCTCTGCCCAAGCCTCTAATCTATCCAGATCCATCTGTAGCTGTATATTGTCCTCTTCAGTGTAAATTACTTTACACAGTTTACTGTCATCTGCAAGAATTCATATTTTACTGTGCAAGCCTTCTACATGATCATTAATAAATATATTGAAGGGAATAGGGCCCAATACTGACCCCTGAGGTACTCCGCTAGTTACAGTGACCCAATCTGAGTGTGTAGCATTAATAACCACGCTCTGTTTTCTATCATTGAGCCAGTTACTTACCCACATACAGAAGTTTTCTCCCAGTCCAAGCATTCTCATTTTATATACTAACCTTTTATGTGGTACAGTGTCAAATGCTTTGGAGAAGTCCAGATATACGACATTCATTGATTCGCTGCTGTCAGTCTAGAACTTACCTCCTCATAGAAACTGATTAAATTAGTTTGACATGACCGATCCCTCATGAAGCCTTGCTGATATGATGTTTTTTGATTGTTTTCATCGAGCTACTCCAAGATAGCATCTCTTAGAAAACCTTTAAACTGTTTGCCCACAACAGATGTTAAATTTACCGGCTTTAACCCCTGTCAGTATAGAGTCTGTAAATATCAGAAATAAGTGTATGCCATCTGGTCCTGGCGATTTGTCTATTTTAATATTTTTAAGTCACTGTTGTACTTCTTCCTGGGTCAGACAGGGCAATTTTAATAGGGAATTTACTTTTACATTCTGCATTTCATCTGACAGTTTATTTTTCTGAGTGAATACAGTGGAGAAAAAAATATTTAATAGTTTTACTTTCTTCTCTGCAACTTCCCCCTCACTGCTCTGTGGAGGGCCAACACCCTCTATACTTTTAGATTTATACTTTTTACCATTTATATAATTGAAGAACATTTTAAGGTTAGTTTTGCTCTCTTTGGGAATTAAGCTCTCGGTCTCTAGTTTGGCCGCTTTTATTCGATTTTTACATATTCTATTTTTTTTCCTTATAGTTTTTCAGTGCTTTCTCGCTACCCTCCTGTTTTACTGATTTAAATGCTTTCTTTTTGTCATTTATTGCCCTCTTTACAGTTCTATTTATCTACATTGGTTTCTTCTTGTTCCTTAACCTTTTATTCCCATGCCCTCTCACAATTAGATTTTAGGATGATTTGAAAAATATCCCATTTTGTGGTGGTATTTTTATTTTTGAGGACTTTGTCCCAGTTAGTTACGCTATGGCTTCTCTTAGTTGGCTAAATTTAACTTTTTTGAAGTTTGGTATTTTTGTTCCTCCCTGTAGAAATGCTCATTTGAAGGTTATTACTTTGTGGTAACTATTTCCCAGGTGTCCCCCAACCTGCACATATGTTGTTCTGTCAGGTCTATTGGTTAATACTAAGTCCAGTATGGCAGTCCCTCTATTCGGGTTCTGAACCAGTTAGGAAAGGTAATTGTCTTTGGTTATTGCCAAGAACCTGTTTCCTTTATGAGATGTACAGCTTTCAGTTTCCCAGTCTATATCTGAGTAGTTGAAGTCCCCCATAATAACCATCTCATTATGATTTGCCGCATGTTGCCTTTGAAACAGACTACAAACTCTGCTCTGCTGGATGACAGTGTAGGTGCTCCCCTGTGCCTGTCAGCCCCTTCCTGGTGAAGTCTGCCTCGGGCTGTGTGAAACTATCCCCTGCGTGTAGCCAAGCCTCGCAGCTAAAGTTTTATCTTGCAGCAAGACCTGCGATCGATAATCCGGGCTGCGCACTGGAGGCAGCCGCTGAAGACCCCGCCAGCAGCCGGAGTCATCACCGAGGGGAGGGGAACTGATCCCGGCGGCAGAGCCGGGGACACTTCCACACCCGGGCGGAGGCAAGCTGGTTACTCACTGGCTTCTGTGCTCTGATGGGCAGAGGATGGCTAGGTGCTGCCGATGGGTGGAGCATGGCTTGTGTGTGGTGCTGATCATATGTATGTGTTGCGAGAGCATCGGTAACCATGACTCTTCACACACAAATGGAGGATGAGAGAGCAGCTGCTAAACCCCGCCAGTCCTTCAGCCCTCTGGCTTGGAGGAATCAGCACATGGCACATATGCTGCGTTACTGCAGTGTTCTTCTCCAGACTCGATGTGCCTGATATGGAAACTGAGAGCAGACCAGTGTGGGCAGTGTGTGGAGTGCTGTGTACCAATTGGTATCTGAGAAGTCTATTTTCCAGTATGGTTTATGTATGGAGGGCATTGTCCAGAGATCACACAGAGGACTAAGGGTTACATTATACTAGGGCTAAAACGATTAATCAATTTAAATGAGTTATTTGACACAAAAAGCCAATGGGCCAGATTTATCATTACTCTGACAGCTCACTCCACTTTCACATATGGCTAAAGTCAGTTTTAGCCAAGTCAGATTTATGATCGGCCCTTTAAGACTGTAATAAATGTGGTTTGACGGTAGCAGTTTATTTGTCAGTAAGCAGCTTTACAAAAGTCGCACATCTTTACGAAAAAGTCGCACGTTTTTACGAAAAAGTCGCACGTTTTTATGAAAAAGTCGCATGTTCTATTAAAAAGTCTCATAAGATAAGCATGGTCCTCACTGGAGTGAAATTGGGGCTTTTTTGCGACTTTTTTGCGACTTTTTTTAAATAGTCCCAATAGTAAATCTGTCTAGAGATTCATTTACATAAGAAAACACGCCCACTTTCAGAAAACTGGCGAGCATAGTGCAGAGCAGAAAAAAGTCGCAAATTTGTGCGCAGTTTTAGCGTTTGGGACTTTTTTGGGACTTTTTCACTCCATTATTCTGACCTGAGCTAATGATAAATCTGGCCCAATGTGTATAAGTTCCCTTGACATTTAAGATCTACTGTTCCTACTAATGTTTATGCACTACTTTTCTAGCGCCCGTTATTATAACGGGCTTAATGTGTAATATATATAGAGATGTCGCGAACATAAAATTTTCCGTTCGCAAATGGCTAACGTGAATTTTCACAAATGTTCGCGAACGGGCGAACCGGGCGAACCGCCATAGACTTCAATAGGCAGGCGAATTTTAAAACCCACAGGAACTCTTTCTGGCCACAATAGTGATGGAAAAGTTGTTTCAAGGGGACTAACACCTGGACTGAGGCATGCCGGAGGGGGATCCATGGAAAAACTCCCATGGAAAATTACGTAGTTGACGCAGAGTCGTGTTTTAATCCATAAAGGGCATAAATCACCTAACATTCCTAAATTGTTTGGAATAACAATAGATTTTAGGTACCGGGAGATCGAAAAAGATGCTTTGTCGGTCCTCTTACTTCCAATTTGGGGCACTGCGCGTACGGCTTGCAATGTACTGTGCCACCAGATATTGTTGTGCATTTTCATACGTATACAATATTATCTAATGACATTATAATCAAAATGAATGCTCATCTCATTGCCTTTAAGAATAAAATCAGCCTGAACCAAAGTTCTATTATGTGGCTGAAGAAGCCAAGATGAGTTCATGGCAAGTTCAGTTTATATAAAAATATAATTATGAACATAAACGGACATTGTAATTAATAGTTATTGCTAAAGATATGGGACCATCTGTAAGGAGTAAGTCAACTCCCTAAGACATGTCTGTCTGGAGGGAACAAGGTTACTTGATAAGGACTCATATCCTTGAGGCACACCTGCTGTATGAGATTCAATTTATATATTCATAATTATATTATATATATATATATATCTCTGCATGGTATATTTAGTTTACAACATATGTTAATCAATAATTCATATAATGTGTTATCTATGTGTAACAATGTATCGATTTATATATATGTCATACCATGTATTTACCATTTAGAAGGTATTGTAGAAGGTACAGAAACAAGTGAGTTTATGTTAATTGGATTTCTGGGATATAAAAATGCTATTTCAAAGCAATAGTTATTCATGGATGTAGATAAGTAAAATGTACAAGTTCCGATGCCAAGCATCAAAGCCGCTATATAAAATTTTCATCAAGTCAACCTATATTTCAAAAAGATAGGAGAAGACAGTCAACTCCAATAAGTCCAGGATATAGGTAATTAAAAGTGTCAGGAAAAGACCTTCCTCAATGATTTATAGTAAGAAAGGTCAACGAGTTCATGTGAACATATTATTAGATTTATAATTTTAATGCTTAAAAGTTGTGATGTTCATCTACAGTACCGCAGTGCCATCTGGAGGCAGATGGACAATATTATATTATTTCATTATTTGTTCTATACCATATTAGGAGTTGATATGACATCATGATGTTATTAGCATGCGAATACACCCACCTTACCTGATTGGGAATCCCTAATCTAAAGGGGATGATTCTTAGATAAGGGGGGGAATAATTACTCGTGTGCGGAGTAGCATGGGGAGAGCGAGGGCTAGAGAAAAAGATCCATATATCCATTGATCCCTCCATTCATTCAATCAAAAAGAAAAACTTTACCAGAAGAAACTTGGATTATTCTTTTTGGATTACTAGGAAAGTTCTTCAGAACTGGTCCCATCTGAACTCTGTCTACCTTTGACCCGGTAACGTATATTTTGTTTACTACTCGTGATATTAATAAGATATTTCTCTCGGTATATAGCCATATTCCCATATTGTGGGAATATATAGTGTTAGGTGGCTCCATAATGCTGATTATTCTCTTAGCAAAGATGCATATTGTTAACCCTTTGAGGACCAAGGGACATATTTGTCCCATTTTTTTAATTGCCTGTATCGTCTGATTAAGAACTTAAAATACTTTTTTTTTCTTTGAGTCAAAATATAAGTTCTTATCAACAAATAGTTCTAGCTTTTTGCCAGTTATTTCATGAATTGGCTTAGTTACAGCAACTGAAGTGTACGAACTTCAGTTGCCGTAAAAAAAAATGGAGCTTCTTTTGGCCTTCCATTAAAAGTAACCTAAATATTCACATTTGTCCCGTGTCATAACTCCTCCCCCAAAAATGACACAAGTGTGGAAATGGTTTTATTTATTGTTCAAATACATTCTTAAATGGAAAAAAATATAATTATTTTTATATTGATGACGGTAATCTTACGGTCCTCAAAGGGTTAATGGAAGATCTGACATTATTTGAAAAGAGGACTAAACCCTTGGAAAGTTATTTTCCTTAGATTGATTGCCGAGCTGAATATTTTATCATATTAATATCATATATTTTTGATTGATCATAGGAAAACAGAGTCAAGGGATAACAGTTAATTTCCTGTATATCCGTGTTTTATTGTTATAGCCTGTTTGATAACAGAAGATCCTAAGTTTCTCTTGTATATGAGTCCGTTTGTTAAAAGTATGACACTGGTTGTCATAAATCATTAAATCATACGGTGCTGATCAGATAGGGGTGTGTTAACACCACCGTGTGGTACATTTTGGGTGTTACTTTGTAACTTCATCATTTGTTTTGCAATTGTATTGTTTCTATATTCTTTGTTTTTATAATAAACGATTATATATTTTTGCATATACAATTGTCCCTTTGTTTCACTGCTTGCACAAATCAAATTAAGATACCCGATAAAAAGAACTTAGAGGCATTTTTTAAGTCCGCCTGAAGGATAATATAATTTTTATATATTTTTTTATCCTCTCTTTTATATGAAGATTCTTTCATATAGAAGATATATGACAATATGAGTGCTGTGTTTAAGGCTACTTTCACACCTGCGTTCAGGTGTCCGCTCGTGAGCTCCGTTTGAAGGGGCTCACAAGCGGCCCTGAACGCAGCCGTCCGGCCCTAATGCATTCTCAGTGGAGGCGGATCCACTGAGAACGCATCCGTCTGCCAGCGTTCAGCCTCCGCTCCACTCAGTGACCGCCTGGCCGTGCAGAGGCGAGCGGATCCGTCCAGACTTACAATGTAAGTCAATGGGGACGGATTGGTTTGAAGATGACACTATATGGCTCAATCTTCAAACGGATCCGCCCCCATTGACTTTCAATGTAAAGTCTGGACGGATCCGCTCAGGCTACTTTCACACTTAGAAATTTTTCTAAGTTATAATGCAGACCGATCCGTTCTGAACGGATGCAAACGTCTGCATTATAGGAGCGGATCCGTCTGATGAAACATCAGACGGACCATCTCCGAACGCTAGTGTGAAAGTAGCCTAAGTAGTACTATTCCTATCAGTTTAATCCCTGTTACGTCCCCTATCAGGGGACGTATATGGAATAGATTTTAGGAACCGGGAGATGGAAAAAGATGCTTGGTTGGTCCTGCTACTTCCAATTTGGGGCACTGTGCGTACGCCTTGCAATGTACTGTGCCACCAGATATGAGTGGTTTGTTAAGTAGTACTATTCCTATCAGTTTAATCCCTGTTTTGTCCCCTATCAGGGGCTGATCTATGTAATAGATTTTAGGAACCGGGAGATGGAAAAAGATGCTTGGTTGGTCCTCCTACTTCCAATTTGGGGCACGGCGCGTGCGCCGTGCAATGTACTGTGCCACCAGATATGAGTGGAGTGTTAAGTAGTACTATTCCTATCAGTTTAATCCCTGTTACGTCCCCTATCAGGGGACGTGTATGGAATAGATTTTAGACAACCGCAAAGAGTTGTCAATAGTTGACACACTCAAGACATAAATTTTATTCCTCTATGCGTCAATCTTGGTGTAGTGATGACTGTGCTCGTGCGCACGTTTGGGAGATTGCAGGCGATGGGGTTTTTTCAAAGCCTATGGTCGTGCTGAGGTAGTTCAGTGACAGTTAAGTGACCCAGAAAACAATGATTCTGCAGTGGGGGGCCATTGTTGGCCTAGTAGGCTTTAATGATCACCTTAGATGATCACAAAGAAAATTTATGTTTTTTCTATGCAAAATTATCCAGCCGATCGCTTTTAGTCTGTTCACAATGAAGCAACGACCTTATCATCTGGGGTGTGCCAACATTGCCATTGCCAACACACTCATAGAGGTGGTCGCTTTATTGTGATACGCAAGCCCCTTCACCACAACAAGGTAACGATCACAAAGGGGAATTGACACATGTATGTGTCTTTTTTTTTGTTTTGTTTTTGCAGCCACAGTGCAGCACCAAAGGCCAGAAAAATTAGGCATGTACACATGCTGTAGCAGCAGCCAGAAAAATTGATGTTTTCCAGGCAGAAAGTGCACTAAAACATTGCGGCTTGAACCCCTAGCTGGTGGCGGATAAGTCACGCAAGTCATCCGACATGCAGAGATAAAATACAGCAGCGTGTGGACCATTTTTAGCCCAAGGCAGCTCATCTCATCAGGCCTTTTTTGGTCAAATGTATCGCCCACTGTGAGTCCCTTCGGGATCCATGCATCATTTATCTTAATAAAGGTGAGGTAATCTAGACTTTTTTGACCTAGGCGACTTCTCTTCTCAGTGACAATACCTCCTGTTGCACTGAAGGTCCTTTCTGACAGGACACTTGAAGTAGGGCAGGCCAGAAGTTCCATCGCAAATTGGGATAGCTCTGGCCACAGGTCAAGCCTGCAAACCCAGTAGTCAAGGGGTTCATCGCTCCTCAGAGTGTCGATATCTGCAGTTAAGACGAGGTAGCCTGCTACCTGTCGGTCGAGTCGTTCTCTGAGGGTGGACCCCGAAGGGCTGTGGCGATGCGTAGGACTTAACCACCTCAGCTTCCCTAGCTTAAACACCCTTAATGACCAGGCCACTTTTTACACTTCTGACCTACACTACTTTCACAGTTTATTGCTCGGTCATGCAACTTACCACCCAAATGAATTTTACCTCCTTTTCTTCTCACTAATAGAGCTTTCATTTGGTGGTATTTCATTGCTGCTTACATTTTTACTTTTTTTGTTATTAATCGAAATTTAACGAAATTTTTGCAAAAAAATGACATTTTTCACTTTCAGTTGTAATTTAAAAAAAAAAAAACGACATCCATATATAAATTTTTCTCTAAATTTATTGTTCTACATGTCTTTGATAAAAAAAAAATGTTTGGGTAAAAGTTATAGCGTTTACAAACTATGGTACACAAATGTGAATTTCCGCTTTTTGAAGCAGCTCTGACTTTCTGAGCACCTGTCATGTTTCCTGAGGTTCTACAATGCCCAGACAGTACAAACACCCCACAAATGACCCTATTTCGGAAAGTAGACACCCTAAGGTATTCGTTGATGGGCATAGTGAGTTCATAGAACTTTTTATTTTTTGTCACAAGTTAGCGGAAAATGATGATTTTTTTTTTTCCTTACAAAGTCTCATATTCCACTAACTTGTGACAAAAAATAAAAAATTCGAGGAACTCGCCATGCCCCTCACTGAATACCTTGGGGTGTCTTCTTTCCAAAATGGGGTCACTTGTAGGGTAGTTATACTGCCCTGGCAATTTAGGGGCCCTAATGTGTGGGAAGTATTTTGAAATCAAAATATGTAAAAAATGACCTGTGAAATCCTAAAGGTGCTCTTTGGAATGTGAGCCCCTTTGCCCACCTAGGCTGCAAAAAAGTGTCACACATGTGGTATCGCCGTACTCAGGAGAAGTTGGGCAATGTGTTTTGGGGTGTCATTTTACATATACCCATGCTGGGTGAGAGAAATATCTCGGCAAAAAGACAACTTTTCCCATTTTTTTAAACAAAGTTGGCATTTGACCAAGATGTTTATCTCACCCAGCATGTGTATATGTAAAATGACACCCCAACACACATTCCCCAACTTCTCCTGATTACGGCGATACCACATGTGTGACACTTTTTTGCAGCCCATATGTGCAAAGGGGCCCAAATTCCTTTTATGAGGGCATTTTTAGACATTTGGATCCCAGACTTCTTCTCACGCTTTAGAGCCCCTAAAATGCCAGGGCAGTATAAATACCCCACATGTGACCCCATTTTGGAAAGAAGACACCCCAAGGTATTCAATGAGGGGCATGGCGAGTTCATAGAATTTTTTTTTTTTTGGCACAAGTTAGCGGAAATTTTTTATTTTTATTTTTTTCTCACAAAGTCTCCCTTTCCGCTAACTTGGGACAAAAATTTCAGTCTTTCATGGACTCAATATGCCCCTCACGGAATACCTCGGGGTGTCTTTTTTCCGAAATGGGGTCAAATGTGGGGTATTTATACTGCCCTGGCATTTTAGGGGCCCTAAAGCGTGAGAAGAAGTCTGGAATATAAATGTCTAAAAATTTTTATGCATTTGGATTCCGTGAGGGCTATGGTGAGTTCATGTGAGATTTTATTTTTTGACACAAGTTAGTGGAATATGAGACTTTGTAAGAAAAAAAAAAAACAATTTCCGCTAACTTGGGCCAAAGAAATGTCTGAATGGAGCCTTACAGGGGGGTGATCAATGACAGGGGGGTGATCAATGACAGGAGGGTGATCAGGGAGTCTATATGGGATGATCACCCCCCTGTCATTGATCACCCCCCTGTAAGGCTCCATTCAGACGTCCGTATGTGTTTTGCGGATCCGATCCATGTATCAGTGGATCCGTAAAAAACATACGGACGTCTGAATGGAGCCTTACAAGGGGGTGATCAATGACAGGGGGGTGATCAATGACAGGGGGTTGATCAGGGAGTCTATATGGGGTGATCAGGGGTGATCAGGGGTTAATAAGGGGTTAATAAGTGACAGGGGGAGGGGTGTAGTGTAGTGGTGTTTTGTGCTACTTATTACTGAGCTGCCTGTGTCCTCTGGTGGTCGATCCAAGCAAAAGGGACCACCAGAGGACCAGGTAGCAGGTATATTAGACGCTGTTATCAAAACAGCATCTAATATACCTGTTAGGGGTTAAAAAAATCGCATCTCCAGCCTGCCAGCGAACGATCGCCGCTGGCAGGCTGGAGATCCACTCGCTTACCTTCCGATCCTGTGAACGTGCGTGCCTGTGTGCGTGCGTTCACAGGAAATCTCGCGTCTCGCGAGATGACGCGTATATGCGTGACTGTGCGCAGAGCTGCCACCTCCGGAACGCGATCCTGCGTTAGGCGGTCCGGAGGCGGTTAAAAAGCTCCGCATGTCCTCCATCAACAACACGTCTGTAAAGTGTCCTGTCCTTGCCGGCGTGGTCGTGGTAGGAGGAGGATTACTAGTAGAAATGAAGAAAGTCACGGCACTCCAAAAGCTTCCTTAGTCAGTGTTCTTTATTCCACCAAAAGTACAGCAGCAACGTTTCGACAATATAGTCTTTATCAAGCTACATCAGGTAGGCCGAGACCTGACGCCACGAGCACCGCCGCTAAGTATTTTTAAGTTCATTCAAGTAAGTGGTGCTGTCCTACTACCTATTTTTTCTGTTCTACAGGAGGAGGATTACTTTCACCTCTTCCCCTGTTAAATTCCCGTTGTGCTGTGACATCACCCTTATACGCTGTGTAAAGCATACTTTTAAATTTATTTTGGAACTGCTGCTTCCTTTCCGACTTTCGGAAATCGGTAATTCGGTAACATTTCAGGCACTTTCTGCTTATACCGGGGGTCTATTAGTGTGGCCACCCAGTACAGGTCGTTCTCCATCAGCCTTTTTATACTAGGGTCCCTCAACAGGCACGACAGCATGAAAGACCCCATTTGCACAAGGTTGGATGCCGAGCTACTCATGTCCCGTTCCTCGTCCTCACTGAAGGTCTGTTCTTCCACCCAGCCACGTACAACACCGCGGGTACCAGATAGGTGACAACGAGCACCCTGGGATGCCTGCTGTGGTTGGTCTTCCTCCTCCTCAAAGCCACATTCCTCCTCTGACTCCTCTTCCTCAGACTCCTCTTCCAGCATTGCGGATGATGTCGCTGATGGTGTCCTCAGTGCGACTGACTAGGTTTGTCACCTCCTCAAAAGGATGCAAGAGCCTACAGGCATTGCGCATGAGCGTCCAGTAATGTGGCAAAAAAATTCCCAGCTCCGCAGAGGCTGTCCTAGCATGCCGGTCGTTGATGGCTTTTTCTTGTTGGAGCAGGCGGGCGAACATTAGGAGTGTTAAATTCCAACGTGTCGGGCTGTCGCAAATCAAGCGCCTCACCGGCATGTTGTTTCGCCGCTGAATATCTGAAAAGTGCGCCATGGCCGTGTAGGAATGCCTGAAATGGCCACACACCTTCCTGGCCTGCTTGAGGATGTCCTGTAAGCCTAAGTACTTATGCACAATGCGTTGTACAATCAGATTACACACATGTGCCATGCACGGCACATGTGTCAACTTGCCCAAATTCAATGCCGCCAACAAATTGCTTTCCTTGTCACACACCACTTTGCCGATCTCCAGTTGGTGCGGAGTCAGCCACTGATCCACCTGTGCGTTCAGGGTGGACAGGAGTGCTGGTCCGGTGTGACTCTCTGCTTTCAGGCAAGTCAACCCCAATACGGCGTAACAATGTCGTATCCGGGATGTGGAATAGCCCCTGGGGAGCTGGGGGGTGCAGTTGATGTGGAGCACGACGCAGCAGCAGAAGAGGACTCAGCCGAGGAGGTTATCGAAGAGGATGGAGTAGGAGGAGTAGAGGAGGTGGCAGCAGGCCTGCCTGCAAGTCGTGGCGGTGTCACCAACTCCTCTGCAGGGCACGCATTCCATGCTTGGCAGCCGTCAGCAGGTTTACCCAATGCGCAGGTGATATACCTGCCCTGAACGTGCTTTGCAGACCAGGTATCAGTAGTCAGATGGACCCTTGCCCCAACACTGTGTGCCAGACATGCCATGACTTCCTTTTGCACAATAGAGTATAGGTTGGGGATTGCCTTTTGTGAAAATAAATTTTGGCCGGGTATCTTCCACTGCGGTGTCCCAATAGCTACAAATTTTTTGAAGGCCTCAGACTCCACCAGCTTGTATGGTAAAAGCTGACCCGCTAAGAATTCCGACAAGCCAGCTGTCAGACGCCGGGCAAGGGGGTGACTCTGTGATATTGGCTTCTTCCGCTCAAACATTTCCTTGACAGACACCTGACTGTGGGCAGATGAGCAGGAACTGCTCAAGGCGAGAGACGAAGTGGCGGATGGTTGAGAGGGGGCAAGGAGGACAGCAGTGGTTGACGTGGCTGAAGATGCTGGACCAGGAGGAGGATGGTGGCTTTGAGCTTGTGTGCTGCTTGTACTCGTCATCATGTGTTGATCCCATAGGCGTTTGTGATGTGAGATCATGTGCCTTCGCAAAGCAGTTGTACCTAGGTGGGTGTTGGATTTCCCACGACTCAGTTTCTTTTGGCACAGGTTGCAAATGGCATCACTGTTATCAGAGGCAGACACACAAAAAAAATGCCATACTGCTGAGCTTTGCAATGACGGCATTCTGGTGGTGGCAACAGCATGTGTTGATTGGCGTGCTGTCTGGCTGACCCCGGGTGCCAATACATGCTGTCTGACTGTGCCACTAGCTCCTTGCGACGACCTCCCTCTGCTTCCAACTCGTCTCCTCCTCCTCTCTGTCTCCCCATCTGAACTTTCCCCCTGTTCTTCTTCTCTTCGAGCAGGCACCCACGTGACATCCACGGACACATCGTCATCATCAACCACTTCACTTGTATCTGACAACTCAGCAAAGGAAGCTGCAGCGGGTACAACATCATCATCATCACACCGTACGTCCATGTGTGTAATGCTGCCTGACTGAGACATATCCCTGTTATCTACATCCTCTGGCAATAATGGTTGCTCATCACTTATTTCTTCCAACTGATGAGTAAATAACTCCTCTGACAGATCAAGTGAAGCAGCTGTGGTGCTAGTGTTGGTGGTGGCGGCAGGCGGGCGAGTGGTAACTTGAGAGGTGCCCGAAGCTGAGCTGGAGCAGGATGGTGCATCCAAGATTGGGTGTCCTGTGTTAGCCAGTCAACTATGTCCTCAGAACTTTTCGAGTTCAGGGTATGTGGCCTCTGAACACTGGGCATTATTGTAGGGCCAAAGTGAATCACAGCACCACGACCACGACGGCCCCTGCGGGGTGGCCTGCCTCTGCCTTTCATTTTTTTTTAGATTAGTTGTACTATGCATGCAAGCTACTGTGACACCAGATATGAGTGGCACTGTGCACTGGCAGTAGTTGCACAGTACACGCTGTAGGCCTGACACACACGCTTGCAGGCAACTAACTGCTATTATATTACAGTCAAAATTTATTTTATTTTTTTAAATGTAATCTACTGTGACACCAGATATGAGTGGCACTGGTGACACTGTGCACTGGCAGGGCCTGAAACACACACGCTTGCAGGCAACTGACTGCTATTATATTACAGTCAAAAAATTTTTTTTTTTTTTTTAAATGTAATCTACTGTGACACCAGATATGAGTTGCACTGGTGACACTGTGCACTTGCAGGGCCTGAAACACACACGCTTGCAGGCAACTGACTGCTATTATATTACAGTCAAAATTGTTGTTGTTTTTTAAAATGTAATCTACTGTGACACCAGATATGAGTTGCACTGGTGACACTGTGCACTGGCAGGGCCTGACATGCACGCTGGCAGGCAACTGCAATTAGATTACAGAGAAAAAAAAAGCAGACTGATGTACTAGCCCTAAAAAGGGCTTTTTGGGGTGCTGTCAGGACGCTGTCCTTACAGCAGAGATCAGATGAGTCTTTCAGGACTGGAGTGGACACTGAATACACTGGCCTAGCTATCGATTTCCCTATTAAATCAGCAGCAGCTACACTGTCCCTCCTCTCACTAAGACTGCAGCTTCCGAATGAATCTAAAATGGATGCTGTCCAGGAGGTGGGAGGGTCTGGGAGGGAGGGAATGCTGCTGATTGGCTGGAATGTGTCTGCTGACTGTGAGGTACAGGGTCAAAGTTTGCTCAATGATGACGAATAGGGGGCGACCGAACATCGCATATGTTTGCCCGCCGCGGCGAACGCGAACAAGCTATGTTCGCCGGCGAATACTTTGGGACATCTCAATATATATATATATATATATATATATATATATATATATGTATAAAAAAAAATTTGTATAAAAAAATTTATGAGCAGCACACAAATCCAAAAGCGGATATTTGAGTGCTGCCTTGGCCTTTTTTTACATACATACATATATATAAAATCCCAAATACTGCAGCAGCACAGTCAGACGTTGTGCACTGGGTGCAATTCCTCACAGAGGCCGGCCCCTCCTCCAAGATATGTACTTTACAAATGACGAGGCAGCACTTCCAGCTTTAAGGTGACAGGGTGAAGACCCCAAAAGACTTTAATCCGGCAACGTTTCGGCCTGCTCAATGAGGCCTTTATCAAGCTTGATAAAGGCCTCATTGAGCAGGCCGAAACGTTGCCGGATTAAAGTCTTTTGGGGTCTTCACCCTGTCACCTTAAAGCTGGAAGTGCTGCCTCGTCATTTGTAAAGCATACATATATATATATATATATATATATATATATATATATATTTCAACAATTAGTTAAATTAATGAATAAATCAATAAGAGGTTTAATAAATTAATGAAAAAAATATATAAATAAACTCATCGATTGGAAAAAATAATAATTGTTTGCCCCGAAAAAAAGAGAAAAAAAATCAACAATAGAGAAATATATAAATAAAGTCATCAATAAATATATAAATATATAAATAAAGTTATAAATAAATAAATAAATATATAAAAAATTCATATATAAATAAATAAATTCATCAAGAAATATATATAGAAGTTGAAAAACAATGAAGTTTGGGAGGGAGAGCCAAGGAGAGGGATTGACAAGGGTCCCTTCAGCACCCGGAACCAACGGCGGGGGCCAAGAAGTCGCTGCTGATCTAGGACTTATTCATTTTGATAAATGTCAGTCTGTCCAGGTAGTCAGTGGACAGACGGGTCCGCTTATCGGTGACCACCCCACCTGCCAGGCTAAACGTCCGCTCAGACAGTACCTCCAGCGCATACTGACGAGCTCACGACAGGTGTCCAGCCTGGCAACCCAGTACTCCATGGGGTCGTCAGTGCTCATGCTGTCGGAAGCATTGACGGAACCCATGTAGTCTGTCACCATGAGGGCCAGCCGCTGGTGGTGACTGCTGCTGCTGCTGCTGCTACTTGATCGCGCAGACTGGTAGGACAACCTCATCTCACCCATAAGATCACCTACTCAGCTGGAGCTGCTTGGGCCAGCCACCTGCTGGGTGAGATGGGCGGGGAGAACTGGAGCATGAGGCTGAGGGTTTGGCTGCTCCAGCCGGAGGATCAGACAGGACCGCAGGTTATTCATACGGGCAGCTCTTCGGCTGGGATGAACTGCTCCAGTTCCCCTTGCAGCGAGAGTCTAAATGGGTGGCCAACAAAAATCAGCCCTCTCCTTAATTTTCTTGATCCGGGGGTCCCTCCTGGGGCATCACAGCATGTGGGCAGCCATGGGGAAAAGGACAGCCCTCAGTGACTCTTCTTGGCTGCCCGTGACCATGCCATCTTGGTCCTCCTGCTGCTGCTCCCTGTGGGAGACGCCCCACCCCCGGACTAATGGTGCCCCCAGACCGGCTCTCCCTCCTGACCAGGCCCAGACTCCTGAATGTCGTCAAACTCCTCTACAAATTCTTCCTCCTCCTCCTCGTCCTGGGCCTGGTCTTGGTGGAGCATTGTTGCCTCTTCTTGCTCCATCAAGGCACTCTCCCCAGTATCGAGCAGGCGATCTAGTGTCCTGTCCAGCAGGAACACTATGGGGTGCATGTCATTGAGGCTGACATGCTCCCCGCTGACGATCTTGGTTGCCTGCTCGAATGGGGCCAACACGTGGCATACCTGGTGTATCTGCCCCCACTCCGCTTTGGTGATGTAGGGGAGTGGGTGTGATGGCCCGGAAGTGCCTTGGTCCAGCAGGTATTCTTTCACCGCCCGTCGCTGCTACCACAACCTCTCCAGCATGTGGAGGGTGGAGTTCCACCGCGTCACACTGTCCACAATCAGCCTGTGAGGTGGCATGCTGTTGTCCTTCTGCAGTTTGAACAGTGACGCGGTGGCGGTTGGGGAGTGTCGGAAGTGGCTGGCAATCCTATGTACATGTTGCACGATGCCGCTCAACCTTGAGTATGTGCGTAGGAACTTCTGTAACACAAGGTTGAGGACATGTGCCATGCAGGCACTGCCAGCATTGAGGGCTGTGAGGAGGTTGCTGCCATTGTCACAGACAACCATACCTACCTGGAGCCTTCGGGGTGTCAGCCACTTGTGGACCTGAGCCTAGAGGGTGGCCAGAACATCATGTCCAGTGTGTCTCCATTTTCCTAAGCTCACAAGCTGGAGCTTGGCCTGGCAGCGGACGTGCCCCATGCGTAGCTACGGGGTCGCTTGCTGGGGGGCTCAGCAGTGGTGAAGACAGTGGCTTGAGGGAGAGCAGCAGCCCCGGGAAGGCACAACAAACTGAGATGCCGCCATATCTGATGATTCCTCCCGGCGCCTCGGAGCGACACTCAATGGGCTTTAAAACTGATGTATTGTCCCTGCCCATATCTGCTGGTCCAGTCATCCATTGTCAGATGCACCCTGTCGCTGACAGCGTGATCCAGCGACAGGGATAGATTCTTCACAATGTGCTGGTGTAGGGCAGGGACGCCGGTCCTGGCAAAGAAATGGCGGCTGGGGACACGCCATCAGGGATGGGCCTGCTCCAACATCTGCTGGAATGGATTGCAGTCCACGATATTGAAGGGCAGCAGATGTTAGGCGATAACCCTTGCCAGGAGCCGATTGAGTGAACAAACGCATCGGTCTCCAGGGGCGTAGGGCACGGTGCGTTCAAATGCGTCAGCAACCGACGGCTAGCGCCAGATGGCAGTGGAAGCGATAGAGGAGGGTGCAGAGGAGGCAGAGGTCTGGCTGCCGGTACCCGTACCTCTATGAGAGGGAGTGGGAATGCATTGTTGGAAGGGGGTGGGGTGGCTGCAGGACAGTGGCAGGAGCTTCTGTCCCCTGCACACTGCTGCTGGCACTGCTGCGACCACCCTGCATCTGTTCCCACTCCCGCCAGTGGTTGAATCTTAGGTGCTGGGTAAGGGCAGTGGTACCCAGCCTAACAACAGAGGAAAACAGAGGGTGGTTATTAGAAAACAGAGGGGGATTATTAGTGGTACACACTCAGATTGGGTCACTGTCACTAGTGGAGTACCTCAGGGGTCAGTATTGGGCCCTATTCTCTTCAATATATTTATTAATGATCTTGTAGAAGGCTTGCATAGTAAAATATTAATTTTCGCAGATGACACTAAACTCAGTAAAGTAATTAACACTGAAGAGGACAGTATACTACTACAGAGGGATCTGGATAGACTGGCTTGGGCAGATAAGTGGCAGATGAGGTTTAACACTGACAAATGTAAAGTTATGCACATGGGAAGGAATAATGCAAGTCACCCGTACATACTAAATGGTAAAACACTCGGTAACACTGACATGGAAAAGGATCTAGGAATTTTAATAAACAACAAACTAAGCTGCAAAAAACTGTGTCAGGCAGCTGCTGCCAGGGCCAATAGGATAATGGGTTGCATCAGAAGGGGCATAGATGCCCGTGATAAGAACATAGTCCTACCACTTTACAAATCATTAGTCAGACCACACATGGAGTACTGTGTACAGTTCTGGGCTCCTGTAAACAAGGCAGACATAGCAGAGCTGGAGAAGGTCCAGAGGAGGGCAACTAAAGTAATAACTGGAATGGGGCAACTACAGTACCCTGAAAGATTATCAAAATTATGGTTATTCACTTTAGAAAAAAAACGACTGAGGGGAGATCTAATTAATATGTATAAATATATCAGGGGTCAGTACAGAGATCTATCCCATTATCTATTTATCCCCAGGACTGTGACTGTGATGAGGGGACATCCTCTGCGTCTGGAGGAAAGAAGGTTTGGACACAAACATAGAAGAGGATTCTTTACGGTAAGAGCAGTGAGACTATGGAACTCTCTGCCTGAGGAGGTGGTGATGGTGAGTACAATAAAGGAATTCAAGAGGGGCCTCGATGTATTTCTGGAGCGTAATAATATTATAGGCTATAGCTACTAGAGAGGGGTCGTTGATCCAGGGAGTTATTCTGATTGCCTCATTGGAGTCGGGAAGGAATTTTTTATTCCCCTAAAGTGAGGAAAATTGGCTTCTATCTCACAGGGTTTTTTTTTTTTGCCTCCCTCTGGATCGACTTGCAGGATGACAGGCTGAACTGGATGGACAAATGTCTTTTTTCGGCCTTATTTATGTTACTATGTTACCTCCCTCTCCTCACCCTTGCATAGCACAGCTGACAGATGGCAATTGTCATATCGTCTGCTTCAGGGGCAAAGTAAGCCCAAACAGGCGACTTACGCACCAACCTCCTGTCAGATGGGGTTGTGCTGACTTGCGCCTGTTTGGGCTTGGTGCACACAGGTGGAGGCAGCACCTGCTGCTGCCGCCGCCTCCTGCTGACATTACCAGTAGAGCCCCTGCCACTGGGCTCCCCGGTGACCTGGCACACCGCTTGCCTAGGGTGCTTACCTTCCTCATCAGTGCTGCTGTCACCTGACAAGGGAGTTGGCACCCATTCTAAGTCACCCTCCTCTTCATCGCCTGTAATGTAAGACCCAAGGTTGACCAGTGGTTGACTGAGGGGAACAGCAGGCGTGAATCCCCTGACCTGGCTCCGCTGTCCTCTCGCTGATGACGGGGTCTGACTAGGTGCGGGGGTTCTGTGGCTGAAACCACCAGCCTCAGATGGAAGGGATGTCACTAGGGTACTGACGGGCGGTACCCCCTCCTCCCCCTCCATCCCTTCCAGAAGGTCCTGAGCATCCGGACCAAGCTCTAGCTCACTCTCCTGCATTATCACCCCCAAGATGTCCCTCTTACTGTTGCTGTCAAACAGCATCAGCGACGAGTCTTGCGGGCTGGGGGCTGGTCCTGCAGGATTCGGAGAGCTGCTGCTGCTCAGAGCCGGGGTACAGGACTCTGTGCCACTGGCTTGTGTCACGAATGACACCACTGCCTCGGCATCTTGAGATGAAATGGGGTGGCTGCCATGCTCAAAAAATCACGGATGAGGCAGACGCCCCTACCAGCTGCGCCCACCCTTCTGTGGGTAGAGGAGCACTGGAACCATCTCCACGACCACGGCACGCCCACGTGCACTCATAATCAGTTTTTATGAAGAAAAATATATATAAGGAAAATAATGAGGGAATTTGGGCAAACTTTATTGGGTTGGGTACAATGGGGCAAAAAAGGAAAAGTAAAATATACACAAAACCCTAAAACACAGAAAAATACATTTATTTTTTTTTACACAGAAAAAAAGATGCTGACAGTAATCACTACCCACAATAAACCCTAAAACACTAACCTTAAAACACAGAAAAATAATTTTACATTTTTTTTCCCCCACAGGCAATAGACGCTGACACTAATCACTACCTAAACGAAATACTAAAACACAGAATCAAACTTAGTATTTTTTTTTTTTCACAGACAAAACAGACAGCAAAAGCCTACACTATACTATATCTCTATATAACCTACACTACACCCTGCACTGGACCCTATCAGCTACACTATTCACTCACTAACCTACACTGACTATCTAACACTAACTATCTGGAATATATATATGAGCTACCTAACTAATGTTAATAAATTCTCAGTAATGTGGGAACAAGAATTTTACGTCCACTAAATATATGAAATTATCTGCCTGAATAGACGTATGAAAGAAAATAATAAATAGTTTATTTATTAATAAATTTTAAAACGGGAAACTGAATATCACATCTGTGACTATCAGGCTTCCAGACTCCGGTGAGGTGGTGTAGGAGAGGGATTAGATCCACACCACAACCTAAGAGTCCGGACAAGAGCCCTGACCAGCTAGCACGTGGGTGCTAATAAGTGCTGGCAAGGGAAACTGGACACGGCTCTTAAACTTTAATCAGGCACAGGTGCCTCATATGTGGATCTACCTGGCTGGGCGATGTGAGGTAGCTAGCGAGTGAAATAAAACCCAGTGAGGGTAAAGCATCCACCAAGTTAAACATATGTGGACGCTCACTCAGCCATCTCCATCAGCCTGCCTAAGCCTTTAGGTGTAATACAGATCGCGGACCATATGTATGTACAAGTCAGCTGTAGCGCTGCTTGCAACAAATGAGCACCCTGCCTAAAGAGCCGTGTCCAAACACAAGATCACCGGCTCAACGCGTTTCGCTATGGCAGTGTAAGCCACAATTCATCAGGAGCGAAGCGAATCTCTATTTGTACAATGTTTGCCTGTAAAGCAGAACCGCCTCACACTGTTGCGTGTCAAGGCATTCGTCGCTGTGATGGCCGTACGCGGCCGCTTGAACGCCGGGAAGATATCAAGTCAACCCCGCCTACAATGGGGGCGTGTGTAAGCACTCGGCCAAATCAGGGAAAGGCGCGTCATCTGACATACACCCCCGATCCGCCCAGCACTCTCGTCATAACACACACCTCCATAATAGCACACAAAGTGCCATATGGAACGGGGGAATCGAAAGTCGCGGCTTTAAGGATATGTCACCTAAACGCCTAGCTCTGATATCAGCATACCGAAGGATCCAGAGTTTGTGATAACACGGTATAAAAATGCATCCCTAAAAGAGCCGTATACAATTAAGCATCAACAGAAAAACAGTGGCACATATAGTGATATGGGCAAAAGAGAACAGAGAGAGTGCCCCCCTCTCTCCTTCCTCCCATAAATCAAAATATATCCATACAGTAAGAGAATCATAGAGACATAGGAGGCATTATAGCTTCCCTATTGGACCAAACAATAAACAGTATATGCACGCAAAAGCAAAACCAAAAAAGGAGGAGAGAAGCATCCACATTGGGGTGCTTATGACTCAAATGAAGCATGAGTACGAAATTGCTTCATTTAACCCATTGGGCTGGATCGTTTGCAATCTGAAGATCCACATCGCTTCTTTTTGGAGCAATAGTGTGTCTATATCTTCACCACGTATGGATCTTTTGGGCATGACAATACCCTGAACTTTCAAAACATCCGGATTTCCAGCGTGTATTTCACGAACATGGCTAGACACCGTAGTGTCCCTTGAGTTCCGGATGTCTGATAGATGTTCCCCTATCCTACGCCTCAATTTTCGCTTTGTCTTGCCCACATACTGTAGCCCACATTTACAGGTAATAAGATATATTAAACCCACTGAGGTGCATCTGATAAAGGACCAAATCTTATATCTTATTCCACTAGTAAAACTAGTGAAAGAATCTCCTTTAGTGATGAATTTGCATATAATGCACGAACCACAGGGGAAATTACCTTTAGCTGAATTTTTGAGCCATGTTTCAGGAGTGGGCCGAGTATAGAGGCTGTGTACCAATCGGTCACGTAAGTTGGAACCACGTCTGTACGTGACCAATGGGCGATCAGATAGGGATGATCCAATGTCAGGGTCCGATTGTAAAATGGGGCAGTGGTTCTGAAGGATTTCCTGAACTTGACGGTGAGCCTTATCAAAATTAGCCAGAATACGTGGTGCCAATTCAACATTGTCCCTATTTTTAGGGGTCAATAATTGAGTACGGTTTGTACTCATGGCATGATGATATGTCTTTTTCAAGGTGTACTCTGGGTAACCCCTATTTTTAAACCTGTGTTTCAGGTCAAGGGCTACGGCTTTGAACTCACCAAGCTCCGAACAATTTCTCCTAGCCCTGAGATATTGTCCCTTAGGGATACCCCTTCTCAGGGCCAGGGGATGACCGCTCTCCCAATGTAGGAGACTATTGGTCGCGGTTTGTTTCCTAAAAATCTTGGTAGTGATACGCCTATCAACACCTATTGAGATGGTAAGATCTAAGAACGTGATTTGGCTCTCCTGTATCTCTGATGTAAAAAAGAGGCCAACTGCATTGGTGTATCAATACATCATCCAGATATCTAATCCATAGCTGGATACAGGATGTGTATTGATCCATAGAATCCGCAAACACTACCTCCTTCTCCCACCAGCCCAGGAAGAGGTTTGCGAAGGTAGGGGCACAGGGACTGCCCATCGCAACCCCCCTGAGCTGGTGGTAGATACGTTGGTCAAAGAGGAAGATATTGCGTGTAAGGATGAAATCCAGAAGTTACATAATGAAAGCATTATGGCGGCGACACTGATCACCCCTCTGCCGGAGGAAAGTCTCTACCGCTTTACACCCCAACTCATGTAGTATGGAGGTGTAAAGGGCTTCGACATCCAGACTCGCCAACCATATGTGCTGATCACAATAAATGCCATCCAGTCTCTGGAGCACATCCATAGTGTCGCGGGCATATGAGGGCAGACTCACCACAAAGGGACGCAAAATGGTGTCCACATACGTACTTATATTTGCGGTGAGGCTGCCCATGCCCGAAACAATGGGTCTGCCCTTTAACGGAAGGCCCTGTTTATGTAGCTTTGGCAGGCTATAGAATGTAGCAAGAACAGGGAATTTAGGTAATAAAAATTCATACTCTGTCTTGCTAATTAGTCTCTCTTGCAGAGCATCCTGTAGTATAGCCACCAGTTGGGCCTTAAAAATCAATGTGGGATCAGAACTCAGGATATTGTAGGTTTTTTATCCTCCAAAAGTCTAAGGCACATGGAACGGTAATTTTCCTGGTCCATGACGACAATGTTGCCGCCTTTGTCAGAGGGCTTAATCACAACACTGTCGTCATTTTCCAACTGTTCCAGTGCCAATCTTTCCTCGGGGTTCATATTGTCATGTCCAAGGCACATCCCATCAAGTTTCTGAAGATCCCGAGTCACTACATTTAAGAAAGTATCAATGGGGGAATTATCATTGAGGGGTGGGAATAGTTTTGATGGATTCTTCAAGTCCATATATGGACCATCACCTATATTCCTATCCCCCTCCACAGACAAACCCACTAAAAGATTTAAATCCTGCAGATCTTCCACATTGATACCCAGCTCCAGACACTGTCGTTTATTATGCAAAGCAAAAAAATATTTCCACTTAAGTTTGCGTACATATAACTGCAGATCCTTGATCCAATAGAACAAATTAAACTTTTGAAGGGGTACAAACGATAAACCTTTTTGAAGAACCTCTATTTGTAGTGAAGAGAGATCACACTTGGACAGGTTAACAACTTGAAGTTCATCTACTTTGGATCTACTGGGGGTCTCCTGTAACGTAGTAGGTAGTCGAATACCGGTGGGGTCTGGTCTAAAAAACCCCCACGTGAGCCTCTTCCTCCTCTACCACCCTGTTTGGGTCCCCTTGGTCCCTGAGATCTTCTATTCGCGCCAGCCCGTCCACGGGGTGGTAGTACCACCCGTTCACCGTCTGTGTCACATTCTGAGGAAGACAGATCTGTATCTATCTCAGAAGTGACCTGGCGTCTTGGGCCAAATTCAAGTACTCTCCCCTCTTTAAAGTCATTGGTGTCTCTATTATATAGAAAGTGTTTTCTCTCTTTGATTTGAGCAGTGAAGCGCTCAATGTTTTGCTGTAAGAGCGTTTCTTTTTTGTTAAAATCACTGTGCTCACTGAATTTTTTTGCCTGTACAATGCTTTCCTTCAGTTCTGTCTCGCTCACTGATAGTAATCGTCTCTCTTCTTCCAATAATAACCACATTAAGCGGAGGGAGCCTGCAATGGATTCTTGCTCCCATTTTTTGAGAAATTCATTTGAGCGTACACGTGCTGTAGGGAGGATCGGACTTCTGAGACCTCTTGGAACTATATTATTTTTTATATAAGTATCCAGGGTCTGGACCTCCCACCAGCATCGAACATGATCTTTATATATGCGGTTCAGATGTTTAAAGGATGCAGTAATGCTAATTTGCGCTGTCTGTGAAGGCAGCTCCTTTTCCGTGAACACCTCCTTAGGATCCCCTAGCCAACATTCAGAGCTTAGGTCGTTGGACAAAAAGCCTGCCATTCCCCAACTAGGATAATCTACAAATAATAAATTCTCAGTAATGTGGGAACAAGAATTTTACGTCCACTAAATATATGAAATTATCTGCCTGAATAGACGTATGAAAGAAAATAATAAATAGTTTATTTATTAATAAATTTTAAAACGGGAAACTGAATATCACATCTGTGATTCTCTTACTGTATGGATATATTTTGATTTATGGGAGGAAGGAGAGAGGGGGGCACTCTCTCTGTTCTCTTTTGCCCATATCACTATATGTGCCACTGTTTTTCTGTTGATGCTTAATTGTATACGGCTCTTTTAGGGATGCATTTTTATACCGTGTTATCACAAACTCTGGATCCTTCAGTATGCTGATATCAGAGCTAGGCGTTTAGGTGACATATCCTTAAAGCCGCGACTTTCGATTCCCCCGTTCCATATGGCACTTTGTGTGCTATTATGGAGGTGTGTGTTATGACGAGAGTGCTGGGCGGATCGGGGGTGTATGTCAGATGACGCGCCTTTCCCTGATTTGGCCGAGTGCTTACACACGCCCCCATTGTAGGCGGGGTTGACTTGATATCTTCCCGGCGTTCAAGCGGCCGCGTACGGCCATCACAGCGACGAATGCCTTGACACGCAACAGTGTGAGGCGGTTCTGCTTTACAGGCAAACATTGTACAAATAGAGATTCGCTTCGCTCCTGATGAATTGTGGCTTACACTGCCATAGCGAAACGCGTTGAGCCGGTGATCTTGTGTTTGGACACGGCTCTTTAGGCAGGGTGCTCATTTGTTGCAAGCAGCGCTACAGCTGACTTGTACATACATATGGTCTGCGATCTGTATTACACCTAAAGGCTTAGGCAGGCTGATGGAGATGGCTGAGTGAGCGTCCACATATGTTTAACTTGGTGGATGCTTTACCCTCACTGGGTTTTATTTCACTCGCTAGCTACCTCACATCGCCCAGCCAGGTAGATCCACATATGAGGCACCTGTGCCTGATTAAAGTTTAAGAGCCGTGTCCAGTTTCCCTTGCCAGCACTTATTAGCACCCACGTGCTAGCTGGTCAGGGCTCTTGTCCGGACTCTTAGGTTGTGGTGTGGATCTAATCCCTCTCCTACACCACCTCACCGGAGTCTGGAAGCCTGATAGTCACAGATGTGATATTCAGTTTCCCGTTTTAAAATTTATTAATAAATAAACTATTTATTATTTTCTTTCATACGTCTATTCAGGCAGATAATTTCTACCTAACTAATGTCCCTAACACCCTACCCTGGAACCTATCATCTACACTATTTACTCACTAACCTACACTATCTAACACTATCTGGATTATATATATGAGGTATTAGAAGTCACAGGAATTCAGCACAGCACAAAATCACACTCCTCTCTCTCTCACAACTGCATGAAACAGCACAAATTGGTTGTGGGGAGGTTCTCTAATACAGTAATAGGTAGGCAACTTTCCTATTGGTCGCTATGGAAGTTGCTAAGCTCTTGCAGCCTTCTCATTGGCCGACAAGCTAGAAGCAGGGAGGGATCATGCCTACTGTAAAAAAAAAAAAAAAAATCTAATCTATGAATATATAGCGCTATGTTTGAAATATTCACAAATTCTCGAAGTGATGGTATTCGCGATTAAAATTAGCGATTTGAATGTTCGCACTCAACAGTAGTTATCAGTGGCTGACAGCTATCTCTGTATACACACTTATACATGCCATCAATCACTAACCGATAACTGTCCTTAGGAGTTGGAGAAAACAAGGATATAAAATGTATAAATTATAGCTTTTACTGAATATTTTCCCACAAAACTATATATTAATCTGCTCAGCTCCTCCGGGATCGCGCTACAGCAGCTATGCTGTAACAGAAAAAAGTCTTTCCCAAACTGTTCCAATAAAGTTGAAAGCATACAGTTTTCCAAAATTTCTTGGTATGCTGAAGCATTAAGGCTTCCCTTCTGTGGAGCTAAGGAGCATAGGACAACCCCTAAAAAACAACCTATAGCATTATTCCTCCTCTACAAAACTCTACAGCTGGCACAATGCCGTCAGGTAGGTAACATTCTCCTGGCATTCCCCAAACCCAGACTTGTCCATCAGACAGAGAAGGGTGATTCTTCACTCCACATAATATGTTTCCAATGCTCCAGAGTCCAGTGGCATCTTCCTTTACACCACTCCATCTGATGCTTGATATTGTGCTTGGCGATGTAAAGCTTGCATGCAGCTGCTTGACCATGGAAACCCATGCCATGAAGCTCCTGCCAGTTTTTGCGCTGATGATAGTACAATCTCTTTTTAAACTTAAGACCTTTCCATGTATAGCTATCAGTTACTGACAGATATCTCTGTTACACCTATTGTATTTAACAATAATGCAAGTAGCAAGAAAAGGTTGTGTGTGTTCTTCTTTTTATTTTCCTCATAAACCTACAGCTAACATCTAGAGGTGGTGTTTTTAAAGCAAAATAAAAGTCGCAAAACATTGGTGCACTAAGCTCTACAAAAAAACAAAAGTGCAGAAAAATGGCACAAAAAATATGTATGAAAGACCCCAAATAAAGACAGAGAAGTGGGGAAGAGCTTTTGCTGCAGCAAATTCTTTTATTACTAAAGTTGTTATCTTGTTCCTTTTGTTCACTTATACATTTTTTTTTCAAATTTACAGATATTTTATTAGCTTTTTTTATGTTTTACAGGTTTTAAGGTACACAGTCAGGAGGAATTAGTTATAACCATATGGTGAAAATATGGGTTAAATTACACAAAAAGTGCTGTTAATCTCTATAGGTCAATGATGCAGGTATTCAATTAAGAATTGGGAGCCTAAAAAATCTTTCACCATATAAAACCATGGCAGGAAAAGTATCCAAGGGGGCAGGGGGTAAGTAAGGAAGTCAAGCTTCCTGAAGAAAAGAAGTAGGCAAATAAGGTGGGGGTCAACTCTCATGAGAAAAAGATTCTGTAATTATAGCTTTGCTTAGTGGTCCCCTTAAGCCACCTTTCCACTTTTCCACGGTATTATACCAGTTTCACCTTACTCTACTCTGCTTTTGTACCAGCCGGTTTGTTTTCCACTGTGGATATGGTGCCTCCTCTATGTAGTTGGTACCAGTGTAGAAAAGATTCTCTTTAAGAAATCATTAGTCTGCTGTGTGGTCACTTAACTTCATGGTACTGACTTTGCTCGTATCCATTCAGATCAGGTACCATAAAAGTATGAGGTACCAGGAAATATTTACAACTTTAACCCAGTGGCAAAATGAAAAAAGAGGATGAAGTCGGGCTGATTCTATGCAGTGGCAAAGAGGTGTAAGCAGCCAGCACGAAAAGTGTTAGATCTTAGGTACAGCAGTGGGCAGCATGGTGGTTAGCACTGGTGCATTGCAGAGTTGTGGTTCGAATTCAACCAAGGACAACATCTGTCTGCATGGAGTTTGTATGTTCTCCCTGTGTTTGCGTGGGTTCCCCCCGGGTACTCTGGTTTCCTCCCACACACCAAAGACATTCTGATAGGGACCTTAGATTGTGAGTACAGAGTGATGCTAATGTCTGTAAAGCGCTGCGGAATATAACAGCGCTATATAAATGAGTAAAATAATATAATAAAGTACCTGCCACTGAGGCTGCCTCTCTGTGTTATAATTCCCAGATGGATTTAGACAACGAACAGTATTTAAGTGTTAAGTGCATTATTTAGATGGATTCTAGGGTCCAGGATTAGGAGTGGCTGTAGAGACTAGGTAGCATGGCCGCTCTTATACTACATTCCAGGTTTTTACCCTACTGAACTGAGAGCTCAGGAGGGCTTCAAAAGGTAATTAACCTCCTAACAGTCCCATAAAAATTGGAAAAACCCTCCCAAAAATGTAACTTTTATTATTGTAGATTAGAGTGTCTGCAGTAAATCTTGTTGGCACACAACTCACGGGACACAGTTTCATTTTTAACCTCTTAGTTACATAATTCACTTTATCCTTAAGGACCAATAATGTTTTCCCCCTTTGTGTTCTAGCCGTCATAACTTTTTTTCTTCTATATTTTTTTATTTATTTGCGGGATTAGTTGTAGGTTTTTAAAAGAAGCATTTTGGGGTATATATAGTGTATTAAATAACTTTTATTATTTTATTTTTAGAAGAAAGATAAAAAAAACCCTGTAATTTTTACATAATTTTGTGGAATTTATTTACAGTGTTTGCTGAGTGGTAAAAATAACATAACTTTATTATGTGGGTGATGATAATGTCACATTTCTATATATTTTTACTATTTTTTCTCTCCTCCTCCAGCCTGTCAGCTCTGTAACTGCTTACTCATTCTCCTCCAGACTGACAGGCAGTTGGGGGAAGGGGCTGCTTTATTTGCTCATATCTCTGGTTTGGTACCAGCTAGCGATATGGGCTTTGTATTGTTTGAAAGTGATTATTCCTGACTCAGTTTATAACAGTGAGATCTAATGTGTTGCTTTGACTAAGGCCCTTTTCTATTCCATGGTTCCGCAAAACAAATGAAACATGTCCTATACTTGTCCGTGAAAATCAGGACATGGCCCCATTGAAGTCTATGGGTCCGCAAAAATACTGATTGCTATCCGTTTTTTGCGGATCCGTTTTATTTCGGATCCGCAAAAAAAATGGATAGCATTCAGTATTTGTGCGGACAGCATATGGCCGTCTGAATGAGCCCTAATGCTGCCAGTTTGGTCTTGTATGAAAGTCTGGAGTGACAGATTTCAAACAAGACCAGTTCCATCTAGCTGCTACCATTCAGAAGATCTAAAGCAGCCCTCACCCTCCACTTTCTGCCTGAACAGTACAAGAGAAGCCATAATTATAAATGCCCATACTCCATATAATGTACAGGTATATAGTATGAGATCAAATGCTGACACACACACTCTTTAAGGTTACTATGTACATTGCCTAGGGATTATTGTACAACTCAAATTTTGTTGCAGATTTTACATGATTCAGGATCGTAACAGACACAATTACAATGTAAAATAATCCTCAAGGGAACAAATGATGCATAGCTTTACATGAGTGCAGGGTTGTATGCTAAATTGATGTCCCTTGCACCTGCCTAAGGTATCGTTTCTCTGTTATTCCATTAAAAATGTGTCCTCAGGTCCTCCCAGGAGATAGGAATTAGACTAATCCCTTGTCCCCCCCTTGATCTTAAATGTTTACACCAAAACTGATTATGCCATTGTCACCTTCACATATACTACAGTGGTTGAAAAGCCTCTCAATTCCCATTATTATAATTTCCTTGGAAATATACTTGGAAATGGGTATCTAATGTTATCAGATCTAATTGAAAGCAGGGGGAGTTTTTTTCAAATATTTCCTTTGAAAAAGGATTTCCTTCCTGTTTCTAATAGAATACGCTCCTTTTTTACATGAAAAATATGACATTCAGACAGACCACTTTTAAATTATTAGGGGTACAGATAGGGTGATCTGTCACAAAAACCGGGATCGTCGAACGGTGTGTTGTCTTTCCGGCGCTCGAGTTCGACACATTGCGGATTGGGTTGACAGGTTACTGGGAGGAGCTGGAGAAGATCAGTGGTCATGGCCCATATCGGAACCAATGACAAAGTTAGAGGTAGGTGGAGTGTCCTTAAAAATGATTTTAGGGATTTTAGTTAAAATCTTAGGGCAAGGACCTCAAAGGTAGTATTATCCGAAATACTATCGGTACCACGAGCCACACAAGAAAGGCAGCAGGAGATTTGGGATGTTAAGAAGTGGCTCAAGAACTGGTGTAGGAAGGAGGGGTTTGGGTTCCTGGAGAACTGGGCTGACTTCTCTGTTGGCTACAGGCTCTATCGTAGGGATGGGCTGCACCTCAATGGGCAAGGTGTCACGGCGGTATCAAAGGGTAAAGGGGATCAGCCTGGCCAAAAGGAGTAATAAGGGAGCAGGTCACCTCCTACAACATCCCTAAACCTCTCCCTGACTCCTCACAGTATGAGCGGACCCCGATGGTAGGACGACTCATACTCAGGATACCTAAAGACCCTAAATCGCCCTGGTAATCCCTCACCAAGGAACAGGGAAGAGACGACCTGTTCATCCCAGTAATGGAGGAACAGGAGTCTCTATCTGAGGCCAGGCTGCAAGGAGAGGGGAACACATACAGCTATAAGGAGATGGCAGGCAAGTGAAACCAGTAACACACCTACCTGCCACAGACACACTGATTGGAACCCGTGCACAAGTGCTGGTGTCCACACCAACATTAAAAGGACACAGCACACACCACAACCACACAGGAACCCCGGACACCCATAGCTGCAATAAACGTGAGACACCATAAAAACATCTATGACCACAAGGGTGGCCCTCACTGGACAGATGGAATATAAAGACCAGGAGCATAGCTCCAGCACACACCATGGCTGGAGTACCCCTCAGCTTCAGGCATCCAGCAGAGGCTAAATAGCCCAAGCAACCACATCCACATAAACCCAGTGTTAACAAAACACCAGGAACAACATGCGTGGCAACCATGTCACGGCAATCACCCAGAAGGCCGAGACACTGCCACCGAATGTACACACAGCAACACGTTGCCGCGGGCAACCGCAAGTGTAGCACTAGTGTCACAGCACACACCATAGGCCGTGACAGAAGGGGCAGCTGTGTTGGGGGAGAAAATGGCTAGAAGGTTGGAGGAGTGTTTAAACTAGGGACTGGGTGAGGGTAATTATGTTATAGGATGTATATAGAGACTGGGGGCAAGGTAATGGGACTGGGGGGAATGAAAGGAGGGACTAGAACAGTTCAGAAGGAAAGGTGTAGGGTAAAAAATATACATAAACCTCTTAATTGTATGTATACTAATTCCAGAAACCTGACTAATAAAACTGGTGAACTGGAATTAGTGATGTGTGAGGAGGACTATGACATAGTGGGAATAACTGAGACATGGCTGGATGATAGCTATGACTGGGCAGTTAATGTACAGGGTTACAGTCTGTTTAGAAAGTATAGCAAAAACCGGAGAGGGGGAGGGGTCTGCCTTTATGTAAAGTCCTGTCTAAAGCCCACAGTCTGAGAAGATATAAGTGAAGAATATGTGGAGTCACTGTGGGTATAAATACATGGAGGCAAAAACAATAATACAATACTAATATGAGTTTATTATAAACCAACTAATATACAGAAAATCTGCTACTAAATGAGATAGACGAGGCAGCAGATCATAATGAGGTTGTTATTATGGGGGACTTCAACTGCCCAGAAATAGACTGGGAAACTAAAACCTGTATATCTCATAAATGAAACAGGTTCTTGGCAATAACCAAAGACAATTACCTTTCCCAACTGGTTCAGGACCCGACTAGAGGGACAGCCATACTGGACTTAGTATTAACTAATAGACCTGACAGAACAACAGATGTGCAGGTTGGGACACCTGGGAAATAGTGACCATAGAGTAATAACCTTCCAATTGTCATTCAAAAGAGTGTTTCTTCAGGGAGGAACAAAAATACCAATACCAAAAAAGCTAAATTTAACTAACTGGGACAAAATTCTCAAAAATAAAAATACAGCCACAAAATGGGATATTTTTAAAAGCATCCTAAAATCTAATTGTGAGAGGTACATACAGTACTTTATTGGATAAAAGGTTAAGGAACAAGAAAAATTCTATGTGGATAAATAGAACTGTAAAGAAAGCAATAAATGACAAAAAGAAAGCATTTAAATCACTAAAACAGGAGGGTAGCAAGGAAGCACTGAAAAACTATTGGGAAAAAATAGAATATGTAAAAGACAAATAGAAGCAGCCAAACTAGAGACCGAGAGATTATTCGCCAAAGAGAGCAAAACTTACCCTAAAATGTTCTTCAATTATGTAAATGGTAAAAAGTATCAATCTGAAGGTGTCGGCTCACTACAGAGTAATGAGGAGGGAGAGTTGCAGAGAGCGATGAGGAGAAATCAAAGCTATTAAATATTTTTTTTCTCCACTGTATTCACTGAGGAAAATAAACTGTCAGATGAAATGCAGAATGTAAAAGTAAATTCCCCATTAAAAGTGCCCTGTCTGACCCAGGAAGAAGTACAGCGGCATCTTAAAAAGATAAAAATAGACAAATCACCAGGACCAGATGGCATACACCCCCGTAAATTTAAGTAATGTCATAGCCAGACCCTTATTTCTGATATTTAAGGACTCTATACTGACAAGGAGTGTTCCACAGTTTTTTTTCCCTTCCTCTGGATCAACTTGCAGGATAACAGGCCGATCTGGATGGACAGATGTCTTTTTTTGGCCTTATAATTATTGTTACCATAAACTATGTATGTTATCTTAACTTTCATTAAATATACTGACCACAAATTTATGGTATCTAAATTCAGATACCATAAGAATTAACAGTGAGAACCTCTTTAAAGTAGGGTAATTGTTTTAGGAAAACCTCACATTATAAAACATATAAAAGAAGTAATACTCACCTCCCACCTCTCCCATTTTCCAGATTTGGTCCCCACTGGCCTCAGCTTTTGCATCCCATCTTGACATACAAGAAATGACAGAAGATGCTTGCTCAGACACTCACTGGCTGAGGCAAGTCCCCACAGTGGCCACTGGTTGGCTGTTGAGGTATGACCATAAGATAGAAACTAGCAAGGACCAAATGTCCTCAGCGTTACTATACCACTTCTATGCTTCCTTGAAAAAACAATTCAGGCGATGATGGATGAGGTGGTGGCACAGGAGGAATAGGAGGAGGAACAGGGATCATTCCCACGATTATCAGGCCAGTCATCCACAGGCTTGGCTTGGAGGGTGGGTTCCTGCACCAACAGCGGCCAGGTACACAACTGTCCAGCCAGAGCACAGTTTTGGAGGATGAGGAGGATGATGATGATGAGGAACCGTGTTCACAGCAGGGTGGCACCCAAAGCAGCTCATGGGCATCACTGGAGCGTGGCTGGGGAGATACAAAGTAAACAGACAATACACCTCACACAGAGGGCAGCTTATCATTGCCTATGGGCAGCCTGGCACACATGAACAACTACATGCTACAGTGCCTGTGCAATAACCGCCATCACTGGATGCGCGAGTACAACTGCATGCTGGTAGATGTGCTACTGATGGTGCTCAGTGGAAGCATAAGGCCAAGGCAAAGAAAGAGGAGGAGTAAGAAGTCGCCAACGCAACTGGGGCACCGACAGCACCTCAGAAGGGAGGGTTAGCATTGTCGAAATGTGATAAAGGTTTGTCAGCGTGTCACAACATCCAGCATCACCAGCTGATATGGAACGTCTTACCAGGAGGCAGCGTTTAAGCAACATGGTGGAACAGTACGTGTGCACACTCCTGAACATACTGACTGATGAGACTGCCCCATTCAACTTCTGGATCTCCATATTGGGCACATGGCCAGAGTTTGCCCTTTACGCCTTGGAGGTACTGGCCTGCCCTGTGGCAGGGTGTATTGTCCGAACGTGTGTTTAGCACGGCAGGGGGCGTGATTCCAGATAAGTGCATCCGCCTGCCCAGAGCCAACATGGACAAGCTCACGTTCATTAAAATGAACCAGGCATGGATCCCACAGGACTTGTCCATACCTTGTGTTGAGCAGAAAAATATACCGGCTGAGCCCAGCCATTGTTATACTACAGCGCACTTTATGCGTTCTCTTTTCAATTTCCCAATGTTTTGGGGCTTTCCCAAAGTTATAAAAAATTTAAATAAAGGAAAAATAAATAAAAAGATTAAAATTAAAAAAAACTGTGTTGACTTCCTCCTTCTCCACTGCCGCTTCCACTTACACCGTTATGTCCTCCGTCTCCTCAACCTCCTACCTCCTACTCCACTTATTTTTTGTACTGTACATTATTTTAAGTAATTTCCCTATCCACATTTGATTGCAGGGCAATTGTCCTGCTATTAGCTACATTTTGCTTCCCTTTGCAGCCCTCTAGCACTTACCACAACTATTTTACAGCCATTTTAATGCACCAAACTTTGACCTGAAGTTCGGCCGAACCCGGCAAACCCAAACATCCACGGGTCCGCTCAAAACTACTTCCTAAGCCTCGGGCACTCTGTATGTCCCTTGCTATCATTGATCAGATATTTCTCTATTTTTAAAGTATATTTCACACCTTCCAGAGGTGAAGGTGTGTCACTCTTAATGGGCAGCAGCATCTATACAGTTACATACTGTGACTTCTTATGCAATAGTTTTTTTTCCCCCAAATGCTTTGTCCTTTTCTTATTGTTTTTTTTGTTCTTATTCAATTGTTAATGTTGCACTTTATCCTCTAGCTCTCCAACGATGATGTGGTCTGCCTCCATGCCAGTGCCTGTCTGCTCTCCTAGATGCCTCCACGGATCCTGCCTGGTCTCTGGGTATGATTATGGTTAATCTCACTATAGCTTCCCTTAATGTTAAGGGATTCAAAATACTGTATATCAAGGGGAGAAAAACAGAACTGGATCGCACATCTACAATGCTATGCTTAGATATAAATAAACTCGCTTCTCAGCACAATATTTAGTGTACAACCCCATATACTGTCGGTGGGTGTCATTGTCAGATACCAGGGTTGCTGTTTGGCTCCTGGGTCCTGCCGTCTACTAGGGCAGTGCCTCGTTGTCACCCCACTGTGCTGCTCCTATTTGTCAGAGTAGGTCCCACTCTAAGAGGCAATCTTGACTTGGTGAGTGGGCTTATACCTTTTGATCAAAATGTACACTAATGTCTCTTGCACAGCATGCAGTATAGGGGGTTTTACACTTAATATTGCGCTGAGAAGCGAGTTTATTTATATCTAAGCATAGCATTGTGGATGTGCGATCCAGTTCTGTTTTTCTCCCCTTGATATATTAAGGGATTGAAGGTTCCTGAGTAAAGGCCTTGTGTGCTCTATGACCTTCACCAACAAGAAGTACAGGTCCTGTGCATACAGGAAGCTCACTTTCAAGTGGGTAAACTATCAGCCATTAAAATAATGGAACTACCCTGCCTGGTACCATAGCATTAATACCTTGACTAAAACTAAAGGAGTCTCTATTTTTTTACACAAATCACTCTCACCCACTATTGTTGACACTTTTATAGATCCTGATGCCCGCTTTCTCTTCATTAATTGTAAGATATACCATAGTGTGGTGACTTAAACTTGCCCATACAGCCCTCCCTTGACTCCTCCACGGGCCACACTTCCCTACCCTTCAACTGACTCAATAAATTACCCAAACAGCTTCACAACTTACAGCTTATAGACATCTGGCATTTACAATACTCTGACAATAGAGATTACATCTTCTTTTCATAACCTGACAATAGCTATAGCCGTTGTGGGGGGTTAGCTCTTCTCCGGGGGTCATTCACTCAAGTATCGTCACCAGACACCAAGTTTATGGTCCAAACATCGCTTTATTTGGCACCTCAGCAAACCAAACATAAATGATACAAAATAAACACCTGCCCGGCTGGGCTCTAACTAAACATATAATATATTGACTCACCTAAAGGACCGTTCACACACGGTCATAACATGTGGCTTTCTCAGCCCAATAGTCCAGCAGCCTCGAGGCTGTAGCAAATGCAAGTCCTTTTGGGGGATTATGGTCCAGCAGTCCTCCCAACTCTGACCTTGTGGAACTTGTGCCACAGGCGTTACTGCGTCCCCCAAATTCCAGGCTGTCCCTTAGCCTTGTGGTCCCTCAGCCTAGCCCGGCTGAGACCACACACACACAGAGCCTCAACAGGCCTCTGTTTCTGGAAAACACACTCTCCTTACCCAGACTGGGAGCCACACCCAAGTCCAGCCACAGGATTAAATTCCATCCCTGGACATGGGCATATTCTAAAATCCCGGACTGGAGCATGGGGAACAGGCACCCACCCAACACATTGCCTGTTCCCAGTAAAAGCCCGCCCCGAACTAGCTGGAGCCAGCTAAGCTAAGTAGCTTGGTGTCCACCAACTAGCTTAGTGGCCACCTATATCTAGGGCCTTTATTCCACCAAGGCCGGGCCCCTTGGTGACACTCTCCTGCTGCAAACACCCCTTATTCATGCTTCCCTGGGACTTTACTGCACCCATCACTAATCACATTGCTACACCAAATAGACTACATTTTCTTGCAACGTAATCTACTGCCACATGTGCATGCATTGGTTCCATCTTATACTCCAACCATGCCCCTGTATTTTGCTCCCTATTGAACCCTTAGGCTCCCAAGTGTCCCAAGTGAGCTTTTATGTGGCGACTCAATGAATCACTCCTTTTGGACATATTGTATTTAGCAGATCTGAGACAAATGATCTCCAACTACCTATTTCAGGTCCCTCATCTCCTCCCTTGAAGTGGGAAACCCTGAAATGTGTGACTAGTGGTATGCTCATTAAACATGGGGCACGACTGAAAAGGGAAGCAGCTCATCGCTTGCGCACCTATTAGAAGTTTCCTATAAACAAACACAGCTAGATTCCACCTGAAGGAATTTACCCAGATCCAAATTGACCCAGATTAAAACTTTGCTTAACCATTAATATAAGAAATATAAAAGAATTATGTATCCGCGCTTTTTACTAATTGGGGTATAAGTCCAGATCTCTGTTGGCACCTGTTTTACGAGACAAAAAACTTCCATGTTTATACCCTCCGTGAAACAACCATCAGACACCCTTACATACCACATGGAGGACATACTTTCCTTTTTTCAAGCATACTACACCTCCCTCTATAATCTTCCCCCACCTACCCAATTTACCGACTCAGCTTACAGTTCCGTATCCAACTATACATATATCCCTACCTAAAACGAAGTTGTTCTCTTCTTCTTTTGTCTGGGGGTCCTGTTCTCGCAGAGTGGCTAAGTCCACAATCATCAGAAGAAAACAAAATGAAGGCCTCAGATTTGGAGAGTCACAGAACTATTGTTCTTTTTCATTTATTGTATTTTTATTTTGTTTAATAATGCTTTCTATTCTCAGTGGATTTTAAGTGTCGCCTCCATGTGGACGATAACCTACCCAATATTAGGCTATTTATATTCTATCAGAGACTTTATCCTGACCCACATTTGTACTTTAGATAGTGATGATTATTATTAAGTGTCTTATGCTTTATACTTTTGTATCTATCTAATTTGTCTCAATAAAAGCTTGGATGAGAAAAATGTGAACAGATCATACAACTGTATATTTCTATACAATATTGCTCTTTTATATAACATATATTTGTGTTCCAATATTAAAATTTAAAATCAAATAAAACTTATATTTTTATGTTTATTGCCTTTAGAACTGTGCAGTTGGAAGTCAGTTAAATTTAATTCACGAGACCAAGAACAATCTTATCTTGAGTAAATGCATCTCACCCATGGGTTCTTTGGATCCATTAAAATATGCTTTATTACACAGATTTCTAGAAAAAAGATCAGACGTCAAGGTGAAGAAAAAATAATCAAGACCAGTAACTTCTATCTAACTTCAGTGGAATTTTTCAAAATAGCAGCTCATAAAGACAAATTGGTGATTAGACCACTTTCAAACAGCACTTCAAACAGCACTAATACTTTACAAATTAAATAATTTTGTTAATCCCATCAAAGACTCCTTAATTAATAACCAAACAGATTCAGTATTGTTATCTAGCTAACCCAAGAAAAGGGCAGTAAGTAAATTAAAATGAATAACATTTATAAAACAAAGTGTTACCATAGAATAGAATAGCGATAGTACAGTAATTTCATGATGGATTAATTACATAATAATACTTGTAGTCACTGCAATAATTGCTCGGTATTTTAGAATTTATCACTGTCATAGAAGATAAGAAATTCAGTTCCTCCTGTCTATGTTGAGACTAGTGATTAAAATCATAGGAAAATAGAAGGTGACAAGAATGGCTTAAATTTGTAGACTTATTTGCAGGAACTTTTTCCCTTGAAAAAAAAAAAAAGAATTAAATTATATTTTTACATATGAAACTGGATTATACACTACCATTTCACGTTGTCTTTTTAACTGATTTTAAACATGTCACAATTGTCATCGCAAGCAAGATAAAGCAAAGGTCCATTGCAAAGCTAAACACTATATTGTGATAGGCTCTATTCAGATTAATAAATTTTCTCTCCAATGGTCTGTTCTGTTATTTTCATAAAGACATATTTCATATCCTATTGATTTCAACTGTATTTTTCTGAGGTATCCTCCATCAGGTATCCTCCATTGATTTCAACCCACTAAAAGTGGAGAACAGAAGACTAGCACTTTTTAGAGCTTTTTAAGTTCTTCAAGAAACTCTAAGTACATATGGAGGACAATAATATTGAAAGGGTTATTCTGGAGACGGAGACTGGCAGCAGAGCCACATCCATGCAGTGAGCTCTGCTGTGGATCGACAGGGAGTAGGCATTCTCAGCCTCACATCATCAGCTATCATGGGCAAACTCAACAAAGATAAGTCACACCTGGGAATATGAAAACGATCTGGACCACTTTGTGAAGAAGACGAGCGGGCTGTACTCAAGAAGACTGGACAAGATGGCGCCGGGCCTTGAGACTTTCCAGCAGCACAAGGCCATGGACTTTGAGGAGGGAGAGAGTAGTGAAGCGGTGGTTCCTACCTCCAGAGAACACCTACCAGTGTCCAGAACATTTATGCGCTAATTACTTGCTGAAGCCCTAGACCCATTAGTCCAGGAGCTCAAGAACTTTAAGCATGATTTAAAGCAGCTTGGCGATCAATTGGAAACAGTCGAGGCCTCACAGGCCACCATGATGGACTTTGATATGGCGAACTCCCACAATATGGATCATACACAGACCCACCTGAACTATTTATACAATCAACTGGAAGACCAGAAAAATTGTGGGAGACAAAACAACTTAAAGGTTAAAAGGTTTTTCAGAAACCATCCAAGCAGACGCCATTATTTCCCCGTTGATGGATTTCTTCACAGACCTTTTGGGAATAGACACAGCCGCTGATGTAACATTGGAGAGAGCACACCAGGCACTGAGACCCTCACCGACCCCCACGGAGCACCAATGGACGTAATCCGTAAGTTGACACATTTTTAGACCAAAGAAAGAATCTTGAAAGCTGCTAGGGTCCCTGCGTCTGTAACTTATGCAGGCTCCACCATTTCTATTTATCAGGATTTATCCCCACTGACTTTAAAGAAAAGAAGGGGACTAAAACCACTTTTGGATGTTTTAGGCGACTGTAAGATCCTCTATCGGTGGCTATATCCTTTCGGATTATTCATCAACATGCCCGATAGGAAAATGGTGGTCCGTGCACATGCTGACCTAAGGAGGTTATACAAACACCACATTGCAGACCGACAGATTGCTCTTGAGAATGTTTGGTTCTAGTTCCTTTACTTTTATTTACTATATGTACACCTTTGCATTTCCATACCATATGTTGGAGAATGTTAGCTTTTCTCACTTAAAGCAAGATACTGGCACAAGTTCTGTTTGTTAAAATAATGCACCATGTTCTTTCATTGTAACATTGGGGCAACTAAAATGGAGACCTCTCACTTCACTCCCTGCCCCTGGCCACAGCCACCTCTCAAAGCACCCTAATAATGTTGATAGAGCATACTCGGCCGAACACCAGTTCGGCTCGAGCATCTCGATGCTCGGCACATGGCGGTATTCGGCCATGTCTCCTCCCCGCACATTTGTTGGCTGCTATGTAGCCAATAAACATGCAGGTAAGTACTGCCCTTCACTGTAATGCGGTAGCCATGTTGGTTACTGGCATTACAGTGATTGGCTGTATATAGCACCCGATATATAGCACCCGATGACACGTGTTCGTCTCAGTTTTAGTCAGGGAGAGCTGTGCTGAGGAAGGGAAAGATAGTGTAGGGAGTGAAATCTTTTTTTTTTCTGTAGAAAAACTTGTCAGAGACCCAAAAGTCCTCTTAAGTACTATTGTTGTGTGTGGCAGCAGCAATATATATTCTTAGCGCAACCTGCGCTAAATTGCTAAAACTTTACAGACCCAAAAGTCCTTTTAAGGACTGTTGTGTGTGGCAGCAAAATCTATTTTTAGCGCATCCGGTGCTAAATAGCGTACAATAGTTAGGCCGCTGCAGACAGCGACATTATCTGCGGTATTTCTTCTGTGTAATGTGTGCGCATCAAAAAAATATCTGTGACATCCAGTGTACTTTTTCCGTAGATGGTGTCCGCTGCGGACAGTGACATTAGCTGTGCTACATCTCCTGTGTAACATGTGCACATCCCAAAAATATCAGTGATATCCAGTGTACTTTTTCCGTAGACGGTGTCCGCAGCGAACAGTAACATTACCTGGGGTACTTCTACTGTGTAACGTTTCCACAACCCAAATACCTATGACATTCCCTGTAATTTTAAATTAGCTGCTGCTAACATCAGCGACATTATCTGCAATATTTCTCCTGTGTAACGTGTGCCGATCGCAAAAATATCAGTGACATCCAGTGTACTTTTTCCGTAGACGGTGTCCGCTGCGGACAGTGACATTATCTGCAATATTTCTCCTGTGTAATATGTGCGCATGGGGAACCTATATATAGCCCAAAACAAAGTTCAGGGCCTACCCCTGATTATAGCATGAAAACCGACCAAAAGGAGTGGGTCAATAAAGTACAAAAACACTTATAATACTGAGGTAGTCAAAAAATAACATAATTTTATTAGAAAATCACAAGAAAATCACAACAAGACATGATTGACACAAATCACAAAAGACATTTAATACAGGTCACAATACATAAACATATTAAAAACCAAGAGGACCGATGGTGGACTGCTGGTATATATTAATAAAGTGCAAGTGCAGTAATCGTGATTGGTCATCAGTACAAAGGTGTATTACATCTAACCACTATGGCTCCAAACTACATATACGACACATATGCATATATTATACAACAGATACCAAAGTTTGGGGGTGAAAATACACACCACAAAGGCTAACTGAGGCAATAAGATAACTAAAAATATAATAGGCACATAGAAAATACTGACCAACCAACTTTAGTATACCACACAGGAACACCACCAGTCCGCTCCCCAACGCGCGTTTCGCGTTTAGCTTTTTCAAGGGGTACTGGCTAATGTGGTGAGGATGGTCTCTTAAATAGGTGGAGCAGCTATGCCATATTTGCTAATAGGTTAACATTAATTAACTTGCTAGTGTCATTGGCTGGCCTGTCATCCATCTGTTTTAACCCACCTGGATTGTATCAAGTGGTGCGTGCTCGTTATATGGCGCCCGACACTCTGCCATGGACGCCGTGCTCGAAGCCACGCCCAGCCAGTCCAGAGGAGGAGAGTCACGCAATTACTGCGCGATGGTCGTCATCCAGGAGCGGTGGGCGGAGCCCCAGCCCGGCGCATGCGCAGACCATCGGGCGCACCGCAACCACCATATTAGGTGAGGGCATCTGGATCGTCCCCTGTTCTGATTGTATACCACGGGATTGTATTACCAATAACCGAACTCAATACAATTAAAACACAGATTGACATCTTATATATATATGTAATAACACCATTAAGCATGTTTCAAATGCAATTTTAGATGTGTGGATGCAGCACCCACAGAACATAAATAAAACACACTAGAAAGTTGTTATGGTGAGAAGGACGCACAAAAAGCAAGAGTAACATGTTACTTGTCCTATCTAAGGTACAATAATATATTTTGATATTTTTGGAGGGGAGGCACCAATATAATGCATGATTGCATAACGTGATTACGCTATGTACACACCATGTAACATATATTGGAATGACCATTGTCTATGTGGTAATGCCCAATGATTTAGTGTCTGTTAGTTACTATATCAGTTGTCCCCAGAAAAAAGAGGGGAGCTAAAATCAAAAAGAGAATTATTGTAGCGTGCGCAAGAGAATATATATATTAATGTACTGTGAATGGAAAAATAATTTATTACCTGTGAAGAAATAAATATGTTATGCCAGTGAAATAATACATCAATATAAATATCATATTAAATTAAACCAAAAAAGGGTAAAAATAAAGTGCTCCTCTTTGCTTCCTTCTTTCCCACACATAAATGTGTACGCAAAGAGGAAGAAAGAGGATATATGAATTAAATACCTGTAAATAAAAATAATGATGACACAATACAAGTGAAGAATGAATGAAAAATATGTGCGTGAAAAAATTGATAGTGAACAAAAAAATCAATAATAAATCACATCCATATAGGTGAAATTCATTATGTCAAAATTGCTGTGATACAAGTGATATCAACTCTTCATATCTTCATAATTACCCAATTGTAAATATACACATATTGCCATTATGTCCCCCCGCCAATTACTTATAAACACTACCCATCAAGTCTCCCCATGATCTAATTATAAAGCCCATGCAATCCTTGCACGCCTCTATAGTCTCATACAAGACACACTATGTGTGCCGAACCTGGATGCTATACACACACACACAAATTAATTAACCTCTCGCATAATTCATAGCCCACTAGAGATTCAACCTCACACTGCCATCATAATCACATAAAACATAAAAAGACCTGGACACAGCAAGGAGATACAAGGAGGAGCTACTCACAGAAAGGAGGCGAAGGGTACCTTGTTATTAAGCCCATATATATAACTTTAGATGCAGTGCGTATATCACTTTGATGTTCCTGAATCCGTGTACGCAATTCATGTGTTGTCATGCCTATGTAGATTAATCCACATGGGCATGTTGCATAATATATAACACCCGTGGTGCTGCAATTAATGAAATGTACAATCTTATACACATTTTTACCAGATGAGTCATGAAAAGAGTCAGTCTTAATCATAGCCTTACAGATACTACAGTGCCCACAGGATATCGACCCCCATCTAGGCCCCTTGGTCTGAGACAAAAAGTCTTGAGATTTTGGTGGGACATAGTGGCTGGATACCAAAATGTCATTAAGATTTTTACTGCGTCGGGCCACCATTGCCTGCTTCATCCATTGCCTGCTGTACATACTCGTGTTCCCAAAAGCCAAGGAATAGATTGGCGTATGAGGGCGCACAAGTCGCCCCCATCGCCACTCCTCGAAATTGAAGATAGTACCGATCCTTGAAAAGGAAATGGTTATGGGTCAAAACAAAATCCAACAGAGTCAATAGAAACTCTACTAGATCAGGTGACAGGTTCCTCTTCTGCAAGAAAAATGTGAGTATGTACAGCAGGCAATGGATGAAGCGGATGGTCAGGTTATATCCTGGATGCGTTTTATAGACAATATTTTGTTTATTTGGCAGGGGTCTAGGACAGCATTGGATTCATTCCTGATACAGCTTAATATGAATGATTGGAACATCAGGCTGACACAGACCATATCTCAACATCAAATGACGTTTCTGGATATTAACATCAAGACATCTGCAGATGGTACCCTGTTAACTGGAGTTCATCGTAAAGATACTGCCATTAATGCTCTTCTCCATGCCTCTTCGTTCCACCCTCAACATCAAAAACTATCCATACCAATCGGACAGTTCTTGAGAGCTAAAAGATTATGTACAACAACAGAGGACTTTGAAGTCAATGTTGCTTCGACAACGTTTTAAGCAAAGAGGCTACGTGGCATCGATAGAGTGAATTTGGCCTCCCGGGGTGGTGAGCTCTTTAGACGTCTAGAACAGGTTGATAATACCTAAAACCGCAACAGAGAAGAAAAGTCCTGCTGTCTGTGGTTTAAAAAAAAAGACAATCACTCAGATTTCAACATGTCCTAGTTGCCTGTGGATGACAGTTTTATAGGGAGTGGGATCTGTGGATGACACTGCTATGGGGGGATCTGTGGATGACACTTTTATAGGGAGGGGATCTGTGGATGACACTGCTATGGGGGGATCTGTGGATGACACATACCGCATATAGCATCTTATGCTATATGTGTCATCCACAGATCCACCCCATAGCAGTGTCATCCCCATTTCCCCGTCCATAACAGTGTCATCCACAGATCCACCTCCCTATAACAGTGTCATCCACAGATCCCCCTCCCTATAACAGTGTCATTCACAGATCCCCCTCCCTATAACAGTGTCATCCACAGATCCCCCTCCCTATAACAGTGTCATCCACAGATCTCCCTCCCTATAACAGTGTCATCCACAGACCCCCCTCCCTATAACAGTGTCATCCACAGATTCCCCTCCCTATAACAGTGTCATCCACAGATCCCCCTCCCTATAACAGTGTCATCCACAGACCCCCCTCCCTATAACAGTGTCATCCACAGATCCCCCTCCCCGCCTCTCACAGGAGTGTACATTTGACATTTCTAAACTGTAATCCATATCCTGCAGTAACTAACTTTAAATCAGGATTCAGCGGCCGCTCAACTCTGCTAGTACCTTAAACCTTACACTTACATGCCCCCCAGTAGAAATAATTCTCCTTATAATGTGACAATGAAAAAAATACCCCCTTGTAATGCCTCCAGTTGAGCTAATGTCCGCATAATGTGCCAGTATAAAATACCCCTATATACACTGCGTGCAGAATTATTAGGCAAATGAGTATTTTGACCACATCATCCTCTTTATGCATGTTCTCTTACTCCAAGCTGTATAGGCTCGAAAGCCTACTACCAATTAAGCATATTAGGTGATGTGCATCTCTGTAATGAGAAGGGGTGTGGTCTAATGACATCAACACCCTATATTAGGTGTGCATAATTATTAGGCAACTTCCTTTCCTTTGGCAAAATGGGTCAAAAGAAAGACTTGACAGGCTCAGAATAATCAAAAATAGTGAGATATCTTGCAGAGGGATGCAGCACTCTTAAAATTGCAAAGCTTCTGAAGCGTGATCATCGAACAATCAAGCGTTTCATTCAAAATTGTCAACAGGGTCGCAAGAAGCGTGTGGAGAAACCAAGGCGCAAAATAACTGCCCATGAACTGAGAAAAGTCAAGCGTGCAGCTGCCAAGATGCCACTTGCCACCAGTTTGGCCATATTTCAGAGCTGCAACATCACTGGAGTGCCCAAAAGCACAAGGTGTGCAATACTCAGAGACATGGCCAAGGTAAGAAAGGCTGAAAGACGACCACCACTGAACAAGACACACAAGCTGAAACGTCAAGACTGGGCCAAGAAGTATCTCAAGACTGATTTTTCTAAGGTTTTATGGACTGATGAAATGAGAGTGAGTCTTGATGGGCCAGATGGATGGGCCCGTGGCTGGATTGGTAAAGGGCAATAAGTTCCCCCAATAACGTGCCAGTAATAAGTTCCCCCAATAAGAGCCCATCACCCCATCACGTTTTAGTAACAAGAGCCCCCCAATGTTCCAGTAACAAGAGCCCCCCATCATGTGCCAGTAACAAGAGCCCCCTATCATGTGCCAGTAACAAGAGCCCCCCATCATGTGCCAGTAATAATCCCCCCATCATGTGCCAGTAATAAGCCCCCCATCATGTGCCAGTATAAGCCCCCCATCATGTGCCAGTAATAAGCCCCCCCATCATGTGCCAGTAATAAGCCCCCCATCATGTGCCAGTAATACGCCCCTCATCATGTGCCAGTAATAAGCCTTCCCAATGTGCCAGTATCAAGAGCCCCCCTAATGTGCCTGTAATAAGTCCCCCATCATGTGCCAGTAATAAGCCCCCCATCATGTGCCAGTAATAAGCCCCCCATCATGTGCCAGTAATAAGCCCCTATCATGTGCCAGTAATAAGCCCCCCATCATGTGCCAGTAATAAGCCCCCCATCATGTGCCAGTAATAAGCCCCCCCAATGTGCCAGTAATAACCCCCTACAATGTGCCAGTAACAAGAGCCCCCCTAATGTGCCAGTAATAAGCCCCCCATCATGTGCCAGTAATAAGCCCCCCCATCAAGTGCCAGTAATAAGCCCCCCAATGTGGCAGTAATAAGCCCCCCCCAATGTGCCAGTAACAAGAGCCCCCCCTAATGTGCCTGTAATAAGCCCCCCATCATGTGCCAGTAATAAGCCCCCCCTATCATGTGCCAGTAATAAGCCCCCCATCATGTGCCAGTAATAAGCCCCCCATCATGTGCCAGTAATAAGCCCCCCTAATGTGCCTGTAAAACTATTTTAAAAAAAAAAAAAAAAAAAAAAAAAAAATTATACTTAACTCCATGTCAGCGATGCGATGCAGGCCTCTTCCGGCCTGTGCCCCACGCTGTATGGCTCAGGCGTCGCGATGATGTCATCGCGCCGCCTGCACCGGCCTCTGATAGGCTGCCGGCCTAGTGCCTGCAGCCTATCAGGGGAAGGGGAAGGGACACGCCTCTCCCTCCCCCGCCACAGCACAGGCAGATGACTATGGAGATGAGCGCAATGGAAGCGCTCATCTCCCTGTTGTGCCCGGCTGCAGCCGCTCAGTTGGGGGGGCACATGGGGGGGCACAGCGTGATGTAGGGGGGGCCATGGCCCCCTGACGACGCCACTGTTCACGGGGTGGATGATTATTGGACACAGTTGCCAATAAGTCAACGGCAATTAGTGTCTCAAGAGGTTGATGATGAGGATGAGACACAGTTGTCAATAACTGAGGTTGTTAGGTCAACAAGTCAGACGGATGAGCAGAGTGAGGAAGTGGAAGAAAAGGTGGTGGACGATGAAGTCACTGACCCAACCTGGGAAGGTGGCAAGCCGAGCGAGGACAGCAGTACAGAGGGGGAGGGATCTGCAGCACCGAAACAGGCTGGAAGAGGTAGGGGGTGGTAAAAGGGAGAAGGCAGGCCACACCAAACAGGCCAGCAACTGTTCACCAGAGCACACCCTTACGGAAATCTCCCTTGCCAAGGGGCAGCTGTTCTGCAGTCTGGCACTTTTTTGAGGAAATTGCGGACAACCGTGCCCTGACCAACGCAGTTACTGGGAAGGTCCACTTAACCACTGACACATGGGCAAGTTCTTGTGGCCAGTACACTATATTTCCATGACAGCACACTGGGTGAACGTTGTGGAGGCCGGAAGCGAGTCATACCCTGGGATGGCACAGGTGTTATTGATGCCAAGGATTGCGGGCCCTAATTCCATCAGGGTTTCTGCCACCACCTATGTTAGTTGCTCCAACCCCCACGTCTCCTCCTCTGCCTCCTCCTCCACTTCCACCTCAGAATTATCCTCCTTTAGCACCAGTCAGCCATCAGTCGATAGCTGGCAGCAGTGTAGCACTGCATTGGGGAAGCGTCAACAGGCCGTGCTTAAGCTGATCAGCTTAGGTGACAAAAAGCACACTGCTGCAGAGTTGTGGCAGGGGATAACATACTAGACTGAGCTGTGGCTCTCGCCTCTCAACCTAGAACCAGGCATGGTTGTGTCTGATAATGGTCGTAACTTGGTGGCGGCTTTGGAGCTTGGGAAGCTCACACAAATCCCATGCCTAGCCTACGTCTTCAACTTAGTGGTTCAGTGGTTTCTCAAAACCTACCCAAATTTGCCTGTGCTACTGGTGAAGGTGCGCCGTGTGTGTGCCCATTTCCGCAAGTCATCGACAGCTTCGGCTAGTCTGTCAACGCTGCAGCAGCGCTTGCAATTGCCAGCTCATCGACTGTTGTGCGACGTGAGCACGTGCTGGATCTCCACGTTCCACATGTTTGCCAGGCTTTGTGAGTAGCAGAGGGCAGTAGTGGAATACCAGCTACAACATGGTCATCGCCTTTCCAGTCAGCTTCCGCTCTTCACAAGCGAGGAGTGGGCATGGATGTTTGACCTCTGTGAGGTTTCAGGAAACTTTGAGGAATCAACACAGATGGTGAGCGGCGATAACGCTATTATTAGCATCACCATCCCACTTCTGTGTCTACTCAAAAGCTCGCTGCTCACAATTAAGGCCGATGCTTTGCATGTGGAAGAGGTGGAAATGGGGGAAGACATTACACAGGGTAAGCCAGACCACCCTCAGTTCATCTTCTCAGCGCGAATTGTATGATGATGATTAGTGATGAGCAGGAGGTGCCATATTCGATTTCGACGAAATTAGCGAATATTCGCTAGATTATTCGTCTCATATTCGTCAAAATCGAATATTCGTCATTATTCTAGTTATCGCGATTAATATGCGATTTAAATAATTGCGTATTGCGATTTTAACTTAAGGTAACTTTCCTATTGGTTTGATATCTAGAATTAGCGAAGAAGACGAATATGACGAATGTATTTGTCATATTCCTCAAAACGAAGATAACGAAGTTGTTATTTGATTGCACAGAATTAGCGAAGTTGACGAATATGGAGCTAAAACGAAGATGGAGAATACTTTGTTATCTTCGTTTTGAGGAATATGATGAATACATTCGTCATCTTCGCTAATTCTACCAAGCCAACCATAGTAAACCAGCTCTAAGTTGAAATCGCAATGCGATTAATATAACTTGAAGTAATCGCATTGCGATTTCAACTTAGACATGGTTTACTATGGTTGGCTTGGTAGAATTAGCGAAGATGACGAATATGATGAATGCATTCGTCATATTCCTCAAAACGTAGATAACAAATTTAACAAAGATAACAATATTTAAGAGTCTTTGAATAAAGAATAATGACTGATATATTCATGTATAGTATACAGTGATATATGGATGTAAAGGACCGCGTTTCACCTAGATGTACATTATTGAGAAAACATTGTTTGTACCGCAACGAATATCCTTTTGTACCTCTGTAATGAATGCTTTTATTATGTCACTGTCGATTTGATACCAATAAAAATGTTTTAAAAACTAAAGGGGTTATTCTATGATTAATGAAAAAATATAAAAATCAGATATCATATAGTTTTTTTTAAATCTCTTTCTAACAAAGCTAGGACCAGAACTGTATCTCACATGGATCCAAAGATCTCTGTATTGAAATAAATATGCTTTGTTAGTTTTATTTCAGGCTGGCAGCTAAGGGGGCATGTTCTTTTTCAGGGGCTGTTTCCTTTGGGGCATGTTCTTTTTCAGGGGCTGTTTCCTTTCTTTCAAGGGCTCTCTCCTTGCAATTGTCACAGCTTTTATCAAAATATATGGCTGGTGGCAGTTGAAGGATTCAATGGAATATGTGTGTTCAGTTTATTGAATAACTTAGTGGATATGCAAAAATTTTTTACATACAATTACAAAAGTTTTCAGATACAGGTAGTGGTTTGAAAAACATAGTGACATAGTACATAAGGCCGAAAAAAGACAATTGTCCATCCAGTTTGGCCTGTCATCCTGCAAGTTGATCCAGAGGAAGGCAAAAAAAAAACTGTGAGGTAGAAGCCAATTTTCCCCACTTTAGGGGAATAAAAAGTTCCTTCCCGAGTCCAATGAGGCAATCAGAATATCTCCCTGGATCAACGACCCCTCTCTAGTAGCTATAGCCTGTAATATTATTACACTCCAGAAATACATCCAGGCCCCTCTTGAATTCCTTTATTGTACTCACCATCACCACCTCCTCAGGCAGAGAGTTCCATAGTCTCACTGCTCTTACCGTAAAGAATCCTCTTCTATGTTTGTGTACAAACCTTCTTTCCTCCAGACACAGAGGATGTCCCCTCGTCACAGTCACAGTCCTGGGAATAAATAGATGATGGGATAGATCTATGTACTGACCCCTGATATATTTATACATATTAATTAGATCTCCCCTCAGTCGTCTTTTTTCTAAAGTGAATAACCCTCATTTTGATAATCTTTCAGGGTACTGTAGTTGCCCCATTCCAGTTATTACTTTAGTTGCCCTCCTCTGGACCCTCTCCTGCTCTGCTATGTCTGCCTTGTTTACAGGAGCCCAGAAATGTACACAGTACCCCATGTGTGGTCTGACTAGTGATTTGTAAAGTGGTAGGACTATGTTCTTATCACGGGCATCTATGCCCCTTTTCATGCAACCCATTATCTTATTGGCCTTGGCAGCAGCTGCCTGACACTGGTTTTTGCAGCTTAGTTTGCTGTTTATTAAAATTCCTAGATCCTTTTCCATGTCAGTGTTACCGAGTGTTTTACCATTTAGTATGTACGGGTGACTTGCATTATTCCTTCCCATGTGCATAACTTTACATTTGTCAGTGTTAAACCTCATCTGCCACTTATCTGCCCAAGCCTCCAATCTATCTAGATCCCTCTGTAGTAGTATACTGTCCTCTTCAGTGTTAATTACTTTAAACAGTTTAGTGTCATCTGCAAAAATTGATATTTTACTATGCAAGCCTTCTACAAGATCATTAATAAATTTATTGAAGAGAATAGGGCCCAATACTGACCCCTGAGGTACTCCACTAGTGACAGTGACCCAATCTGAGTGTGTACCGTTAATAACCACCCTCTGTTTTCTATCATTGAGCCAGTTACTTACCCACATACAGACGTTTTCTCCCAGTCCGAGCATTCTCATTTTATATACTAACCTTTTATGTGGAACAGTTTCAAATGCTTTGGAGAAGTCCAGATATACGACATCCATTGATTCACTGCTGTCAAGTCTAAAACTTACCTCCTCATAGAAACTGATTAAATTAGTTTGGCATGACCGATCCCTCATGAAGCCATGCTGATATGGTGTTATTTGCTTATTTCCGTTGAGATGCTCTAAGATAGCTCTCTTAGAAAACCTTCAAACAGTTTACCCATAGATGTTAAACTTACCGGCCTATAGTTTCCAGGCTCTGTTTTTGGACCCTTTTTAAATATTGGCACCACATTTGCCATGCGCCAATCCTGTGGGACATTCCCTGTCAGTATAGAGTCTGCAAATATCAGAAATAAGGGTCTGGCTATGACATTCCTAAATTCCCTTAGGATACGGGGGTGTATGCCATCCGATCCTGGCGATTTGTCTATTTTAATCTTTTTAAGTCCCTTTCTTATTGTTTATTTACAGTATGTAGCAACATCTTGTTTTTTGATTGTGTACAATGTGATATCAATAGGATATATTCACAAAAATTTTACACCCAAATAAACAGAATAGATATAATTGTGACTGTGACAACATAATACATACGACACAACATGAGAAATAAAAAGTAAAGTAGCATGTGAGAGAAGAATTAGAAACCACTCCTATCAATATAGTATGCCTACACAAGTGCAATCTAGGCCATTCTGAAATATAAATTCTAGGTATACTATGAGGTGAGGTATAGGTGACATTGAAAAGTCATTTTCAAAAGCCCTTTTAATATATCTACATCTACATTTCATGCACTTGAACCTGATTTTGTTCTTTGAATTCAAGTTTGTTATGCATAACCATCTAACCTTGTGTCCTCCATAGACTAACATTTTATTAATTAATTTTCTGTAAATTGTAAAATTAGATGCTAACTCACTACATGTGGAGTTCAGTGTTTATAACATATAATCTAGACTCTTCTAGTCTTCTATTGTTTGGTGAGGAATTTTAGGAAGTGAGACTTTATAGACTCTTGTAATATTTTACAAATTTGTATGTATTATATTTTTAATGAAGGCTATAACATTTTGAATTCTATGTAGTTATTTTGTTTTTGCTAACACGCTTGTCTCTCTTTTTGTTTGAATTATGCATAAGGAATCAATAGGAATAGGATGAATCAGTGTAGGTAAGAAAGCGGGAATAAAAACTCCTCAGGGGCAATATTAGTTTATGTAGAAGACAAATAAGTATAGGAATGAACTGAAGCCATGTTGAGACATCGTATTTAGCAAGGCAGCAGCATCTGAGATTCACAGAGCTCATATCTAGAATCTTTTACTGGGAGTAGCAGATTGCAGACACAGGTTGCATATTGCATGTTCACAGGGTCTGAATGAAGTTAGAGAGATTGCAGAGTGAAACTTAAGGTGGAATTACACTTACAAATAATCAGCCAGATTATTGGCAACGACCATTCCTATCAGAGGCTGGAGGGGCATCTACTGGGGCACTATATATGGGGCATTTTATACTGGTACATTATGGGGGGCACTAGCATCTATACACATGACAGCTGCCCCAGCACACTCAGCTTTGCTATATTTCTATATATCTATCTACTGTATAGCAATACTTAGAGATATATAGATTCAGCAGAGCTGGGTGTGCTGGGGCTGCTGTCATATATAGAGATATAGTAGAGCTGAGTGTGCTGGTGCAGCTGTCATGTGTATTAGATGTAGCAGAGCTGGGTGTGCTGGGGCAGCTATCATATATAGAGATATAGCAGAGCTGAGTGTGCTGGGACAGCTGTCATATAGAGATATAGCAGTGCTGGGTGTGTTGGGGCAGCTGTCATGTGTAGAGATGTATACTTAGACAGCTATATCAGTAGAAGTCTCATATTTTTTCAGTCATTGGCAAGGCAGCTCTTATGGCCGTGTGGTTAGGTGCTTTGCCTCTGATTCAGAAGGTTGTGGGTTCGAATCCCAGCAGAAACTTTTCTGAAATACAAGCACTGACTCCATATATGGACATACAGGGCGGGACACAGGAAGAGGCTGCATCGCATCGCTGACATGGAGGTAAGTAGAAGTTTTTATTTATTTTTTTAATACCCGACTGTTACTGCCATGGGGAGAGCGGGAGGCACTTGATACTGGCACATGGGGGGAGGGGGGTTGGCACCTGATACTGGCACATGGGGGATTGGCACCTGATACTGGCACATGGGGGGAGAGAGAGGCACTTGATACTGGCACTTTTTTTGGAGGGGGGAGATGGCACTATGATACTGGGACATGGGGGGGAGGAGAGAGGCCCTTGATACTGGCACGTTGGAGGGGGGGTTTGGCCCTTGATACTGGCACATGGGTGGGGGTGAGAGAGGCACTTGATATTTGGCACATGGGGGGGTTTGGCACTATGATACTGGCACATGGGTGGTGGGAAGGAGAGAGGCACTTGATACTGGCACATGGGTGGGGGGGAGAGAGGCACTTGATACTGGCACATGGGGGGGTTTGGCACTATGATACTGGCACATTGGGGGGAGATGGCACTATGATACTGGCACATGGGGGGTGGGAAGGAGAGAGGCACTTGATACTGGCACATGGGTGGGGGGGAGAGAGGCACTTGATACTGGCACATGGGGGGGTTTGGCACTATGATACTGGCACACTGGGGGGGAGATGGCACTATGATACTGGAACATGTGGGGGGGAGGAGAGAGGCACTTGATACTGGCACATTATTGGGGGGCATTATGGGGGACACTAGGCCGGCAGCCTATCAGAGGCTGGAGGGGCATCTACTGGGGCACTATATATGGGGCATTTTATACTGGTACATTATGGGGGGCACTAGCAGGAAGGGGGGAGATGAGCACTATGGGGGAATTTACTGGGGGCACTATATAGGGGTATTTTATACTGGGACATTATGAGGGCACTATAGGGACATTAGCTCAACTGGGGGCATTACAAGGGGGTATTTTTGCACTGTCACATTATAAGGAGAATTATTTCTACTGGGGGGCATTAGGGTGGGCTTTATTACTCCCCCATGGTATGACCCCCTAGTAGCAGCACCAGCCTCTCCCTGCTCTGCTATCCCTCTGCCTCTTCTCCAAATCCTTATTATGAAATCTTTCTCATTAGGATAAAACACAACATCAGCTCCGCCGAGCCCCCGGCCAAAGTGTGGAAGTGGTGTCCGAGATCCCCAAGGGCCAAGCCAAGTAACTGTAAGTTTTCATATGAAATATGTTTATGTTATACACATATAGCCTACACTGTGCCCCACAATATACAGTATACCGCTACACTGTGCCAAAGGAGTGCGGTTTACACAGGAGGAGGGAGGTGCGAAGTGCGCTGGGGGGGCCCTTGCAAATATTTGCTGTGGGGCCCAGTCACTTCTAGTTATGCCCCTGCACACCGCAGCGCTGTTCGCGCACTCATTGGTGCTGTGGGATTCGCGGGAGAAGGAAGGGATCTCTGAGGAGCGTGGGCACAGAGTTCGCTGAGGTAGTGGTTTTTGGTTAAGTGGTAGCCTAGGCAGCTTTACGTCTCAGCCATGTCTTGTCTGAAAGAAATTGAAAGGCTGTGCTGAGCTGGCGGCGCTGCTGTTGCTGTGGGCTGTGGCAGGGCCGGGGTGAAAAGGGGAGAAAAATAAGTTATAAAAAAGTCTGATAAATACCAGTGTGAATGAAGGACTGTTAAAAGGGGTTAATAACTACTCAAGGCACTTCACAGTAGTTATTAACCCATTTCAGCAGTCCCCAATTCACAGTATTTATTAACCCCTTTCACTAGTCCCCTCTTCAGTGAAGGGGGGACTGCTGAAGGGGTTAATAAATACTGTGAATGGGGGACTGCTGAAGTGGTTAATAAATACTGTGAATGGGGGACTGCTGAAAGGGGTTAATAAATACTGTGAATGGGGGACTGCTGAAGTGGTTAATAAATACTGTGAATGGGGGACTGCTGAAAGGGGTTAATAACTATTGAAGGCCCTTCACAGTAATTATTAACCCCTTTCAAATTTCCCCTGTTCACAGTATTTATTAACCCCTTCAGCAGTCCCCTCCTTACTGAAGAGGGGACTAGTGAAAGGGGTTAATAACTACTGTGAATGGGGGACTCAGGACTGCTGAACTAGGTTAATAATACAGCGCTTTTCCATCCCGCAGAGTACAGTAAAGCAAAAGCGCTATAGTGACGTATTTTTTTTCTTTTGCCGGGCACTTACTGGGAGAGGGGCGTCGTTTATCAGGTTGAGGATGTGGCCTAGAATGTCCTCCTTTTTGGGGTGAAGCAAGTGGCCACCCTAGTCGCGAATCGTAATACTTACCTGTATAGGATAGGACTCAGGAGGGGCCTGGTCCTGTACACGTGGGTGGGGCTTGCGGCAGAACATGGGTGGAGCCTGTAAGGGGGCCCTTGATTTATTTTGCCCGGGGGCCCTGAGGCTTCTCAGTCTGCCCCTGGATCTGGGTGATTTTTGGATATGTTGTTTGCCCAGATAAGAGCTACACATAGATGTATAATGTATGGGGATATGTGGGGTTTTGAGGTATTTTCTGTGTTTTGGGAAATTATGTTTTCTGCTTTTGAGTGATTAAGTTAATTGTGTTTGGTAATTGTGTCACAGGCAATGCCTATTGTATTTGTTGATTGCGTCACAGACAATGCCCATTGTATTTTGTTAATTGTATCACAGGCAGAGGGGGTGTTGTGTACATTAGCTGGGAGTGTCTAACTGTGCAATACTGTGTTGATTGTCTGTTGTGAATTTGTGTCCTGTGCTCCATAAGGTCCATGTGGGTGGTAACCTTGTGGGGAAAACTGCATATAAGAAATGCCTTTGTGCTCATTAAACAGACCTGCTTTACCCCTTCATGAAGTCTTGGCTCATGTTTGGGGGATGGGATAACTACACTCTTGGGGATTGCTATATCGCAATACTCTCCTGAGTATAAGCTCTTGTAAGAGCTTGTTCCTGGTTCCTGCTCTCTGAATTTAGGAGAGGTTCACCCACTGGAAGCTGAAGCCCGGTCTTGGTTCTAGTGTGGGTTCGAGGAGCAAGATCCCAACCAAGCTGCATCGGTTCGTGGGGTCTGTGGTCATTACAGTGTCAAGTGGAGTGCTTGGAGCCCTCGGGAAGCACTAGGAGCATCCATTAATGGATGTTCTACACCAGGAGATCCTTTACAGTGGTGTAGAACACTGTGCTTTGCAGTAACATTCATAGGGAGTCTACTGAGGTAGTGAAACAAAACTGTGAGTCAGTATGACAAGCAGATGACAGGCGTCGCTCTTAGAATCACTTCACACTTTTAAAATTAATAAATTTTTCCAATTACTACACCCCAAAAAAAGAAATATAACAATCACAATTCACTGCAGAACGAATAATTGGATATACCGTCTGTATCTTTCCTATTAATACACCACGTAAATGGCTGTAGTATAATGTAACTTCACCGCTGAATGCTGTGAAGTTGCAAAAAATATATATAGCAATCACAATTCACTGCAGAACAGGTGATGGGATGTTCTTTTTCTACACCAGGTAATTGGCTGTAGTACAATTTAAATTCACCACTGAACAGCAATTAAGACATATATATACAGTCATGTGAAAAAATTAGGACACCCTTTGAAAGCATGTGGTTTTTTGTAACATTTTTAATAAATGGTTATTTCATCTCCGTTTCAACAATACAGAGAGATTAAAGTAATCCAACTAAACAAAGAAAACTGAAGAAAAGTCTTTTCAAGATCTTCTGTAAATGTCATTCTACAAAAATGCCTATTCTAACTGAGGAAAAAGATAGGACACCCTCACATGTATTCCCTCTTAAATTGGCTCAGATCTCACACAGGTATATCACACCAGGTGCACATAATTAGTAGATCGTTACTCTGCATGTTGAATGAGGCTTGCCCTATTTAAACCTCAGACATTTAGTTTGGTGTGCTCCTGACTGTTGAAGTGAGAGTGAGCACCATGGTGAGAGCAAAAGAGCTGTCAGAGGACTTCAGAAAAAAGATTGTAGCAGCCTATGAGTCTGGGAAGGGATTTAAAAAGATCTCAAAAGATTTTGAAATCAGCCATTCCACTGTCCGGAAGATAGTCTACAAGTGGAGGGCTTTCAAAACAACTGCCAACATGCCCAGGACTGGTCGCCCCAGCAAGTTCACCCCAAGAGCAGACCGCAAGATGCTAAAAGAGGTATCCAAAAACCCTAAAGTGTCATCTCGAGAACTACAGCAGGCTCTGGCTACTGTTGATGTAGAAGTACATGCCTCTACAATCAGAAAGAGACTGTACAAGTTTAACTTGCATGGGAGGTGTGCAAGGAGGAAACCTTTGCTTTCCAAGAGAAACATCGAGGCCAGACTGACATTTGCCAGCGATAAAGTTGACAAAGACCAGGACTTCTGGAATAATGTTCTTTGGACAGATGAGTCCAAAATTGAATTATTTGGACACAACAGCAGAGGACATGTTTGGCGTAAACCAAACACAGCATTCCAAGAAAAGAACCTCATACCAACTGTGAAGCATGGAGGTGGAAGTGTCATGGTTTGGGGCTGCTTTGCTGCAGCAGGACCTGGTCAGCTCACCATCATAGAATCCACAATGAATTCTACTGTGTATCAGAAGGTGCTTGAAGAACATGTGAGACCATCAGTTAGAAAATTAAAGCTGAAGCGGAACTGGACCATGCAACATGACAATGACCCAAAACATACTAGTAAATCAACCAAAGATTGGCTGAAAAAGAAGAAATGGAGAGTCCTGGAATGGCCAAGTCAAAGTCCAGATTTGAATCCCATTGAGATGCTGTGGGGTGACTTGAAAAGGGCTGTACGTGCAAGAAACCCCTCAAACATCTCACAGCTGAAAAAGTTCTGCATTGAGGAGTGGGGTAAAATTTCCTCAGACCGATGTCGAAGACTGGTAGATGGCTACAAGAACCGTCTCACTGCAGTTATTTCAGCCAAAGGAGGTAACACTCGCTATTAGGGGCAAGGGTGTCCTATCTTTTTCCTCAGTTAGAATAGGCATTTTTGTAGAATGACATTTACAGAAGATCTTGAAAAGACTTTTCTTCAGTTTTCTTTGTTTAGTCGGATTACTTTAATCTCTCTGTATTGTTGAAACGGAGATGAAATAACCATTTATTAAAAATGTTACAAAAAACCACATGCTTTCAAAGGGTGTCCTAATTTTTTCACAAGACTGTATATATATATATATATATATATATTTATTTTTTTTTTCTTCTGATTAATAAACTCCCTCCCAAAAAATAATGATCACAATTCACCACATAACAGCAATTAAGACGTATTCTTTTTCCTATTTCTACACCCCAAAATAATAAATATGACAATCACAATTCACCGCATAATGGGTAATGGGAGGTACATACTGTATATTTCCTTTTTTTTACACCACGTAAAAGGCTGTAGTACAATGTAACTTCACCGCCAAACAGCACTTATGACATATATACACTGCCTGTCCCAAAAAAAAGTTGCCACCAAAAAAAAAGCCTTTAGCTTTGATTACGGCACGCATCCGCTGTGGCATTGTTTCGATAAGCTTCTGCAATGTCACAAGATTTATTTCCATCCAGTGTTGCATTAATTTTTCACCAAGACGTTGCATTGATGATGGTAGAGTCTGACTGTTGCGCAAAGCCTTCTCCAGCACATCCCAAAGATTCTCAATGGCGTTAAGGTCTGGACTCTGTAGTGGCCAATACATGTGTGAAAATGATGTCTCATGCTCCCTGAACCACTTTTTCACAATTTGAGCCTGATGAATCCTGGCATTGTCATCTTGGAATATGCCCGTGCCATCAGGGAAGAACAAATCCATTGATGGAATAACCTGGTCATTCAGTATGTTCAGGAAGTCCTCTGACCTCATTCTTTGAGCACATACTGTTGCTGAACCTAGACTTGACCAACTGCAGCAACCCCAGATCAAAGCACTGCCCCCACAGTCTTGTATAGTAGGCACTAGGCATGATGGGTGCATCACTTTATCTGCCTCTCTTCTTACCCTGATGCGCCCATCACTCTGGAACAGGGTAAATCTGGACTCATCAGACCACATAACCTTCTTCCATTGCTTCCAGAGTCCAATCTTTATGCTCCCTAGCAAATTGAAGCCTTTTTTTCTGGTTTGCCTCACTGATTAGTGGTTTTCTTATGACTACACAGCTGTTCAGTCCCAATCCCTTGAGTTCCCTTTGCATTGTACGTGTGGAAATGCTCTTATTTTCACTATTAAACATAGCCCTGAGTTCTACTATTGTTTTTCTTCAATTTGATTTCACCAAACGTTTAAGTGATCGCCAATCACGATCATTCAGGATTTTTTTCCCGCCACATTTCTTCCTCGAATACGATGGGTCCCCACTATCCTTCGAGTTTTTAATAATGCGTTGGACAGTTCTTAGCCCAATTTTAGTAGTTTCTGCAATCTCCTAAGATGTTTTCTTTGCTTGATGCATGTCAATGATTTGACAGCTTTCAAACAGACTAACATATTTTCCACGACCACGAGATGTGTCTTTCGACATGCTTGTTTAAGAAATGAGAAGCAACTCATTGCACCAGTTGGGGTTAAATAACTTATTGCCAGCTGAAAGAAAATCGCCCATGCAGTAATTATCCAATAGGAGGCTCATAACTATTTGCTTAGTTAAATCCAGGTGGCGACTTTTTTTTGCGCAGGCAGTGTATATACGGTGTATATATATCGATACGGTATATATATTTATATATATATATATATTTATATATATATCTATACGGTATATATATCTATATATCTATATATATATTTATAGATTTCTTTTTTCTCTATTAAAACCCCCCAAAAAAATATAAACTATGTAAAATCAAGGCAGAAATAGGACGTATGTATCTATCCTATTAATATACCCCGTAAATGGCTGTAGTACAATGGAACTTCACCACTGAACAACATTTATGACATTGATTTTACCCCTTTTTTTTCCTATTAATACACCCCCAAAAAAATGTAACAATGTCAAATCAAAGCAGAATGGCTAATGGGACGCAAGTATCTTTCCTATTAATACACCCCGTATATAGCTGTAGTACAATGTAACTTCATCGCTAAACAGCAATTATGACATATATATTTCGCTTTTTTTTCCTAATAATCACCCCCCCCTACAAAAAAAATTAACAATGCAAAATCAACGCAGAAAGGCTAATAGGACGTATTATTCTTTCCTATTACCACACCCGGTAAATGGCTGTATCACAGAAGTTGCACCCCAATCACAAGCAAGGTTTGCTGGAATATATATATAATATATAAAGCTGAGTGTATGTGTGTGTGTGTGTCTGCTAAAGGAATCTATGAAATTTTATGATCACTAGGACCTTAGCGTGACTTTTGCAGCCTCTCTGACTAGTAATTATAAATATTTTATTATTATTGCCATTTAGATTTCCATTTATTGTTCTCAGGTATCTCATCTCTTCCAAAGAATGGAACCACCACAAACGGGCCGCCCACCTGCCTTGGTAAGTATTATACAGGGTGGGCCATTTATATGGATACACCTTAATAAAATGGGAATGGTTGGTGATATTAACTTCCTGTTTGTGGCACATTAGTATATGTGAGGGGGGAAACTTTTCAAGATGGGTGGTGACCATGGCGGCCATTTTGAAGTCGGCCATTTTGAATCCAACTTTTGTTTTTTCAATAGGAAGAGGGTCATGTGACACATCAAACTTATTGGGAATTTCACAAGAAAAACAATGGTGTGCTTGGTTTTAACGTAACTTTATTCTTTCATGAGTTATTTACAAGTTTCTGACCACTTATAAAATGTGTTCAATGTGCTGCCCATTGTGTTGGATTGTCAATGCAACCCTCTTCTCCCACTCTTCACACACTGATAGCAACACCGCAGGAGAAATGCTAGCACAGGCTTCCAGTATCCGTTGTTTCAGGTGCTGCACATCTCGTATCATCTGAAGGCAATCGTCTATGCTGTGAAGATACGAGATGTGCAGCACCTGAAACTATGGATACTGAAAGCCTGTGCTAGCATTTCTCCTGCGGTGTTGCTATCAGGGTGTGAAGAGTGGGAGAAGAGGGTTGCATTGACAATCCAACACAATGGGCAGCACATTGAACACATTTTATAAGTCTTGTTGTCTTGTTAGATTTGAGTGTGTTTGGACACTCTGTTGCACCTGGTAACTTCCATCACATGGTCTGGCATAGGTGTGGCTCACGGCCTGGCCTCATTCACATTGTACTACCACAGTATTCATGCTGGGCCTTTGTGTGGAGGCTTGGCTGTGTGCTGAATTATATCACCCCCAGACCATGTTCACACCATAGTTAGAGTAGCGGCTAGGACCCTTTGCCATGCTGAGTGACCGTGACGTGGTGCATTGATGGGCTCCGATATCTTCCTGACTGGAACATATTGGCGAAAGTCTCAGCTTTTAATACCTGCATGTATGACTTCCCAGTATAGTCAGTAGCATTTCTGTTTGGTGCATTTCCTCTCTGTGTTTCATATGTTTATTTGCTACATTCTGTGTAGTTTGCTCTTGTGGTGCATGTGGACCGCGTCGACGTCCTCCATTGTATGCATATTTTGCTGGGGTTAGTCGATTATTGCGGTCCACATGCGGTGGGGCTGCTCCCCCAATAAATAGACACGCCACAGTGTCAGGGGCTGAGCAGCTCCTCCAGAATTGCCACTTCATTTCTGTGTTTTTGTCTTGTTAGATTTGAGTGTGTTTGGACACTCTGTTGCACCTGGTAACTTCCATCACATGGTCTGGCATAGGTGTGGCTCACGGCCTGGCCTCATTCACATTGTACTACCACAGTATTCATGCTGGGCCTTTGTGTGGAGGCTTGGCTGTGTGCTGAATTATATCACCCCCAGACCATGTTCACACCATAGTTAGAGTAGCGGCTAGGACCCTTTGCCATGCTGAGTGACCGTGACGTGGTGCATTGATGGGCTCCGATATCTTCCTGACTGGAACATATTGGCGAAAGTCTCAGCTTTTAATACCTGCATGTATGACTTCCCAGTATAGTCAGTAGCATTTCTGTTTGGTGCATTTCCTCTCTGTGTTTCATACATTTTATAAGTGGTCAGAAACTTGTAAATAACTCATGAAAGAATAAAGTTAAAACCAAGCACACCGTTGTTTTTCTTGTGAAATTCCCAATAAGTTTGATGTGTCACATGACCCTCTTCCTATTGAAAAAACAAAAGTTGGATTCAAAATGGCCAACTTCAAAATGGCCGCCATGGTCACCACCCATCTTGAAAAGTTTCCCCCCTCACATATACTAATGTGCCACAAACAAGAAGTTAATATCACCAACCATTCCCATTTTATTAAGGTGTATCCATATAAATGGCCCACCCTGTATATATTCTTTATTAGGAGTCTTTCAGCTTTCTATAGAAAAATCCTCCCCACAAGTAAAAGGGACAAATGGGGGTACAACCAACAGAAAATATAGATAACATCACCAGCTTGCAGATTATTAATCTATCTGGTATAGATTTAGAACCCCAGTATCAATCACTGCTGAATAAAGGTCTCTCATTCACTCCTACCCCATGATTTAATTGTTTTACCTGGGTTAAGGATGTGAATCTTTTCGCAAGAAAACTGGCCCTACATAAAGAATTCAAAGAGAAAGAGAGACAGGATCCTGGTAGAAAGGAACGGGAGGCTCTGGCGATCTTGGAGGATCTGTCAAGAGAAAGTAGGGGCGAAAGCCAACCACCCCAAGCACCGTTCACGGATTTACATCTAAAATCCAAGTAGACCCCCCCTTTTTCAGGGTATGCCAGTGTAGAGACCTTTGTAAATTTAGTAACAAATGACCTAGAAAAAATTAGGACAAAAAAAAGTGATGTGGGTAACAACTTGACTCCAATAGAGAAGGAAGCCATAGCTGATCTTATGAAAAGGGATGAAATAGTGATAAAACCCTCGGACAAAGGGGGAAATATTGTCCTATAGTTAACAGACTCCTAAAAGATGAAAAACATATAAAAAATTAGAGTCCAATCCCACAGTCAAGTTTAAACAAGAATTGGAAGTCCTTTTAAAGGACGCTAAGGACAAAAACCTAATCTCTAAGGATGATTTTAAAATCTTATTCAATTCCTATCCAACAACAGCGACATTTTATGCCCTACCAAAGGTGCACAAAAAACGAGACCCTACACCTGGCAGGCCCATCGTATCCGGCAATGACAATTTGTGTGAAGGTATCAGCACTTATGTAGATAGAGTCATCAGGCCCTTCGTTGAAATTCTTCCTTCCTATATAAAAGATACATTAGATATGGTAAAAAAACTCAAAGATATCCAAGTAGGCCCCAACACCCTCATAGCCAGCCTCGATGTAGAGGCCTTATACACCAGTATTGAACATGAGGCGGGAATACAAGCGGTGAAGCACTATTTATATACTAAGGGGACACAATTTCACAATCACAATGATTTTGTTATGCACCTTTTATGTTTTCTTTTCACTCATAATTATTTCACTTTTGATGGCACTTTTTATTTGCAGGTACATGGTACAGCAATGGGTATGGTCTGTGCACCAAGTTTTGCTAACTTATTTCTAGGGTGGTGGGAGGATCAACATGTTTTTACAGAAGAGAACACACGGTTCACAGATGAAATTTTATTTTGGGGTAGGTTTATAGACGATATTTTGATTTTCTGGGATGGTACAATTACCGAGTTTACTCAATTTACAGAGAGTTTAAATAACAACCAGCTGGGTCTCAGATTTACAGCTGAGATCCAACAGCAAAGTATCAGTTTTTTAGACCTAAAGATCATCTTGGATGGAAGTGGAGGAGTCCAGACTGAAATCTACAGAAAGCCTACAGCAACCAATAGTTTTTTACATTGACAGAGTTTCCATCCACAACCTTTAAAGAAAGGGATTCCCACTGGCCAGTACCTCAGGGCGAGACGTAATTGTACGGATGATGAGGCCTTTGATAAAGAAAGTAATATTCTTTACTCCAGGTTTCGGATGAGGGGTTATCCAAAGAAAGTATTGCACCGAGCATATAATAGGGCCAAGAATACAGATAGAGAGAATCTCCTTACAACAACAAGAACAGATGGAGAGAAAGTAATTAGATGTATAGGTACATTTGATGTCCAGAATAGGCAGGTATACAACATTCTCAAAAGACACTGGCATGTCCTGAAGGCAGATAAAGATCTGGGACAGATCCTTCCAAAAAGTCACAGTGTTACATACAGACGAGGGACTAATTTGAAGGAAATTATGGTACAAAGCGATTTTCAAAGAAGTCCAAAAAGCAAGGAAACATGGCTTAAAACAGTGGGATCGTATCCCTGTGGAGCCTGCAGCTTCTGCAAGTTCATGGTCCCCAAGAAAGAGTTTACAAATCCAGTTGATGGAAAAACATATAAGATCAGAGAATACATGAATTGTAGGAGTACTGGGTTGGTGTATGGAATCCAATGTGACTGTAACAAACTGTACATTGGTAAAACCATTCAAGAATTAAGGAGAAGAATTTCCAAGCATTTTAGCATCTTGAATACGAGTGAGGAAACACCTCTGTCAAGACATCTGCAGAGGTATCATGATGGGAAAACCACAGGTTTAAAAATCTGGGGGATACAAAAAATACAGGCAAGCCCTAGGCAAGGTAGTGTGGATAAGAAGCTGCAACAAAAAGAGACCAAATGGATCTATCGTCTCCATACTCTAGCACCAAATGGAATAAATGAGGGTTTCACTTTTTCTTCATTCCTATAGATTTATCGTAAACGGCACCCTCAAATCATATGAAAGTTAATATCGAGGATAAACATATAAAGAGAAGAGGAATTTTACTTGTGGGGAGGATTTTTCTATAGAAAGCTGAAAGACTCCTAATAAAGAATATATATAAGACTTACCAAGGCAGGTGGGCGGCCCCTTTGTGGTGGTTCCATTCTTTGGAAGAGATGAGATACCTGAGAACAATAAATGGAAATCTAAATGGCAATAATAATAAAAATAAAAATAATTAAAAAAAATAAAAGATATAATAACAGTAACTAAAAATAGAGGTAAAGTTGAAAAAGAAAAAGAAAGAACAAATACTATAAAAACCTAAAAACCTAAAAAATCAAGTATGTGCGAAGGTAAGGAGTACCAAATATTAGCTGCACACAGAAGGATGAGCTGAGATATATGAGCACATACGTAGGTAGAGGTATGGATTTCCAAGCATCGATGGTCACATTGGAATGGAACTAACCTATGAAAAATTCTAAGTGTTGGCGCAAGCGCGGGGGAATTCTCAGGTGCCGATATGCGGAAGAGAACTGAAATAATTCTAAGTGTTAGCGCAGGCACAGGGGACAGAGTGATAGGAATACTTTCTAAGTGCTGACGCATGCGCAATGGACCTAACCTAAAGGAAGAATTTTAGAGCGCACAGAAGCAAGCGCAAAGACCAAAAAAGGAGAGCTCAATATTTCCTAAGTATGGACGCAGGCGCGATGCATCACCTCAATGACGTCAATGGTGTGCTCCTGGTGACGATGTAGAAGTGCGCCGGAAACCATGACTCATTGGTCGAGATAACGTCCATCACCAGAACAGGACACGATGATTGGACGGGCTAATTCCACCTGCAGAAACCAAGGAGTTAAAGCTTAGGTACCGCCCCCACAAGCATAACCTGCATGTTATCCCCTGAAGACGCCGAGTACACGTTGAAACATGTAGGGATGTAGGTATAGATTTTAGTTCAGGGATTAGAGGTAGGGACCCCACAGTGGGAAAGTGTATATAGAGAGTGTTAGACAAGGTGAATCAGCAGAGTCTGGTGACTCGAGAGGTGGTCTGATACCCCACACTGTACAGTCTAATCAGAATACACATCATATATCAAACAGGAGATGGATCCCGGATTCCTGTTTTCCCTGAGGAATTTTAAGCTAGTTCCAAGAAATATATGTATTTTAAGAGTAAATAATAAAGACATATTTTATAATTACTAGTCAGAGAGGCTGCAAAAGTCACGCTAAGGTCCTAGTGATCATTTAATTTCATAGCATATTAAATATAGCGTCGCAACCTCCTGAGGGATTCTGTGTTTGTCATATAAATAACGCTACAGGAATCTGCACTTTCGCATTTACAATCATGACATTTGGCACACAGGTACATCAGGGGTCCGGGAAGGTTTTAGACCAGGTCTCGGCTCTCTAGGACGTACTGTTCCTGAGATATTCCCAAAATATGCATTAGCCAATAGAAGTTTGGTCACATGACTGTTATCAGCCAATAGAAGCTCGCAGGTCCTCCAGTCTCCACATACACAGTTTTACTCCAGGTTTCCATAATAACCCAGCCATTTATCTTCACTGCTGTAGGAGAGCTTTAAAGGAAATCTGTCACAAGGATAATTGCTATTGAAGTAAAGCCATGGCCTAAGAGCACTTAGTACCTTTTTCCTTTTTTCAAGATGTGCCTTTGTTACAGCAATAGATGTTTTTATCCTCTGAAAATCCAGTTTATTTGGTATGCAAATGAGCCAGTAAGGTGCCCAGAGGGGCGTCACTCTTGCAGGAAGGAGCCCAGACACGCCCCCTGCCACAGTGTGTCCACCCTCAAAAACGTAAAACTCTTCCCCCAGGTCCCGATAAACCACGCCCCTGATCTGGTTAGGCCACGCCCCTCCCATTTCTGAGCCATCGGTGATTGAAAAATAAAGGTAAAAATCAACTTCTGTCAGCTGCAGATGTGGGAGGGAGGGTGACTTTCTCCCTGCAGCTTACACTCAGACATCACAGTGCTGCTGTCTTAGAGTTAGCTGTTCAAAAGGACACGCCTCCGATCTGGTTAGGCCACACCCCGTCCCACTCCTCAGCCTACTGAGATTGAAAAAAAATTAAGTTAAAAATCACCTTCTGGGTCCTTCTAAACCACACCCTGATCTGGTTAGGCAACGCCCCCTCCACTACTCTGCCAACAGGGATTGAAAGAATCAAGGTAAAAATCCACTGCTGTCTGCTGCAGAGGAGGGAAAGAGGGTGACATTCTCCCTGCAGCTTACACTCAGACATCTCAGTGCTGCTGTCTTAGAGTTAGCTGTTCAAAAGGACATGCCCCCGATCCAGTAAAGGCCACTGTTAAGGGGGTGGGCCCCTGTGGAGGACACTGTCAAGGGGGTGGTATGCTGTGAAAGTCACTGTTAAAGGGGAAGGCTGCTGTAAAGGTCAAAGTTAAGGGGGTGGGCTTCTGTGGAGGTTCAATTTTAAGGAACGAGGCACTGTGGGGGGTCAGTGTTAAGGGTTGGGGGGCTGTAGAAGTCACTGTTTTGGGGGAAGGGTGCTGTAGATGTCACTGTTATAGTGGATAGTGTTGAAATCTTTTATACAAACATATCACATACAAACATTAAATGAAATAGATTAAATATACCCGAGCACAGCTGCGTCCTTCAGCTAGTGCATCACATAGTGCAAACAACCTAAAAGCTATTTGGATCCCAAATAAGTGCAGCAAGGTATAATAGAATCACTCCTATTGGACCCTGTTCTCCTTTTATAGTGTAGATGATGCCTCCCTATCCTTTCCCTACACCTTGAATTATCTTTCCCTGAACTTGTAAATCATTTTTTAGCACAATAAAGTCTTTCCTAGCACTATCCCCAGCGCCTGGTGATGTCTCTCCCTGCACTCCCTGCACTAAGCACACTGGAAAATGTCAGAATCCAAAATGGCCGAGGCTATTTATAGTGCTATGACATCACAGGGGCTGGTTGGCTACTGATTGGCCGCATGCATGGCATTGTGGGTGATCCCTCGTTCCCAGAGTTCATTGCTTAACACGTGCAGTAGCCATTTTAGGAAAAAATTTGATTCGTTACCACGAAGCGTGAGGAAATTCGGATTCGATGAGAAGCTAATTTTTCCTGAAATTCGGATCGAATTCCACTTTGTCAACTTCGATTCGCTCATCTCTAATTATAATAGCAGTGTTCTATATCCTGCAGTGCAATACTGTCCAAATCCTGCCCTAGAGATTGCACAAAAAGCTATTAGATTAGGATTGTTTGGTAGAGCAGACACTAGCGGATCGCTAGTGTCTGAAAGCTAATTATGTGAAAACGAAGTGGTAGAAACCCTTTAAAGTTTCATATCATTATTTTTTTTAACCTTACTTTTGTTCCTTTGTGCCATTTCAAGTTATTCTCTGGACTTGAACTGTGTAAATGTTAATAACTCTCAATATAGATGTTTTCTAAAACTTTGGACTGGTACTGTAAAAATATTTTTTTTCACTACAACCTTTAATCTGTTTAGCACACCACTGGTGAGAGTAAGTTCCCACATAGCATTTTTAGCAATTATGCTGCTGACATTGCACGGACGAAGAAAAAACTAGCAATAAAAAAATCTCATCATGTGAATTTTTTTTAAGACAAGACGGAAAGAAAAAAATCACTTTTTTGTTACAAAATTACATTTCACTAAATGATTTTGCTTAGGCACGGTGCTGAATCTCCTTAAAGAGACCAGTCTTGTATGGAGACTTAATGGAAGTATTCCATGGTATGTACACTTACTGGCAATGCTGCTTGGGAAATGAATATGCAAAGTATCTCCCAATAAAGAGAACCATCTCGACAGTGCCACCTATTATAAGTGGCACCCTATAAGTCAAGATCTGACTTCCCAACAAGCCTTGGGTTTTGACAAGGGAATATAGCAAAGCCAGATATACATACGTAGATAGGTGTTTCAGGGTGCTTGTCCCTCTTCAGTACAGAGTAGGATTCTGGCTGGCTCAGTGCGATGCCTTGGAAGTGACTTAGGCAGGGTTCAGAAAGCACCAAATTATGTAACTATATCCCCATAACCACAAGAACTCTTGATTTAAGGTAATTAGCGATGAGTTGTAATAACTAAAGCAACATTTTTTTGTCTGCTTATCCTCTAGATAATAAATTCATAAACATGAAATGCTAAACAGTTGTGTATTGAAAAATGTTGCCTTGACAAATTATAACTAGCCCCACAAAACAAGGCCTAATGATGAAGAAAATTAAAAAGTTATGATGTTTAGAATGAGGGAAGGCAAAAAATTTTGTTAAATCATAAGTGGCAATTAAAATTACATCAAAACATTCTGCTATCAATGTAGTTGTTAAATGAGAATACATGTAAACGTTGACACTCTCTCTTTAAGGGTCCATTCACACGTCCGTAAGTGTTTTGTGTATCCACGGATCGGCGGATCCGCAAACCACTGACACTGGCAATGTGCATTCCACATTTTGCGGACTGCACATCCCCGGCACTTAATAGAAAATGCCTATTCTTGTCCGCAATTGCGGACAAGACTAGGACATGTTTTATTTTTTGGGGGATCGGAATTGCGGACCCGGAAGTGAAATGGGTCCGCAATTCCGTTCTGCAAAATGCAGAACAGAATTGCGGACGTGTGAATGGACCCTAACTTAAATCTACTTATTTAACAAAAATGGTGATAGGTATAGAAACAGAAACTCTCATTTTCTAATAACAACGTTAGCTCATTGGCTTATAGACAGGTCATATGTGAATTTGATTGCTTTTCAAAACGGAGATGAAAAGAACTGTACAAGATGGTTTGTATCTTTCTCTCAAGGGAACAAATGTCCTCAGTGAACAGTTCAAAGTATTTGCTAAGAGCATTTAAACTAGGAAAGGGGGGCAAAAGAGTGATAATCCAGCAGTCCGACTGCCCCCCCGAACAATGCCAGAAGATGCCAGTAGCACATAGGTTAAGAAATGACAAGCTCAGTGTCTTGTCTACAAATGCTTGCAGTTTAGGGAATAAGATCAATGAACTTGGGTTCTATAATGGCATCTGAGAATATAGATTTTGTGGCTGTTACTGAGACATGTTTAAATGGGAGTAATGACTGGGATATAACAATACCAGGGTTCTCTCTATATAGGAAAAACATACAAGGCAAGGAAGGGGAGGGGTGGCCCTGTATGTGAAAGATAGCATAAAATCGAATTTAATACAAGTTAGCAAGACTAATTTAGAGTCAGTTTGGGTTACCTTGCAGCTTGATAATCATAAGGTAACTCGTGTAGGTGTGATATATAGACCACCTAGCCAAGTCAAATAATTAGATGATCTACTAGTTGAGGAAATAGCTAAAATGAGATTGAAAGGGGAAGTTATCATTATGGGAGACTTTAATCTTCCTGATGTAAACTGGAAAACCAAAATAGCTAGTTCTGCCAGGAGTACAGATATTCTAAATTCCCTACTGGGATTATCTCTACAGCAAGTAGTTGAGGAGCCAACCCGGAAGGAGGCCATTTTAGATTTAGTATTCACAAATGGGAATTTGGCATCTGATATTACTGTAGGGGAAAGCTTGGGATCTAGTGATCACCAGTCAGTGTGGTTTACTATAAGTACAGTGACTGAGTCACACCACACAAAAACAAAAGTTTTAGATTTTAGAAAAACTGACTTTTCTAAAATTAGATTAGTGGTATACGAGTCCCTATCAGATTGGAACAGTTTTAATGGAGTCCATGAGAAATGGGACTACTTAAAAGAGGCACTATTGAAGGCAACAGATAATTGCATTAGGCTTGTCAGTGAAAGCAAAAAAAGGAAAAAGACCACTGTGGTACTCAGCAGAAGTGGCCAAAATCATTAAAAACTAAAATATAGCATTTAGTAATTATAAAAAATATATATTTTTTAAGATTAGGCAGAGAGAAGCCAAACAAGTTATAAGAGTTTCTAAAGCACAGGCAGAAGAGAAATTAGCTCAGTCATTGAAAAAAGGCGATAAAACATTCTTCAGATACATAAATGAAAAAAGGAAACTAAAACAAGGAATTGGTAAATAAGAAAGGTAGATACTCCCGCTGCCATCTAAATGGGGGAAATAAGCTCACGCAATATGAAACCTATGTGCGGATTGCGTCGCTGCAGGGTTCCAACATGGGGTTAATTGCCAAAAACACCCCAAAAAAATAGGAAAAAACCTAGTATTAAAAGAAGAAAGATAGAACCCGCGCTGACTTGTTTAGTAGCTGTGAAGATTCGGAAATGAATAGAAATTATTCCAATACCCAGTATCTACTACCTATATATTCGTTAGCTCCTCGATTTAAGTCCAGCAGAATCTATGTCTCAATAGTCTCTGGCAGAGGAAAATCCAATAATTCAAATACAATCTGTACATAAGAATAAGTGCTAAACACTTACTGGTATCTGCATTGTCGGGCACACTTGATGATGCAGATCGATTCGAATATTACTGGCTGCGATTCTCCTGTTGATGTCTCATCCGATCCTGTCTTCTGCTCACCTCGTGGTACGCGCGTAGCTCCGGCCGGTAGCTCGCACGCGCACAGGGAAGCAATGTTTACTCGTCATCCTGGAAACCTTTCGTGTGATGTCACACCCAAAGCTACGGAAGCCTCTAGGGTCCCTAGAGGCTTCTGTAGCTTCGGGTGTGACGTCACACGAAAGGTTTCCAGGACGACGAGTAAACATCGCTTCCCTGTGCGCTCCATGAGCTACCGGCCGGAGCTACGCGCGTACCACAAATCGAATCGATCTGCAGCATCAAGTGTGCCCGACAATGCACATACCAGTAAGTGTTTAGCACTTATTCTTATGCACACATTGTATTTGAATTACTGGGTTTTCCTCTGCCAGAGACTATTGAGACATAGATTCTGCTGGATTTAAATCGAGGAGCTAGCGAATATATAGGTAGTAGATACTGGGTATTGGAATAATTTCTATTCATTGCGGCAATATCCGAATCTTCACAGCTACTAAACAAGTCAGCGCGGGTTCTATCTTTCTTCTTTTAAAACAAGGAATTAACAAATTAAAAACAAAAGAAGGAAGGTATATGGAAGAAGATAAAGAACTAGCTGATTGCCTCAATGAATACTTCTGTTGAGATTTTACAAAGGAAAATGAAGGAAAAGGACCTCAGTTAGGAAGGAAGACTAATGAATCTTTTGATGCATGTGTCTTTACAGAAGAAGAGGCTCTAAGTCAGTTGTCTAAAATTAATACAAATAAGTCACAGGGGCCTGATGGGATACACCCAAAGCTATTAAAAGAGCTCAGCGGTGAACTAGCAAAACCATTAACAGATTTATTTAACCAATCACTGGTAACAGGAGTCATCCCAGAAGATTGGAAATTAGCAAATGTTGTGCCCATTCACAAGAAAGTAACTATAGGCCAGTAAGCCTGACATCAATAGTGGGGAAATTAATGGATACCATACTTAAGGAGAGGATTGTGGAACATCTAAAATCCCATGGATTGAAAGATGAAAAACAGTATGGGTTTACTTCAGGGAGATCATGTCAAACTAATCTTATTGATTTTTTTGATTGGGTGACTAAAATAATAGATGGCGGAGGTGCAGTAGACATCGCTTATCTAGACTTTAGTAAGGCTTTTGATACTGTCCCACATAGAAGGCTTTTAAATAAATTGCAGTCTTTGTGCTTGGACTTCCATATTGTTGAATGGATTAGGCAGTGGCTGAGGGACAAACAACAGATCGTTGTAGTCAATGGAGTATATTCAGACCATGGTCTTGTTACCAGTGGGGTACCTCAGGGATCTGTTCTGGGACCCATATTGTTTAATATCTTTATCAGCGAAATTGCAGAAGGCCTCGATGGTAAGGTTCTATGTTTCTATGTTTCTAGATAATAGAGATAAGCAAATCAATTCTAAACAAAATGGATTCTATCCAAATTTTTTAAAAATTCTAGTTACATTAAATTTTTGGCGATTTGATTTGATTTTGTACAGAAAGAAGAGAAAAAAAATAAAAAATAATGAAAAAAGTGAGAGACTAGAGAGAAAAAATTAGTCCTTCGAGACCTCAGAGTTTAATATACAAATTTTCAAGCTAATTGGAGCATGTTCGATTCAGGTAGAATCACTTCTGACCTGAATCAAATTGGTCTATTGATTCTGCTTAATCTGAATTTGGAACAATTTGCTTATCTCTAATAGATGTCTTCATTTGGACCAGTCCTGGGAGTGAGATTTGCCTCACACAGGTGGGTAAAAAAAGTTAAGCTCTTTGAATAGTGTTTCTTTTCTCATATTGCTGTCTTAATGTACACATTCTACAGGGAGCCATTAAGTGTTATCTCAAGTCACTCAACGTAATGATTTCACAGTAAAGGTGTTGGCCATCGAATACTTTTTGTACCAGGAATCAAGAAACATGATGACCTACACTTATGCTTCAGACATCATCTTTGCTGCTTTCTTCTCATCTACAGCCATTCAGAATAGAATCATCATTACATATCAGTGAACTTGTGAGAAAGGAGTTTAACAGCATTACCTAATACTGGGAATCAATATAGTGTATACTGTCTGCTTGATCAGGTAATTTGTTTCCTCAGATATTTTACTAATAACTTGATTTTTACAATATGCACTTGTCCATTTTTTATTTTTTTAGCTTTTGTAATGTTTTACGATAATTGTTTGCTTTCTTTTACCCATAGTAGTTATGTAGGTGCATGTTTACGCTAGATTGGTAATGATCAGCAGGATCTTTTCTGTAGTTGGTTAGTGGTCTGCTAAATTAAAGTTCTTTCCTTCGCTAGTTTAAGACTGCTTTGTATTTCCCTAATCAACCACTTGCTTTAAATTGTCTACCTTGCCTTTGATTAACCTTTAACATTAACACATAATTTAACACAATGCCAAAATAACTGAAGCATGTCTATACTTCACTGCCACTGATTTGAATGTCTAATATAACTGTCCCTACAAACAGGGTTTGATTTATAGTCTCTCACGCTTAAGCCAATTTTCCAACCAGGCTGCATATTCCTTACGGTTACCATCATGTACTAATTTACTCCTATTTATTTCCGCCATCATCATCTAAGTACAAAGGCATAGTATAACACTTTCCTACACTGACTAAAAAGACACACAGCTCTATAATTTATGAATTATTTCACTTTCATTAATATTTTACCATATAACAATACAATTTTACAATTTCTTTAATTTCTGAATTCAGCTTTAACAGATATGCCATTCTTGCTTTCTGATTTATGCATTATGCTGACCTCTCCTTAATTCTCTTCACAGGAGAACCCAACCTCTACCTCTATAAGATCAAAGTAACTCTTGACCATAAATTACCAATTAAATGCTCTTGTTCGTTCTTGTACTTCAACAGGTCACAGCCTATTTTGCTGGTTCAGAAATGTGACCTACCTAAAAATTCAAAGACAGAATTATGAAATAGAGAAATATGTTCCTTAATCCAATTCTTCTATGAATGAAAAGTTAAATGCTTTTACTGTGTCAGCAAATACTTTAGAGAATAGAAAGACAGATAGATAGATATAGATGGACCTGACACAATTTTGATAAAAAATGTGTGCAAAATGCTTCTAATGTTTGTATGGTAAGTAGACATTGGGAAATATAACCTGTGATAACCCCCTCCAGCCGGGCTAAACAAACATTTAGACAATGCACTGGCTGCAGGGCAGGCCAACACCTCCAAGGCGTTAAGGGCAAGCTCAGGCCAAGTGCCCCATTTAGAGACACAGAAGTTGAAGGGGGGAGACCCATCAGTCAGTACGTGTAGGCGTGTTCACACATACTGCTCCCCTATGTCGCACGTCCCTGTGATGTCTACGATCCAACTGGATATCTGCCCTATCAACTTTTAAAGTTATTTTCAGTGCCTACCATGTTGATCAGGGTTAGCGGCGAATCAGGGTTCCACGCCTGAGAGGGAGCGTGAGAAAGGGATACCACATCCAAGGAAGGTCAAAGTATGAAATTAAATGTGATCGAGCGGAAATGTGGAACAAATTATTGAAGCCGAAGCTTCCAAGTAAAGGAGTGGGCGCGCGGCAATTACCCACTCCCGACTCGGGGAAGTAGTGACGATAAATAACAATACAGGACTCTTAAGATGCCCTGTTAATGAGCTGAGGCCCTGCTGCCGCTTTGTTGACTCTAGATAACTTCTGCCTGATCGCACGTCCCTGTGACGTCCACGATCCATTTGGATATCTTCTGTATCAACTTTTGATGTTCTTTTCTGCGCCTACCATGTTGATCACGGTTAACGGCGAATCAGGGTTCCACACCGGAGAGGGAGCGTGAGAATAAGATGCCACTTCCAAGGGAGGTCAATGGCTCCAATTTGATTGAGCGTAAATGTGGGACAAGTTGTTAAAGTTGAAGCATCAAATGAAAGGAGGGGGTGCGCGTCAATTAAAGACAAATTTTAGAAATTTAATTCCCTGTCACCTCTGCAGAGCAGGGGTTTTTTATCGCAAAAATGGGTTAATGTCACCCACCAATGGAACAGACGATTTTAAAAAATTTCTGTCCCTGTCAAATATGCAGAGCAGGGGTTTATTCACGGCAAAACTGTGTTCATGTCAACCACCAATTGAACAGACGATTTTACAAATATTAGGTCCCTGTCACCTATGCAGAGCAGGGGTTTGTATACGGCAAAATTGGTAAAATGTCATCCAAGAATGTAACAGACACTTTTGCACCCTGCTCCCTCTTTTGCTGTGCTGGTGCCTCTGTGCGACCACCGCCTCTTCCTCCGAACTAGACAGGTAACTCGCATGACCTTGATTCCTTGTGGGGTCTAGTATCTAATCATCCTCCACATCATCTTCCACCCACTCTTTACCCCTGCCCTCCTTGTCGGTCTGCAGACTGCATAAATCCGCAGCGGTTAGCGTCTGTGTTTTGTCATCCTCCAAGACGTGCTGCGGTGGTCCTCCCATGTACTCATCTTGAAGCCTAAGTGGTTGGACAACAGTGCACTCAATCTCTTCCACTTCTGGTGCAGGGCTATGTAGATGCCTATGGGAAACCCTGCCAGCAGAATCATCAAAAAGCAGAAGAGACTGCTGCATGACTTGGGGCTCAGACTGCTTGGCTAATTTGCAAGGGGGTGAGGTTAAAGACTGATGGACATCGTCTGCAGGTGCCAACTTTGATCTTTCTGCTGGAAACTGGGTGGGGGACAATGTGAAGGAACTGGAGGCACTTTCAGCAACCAAATCTACTATCGCCTATACTTGTTCTGGCCTAACCATTCGTAGAGCCGCATTAGGCCCGACCAAATAACGCTGAAGGTTCTGTTGCCTACTCGCACCTGAGGAAGGAGTTTCACTTGTGGGTGTAGCTGGCACAGATGGACCACGTCCTCTCCCTGCAACAGGAGCTCCAACAGCAGCACCACGACTGGGGCCACATCCCTTATTTGCCGCTCTCCTCATTATCCCCCAATTTGGTATTTTTTTAATAACAGAATATTATTGCAGTATTTCAAGATTGTATTTCACACTGACAGATGCAGCAAAGGCCTCCAATTTAGTATTTTGCCCAAAATGGGTGTTTTTTTAATAACAGAATATAACAGCAGTATCTAACGCTTGTATTTCATACTGACAAATACAGCAAAGGTCGCTAACTTAGTATTTTGCCCAAAATGTGTGTTTTTTAATAACAGAATATAACAGCACTATCTAACGCTTGTATTTCACACTGGCAAATGCAGCAAAGGTTGCTAATTTAGAATTTTGCCCAAAATGGGTGTTTTTTGAATAACAGAATATTATTGCAGTATTTCAAGATTGGATTTCACACTGACAGATGCAGCAAAGGCCTCCAATTTAGTATTTTGCCCAAAATGGGTGTTTTTTTATAACAGAATATTATTGCAGTATTTCAAGATTTGATTTCACAATTACAGATGCAGCAAAGGCCCCAGATGTAGGGTATTGCAATAAATGGGTGTTTTTTTTTAAACCCAGAATATTATTGCAGTACTTCAAGCTTGTATTTCACACTGACAGATGCAGCAAAGGACCCAGATGTAGGGTATTGCCAAAAATGGATGTTTTTTTAAACCCAGAATATTATTGCAGCATTTCAAGCTTGTATTTCACACTGACAGATGCAGCAAAGGCCGCTAATTTAGTATTTTACTCAAAAAGTTTTTTTTTTTAAATAACAGAATAATATTGCAGTATTTCAAGCTTGTATTTCACACTGACAGATGCAGCAAAGGCCGCTAATTAAGAATTTTGCCCAAAATTGGTATATTTTTTTATAACAGTATATAACAGCACTGTAAAACAAAACATGCAATGCAACAGCTCTCTGCAAATCAAATAAAGTACAAAATTGCATAATAATTGCAAGTGCTATACTAATAAGTTAGAGATGCTTGTCAAATCATTTTGTACAAAATTATTTGAGCCCGTCTGCCGCACGTCAAGGCGATCTCTGTAAGACGGGTTTCTAACACTAAATACTACCTGTTATGTACCATGACGGCTACCATATAATTCAGCGAGTGTAGGTTCCACATGCATGCTGGGCCTGCCTTACTTTCTGTCATTTTTGGTGCCAAAGGCCCAGCATGCATGTGGAACCTACAATCGCTGAATTATATGATAGCCATCATGGCACATAACAGGTAGTATTTAGTGTTAGGAACCCATCTTACAGAGATCGCCTTGACGTGCGGCAGACGGGCTCAAATAATTTTGTACAAAATGATTTGACAAGCATCTCTAACTTATTAGTATAGCACTTGCAATTATTATGCAATTTTGTACTTTATTTGATTTGCAGAGAGCTGTTGCATTGCATGTTTTGTTTTACAGTGTTGTTCTCAGCCATAGCAACGTGCCCTGGTGCTCTGGGATGTGCTGACTGACCCCCTTTTTCTTTGCAGAATATAACAGCAGTATCTAACGCTTGTATTTCACTCTGACAAATGCAGAAAAGTCAGCAAATTTAGTATTTTGCCCAAAATGGGACATTTTTATTCAATAACAGAATATAACAGCAGTATCTAACGCTTGTATTTCACGCTGACAAATGCAGCAAAGGCTGCTAATTTAGTATTTTGCCCAAAATGGGTGTTTTTTAAATAAAATATAACAGCAGTATCTAACGCTTGCAAAGGCCGCTGATTTTGTATTTTGCCAAAAATATATATATTTTTTTAACCCAGAATATTATTGAAGTATTTTAAGCTTATATTTCACACTGACAGATGTAGCAAAGGCCCCAGATGTAGGGTATTTCCAAAAATTGGTGTTTTTTTAATAACAGAATATTATTGCAGTATTTCAAGCTTGTATTTGCAAAGGCCGCTAATTTAGTATTTTGCTCAAAATGGGTGTTTTTTTTAAATAACAGAATATTATTGCAGTATTTCAACATTGGATTTCACAATTTACAGATGCAGCAAAGGCCGCAGATGTAGGGTATTGCCAAAAATGGGTGTTTTTTTAAACCCAGAATATTATTGCTTTATTTCAAGCTTGTATTTCATTCTGACAGATGCAGCAAAGGCCTCTAATTTAGTATTTTGCACAAAATGTTATATATATTTTTTTAATAACAGAATATTATTGCAGTATTTCAAGCTTGTATTTCACACTGACAAATGCAGCAAAGGCCGCTAATTTAGTATTTTGCCCAAAATTTGTGTTTTTTTAATAACAGAATATAACAGCAGTATCTAACACTTGTATTTCACACTGACAAATGCAGCAAAGGCCGCTAATTTAGTATTTTGTCCAAAATGAGTGTTTTTTTTAACCCCTTAAGGACTTGGCCATTTTTTGCAAATCTGACCAGTGTCACTTTAAGTGCTGATAACATTAAAACTCTTTGACTTATCCAGGCCATTGTGAGATTGTTTTTTTGTCACATATTGTACTTCATGACACTGGTAAAATGAAGTAAAAAAAATATTTTTTATTTATAAAAAAATACCAAATTTACCAAAAATTTATAAAAAAAATACCAAATTTACCAAAAATTTATAAAAAATTGCAAATTTCCAAGTTTCAATTTCTCTACTTCTATAATACATAATAATACCTCCAAAAATAGTTATTTCTTTACATTCCCCATATGTCTACTTCATGTTTGGATCATTTTGGGAATTATATTTTATTTTTTGGGGATGTTATAAGGCTTAGAAGTTTAGAAGCAAATCTTGAAATTTTTCTGAAATTTTCAAAAACCCAATTTTTAGGGACCAGTTCAGGTCTGAAGTCACTTTGCGAGGCTTACATAATAGAAACCACCCAAAAATTACCCCATTCTATAAACTACACCCCTCAAGGTATTCAAAACTGATTTTTACAAACTTTGTTAACTCTTTAGGTGTTCCACAAGAATTAATGGACAATAGAGATACAATTTCAAAATTGCACTTTTTTGGCAGATATTTCCATTTTAATATTTTTTTTAATTTTACAAAGCAAGGGTTAACAGCCAAACAAAATTCAATATTTATGGCCCTGATTCTGTAGTTTACAGAAGCACCCCATATGTGGTCGTAAACAGCTGTACGGGCACACGGCAGGGCACAGAAGGAAAGGAATGCCATACGGTTTTTGGAAGGCAGATTTTGCTAGACTGTTTTTTTTGACACCATGTCCCTTTTGAAGCCCCCCTGATGCACCCCTAGAGTAGAAACTCCAAAAAAGTGGCCCCATGTTAGACACAATGGAATAGGGTGGCAGTATTGTTGGTACTAGTTTAAGGTACATATGATTTTTGGTTGCTCTATATTACACTTTTTGTGAGGCAAGATAACAAGAAATAGCTGTTTTGGCACCGTTTTTATTTTTTTAAATTTACAACATTCATCTGACAGGTTAGATCATGTGATATTTTTATAGACCAGGCTGTCATGGATGCGGCGATACCTAATATGTATACTTTTTTTTATTTATGTAAGTTTTACACAATTTTTTCTTTTTTTTGGCGATTACCTTGGGTAGGGTATGATTTTTGCGGGATGAGATGACGGTTTTATTGGCACTATTTTGGGGTGCGTGTGACTTTTTGATCGCTTGCTATTACACTTTTTGTGTTGTAAGGTGACAAAAAATGGTTTATTTAGCACAGTTTTAATTTTTAATTTTTTACGGTGTTCATCTGAGGGATTAAGTCATGTGATATTTTTATAGAGCCGGTCGATACGAACGCGGCGATACCAAATATGTATACTTTTTTTTTATTTATGTAAGTTTTACACAATAATATCATTTTTGAAACAAAAAAAAATCATGTTTTAGTGTCTCCATATTCTGAGAGCCATAGTTTTTTCAGTTTTTAGGCGATTATCTTAGGTAGGGTCTAATTTTTTGCGTATGAGATGTCGGTTTGATTGGCACTATTTTAGTGGGCAATCGCCTTTTTGATCGCTTGCTGTTGTACTTTTTGTGATGTAAGGTGACAAAAGAATTGTTTAATAAGCACAGTTTTTTTTTTTTTTTTACGGTGTTCATCTGAGGGGTTAGGTCATGTGATATGTTTATAGAACCGGTCGATACGGACGCGGCGATACCTAATATGTATACTTTTTTTCCCCCCTATTTTTTACCAATTTTTTTTTACTTTATTTGGGGAAAATTACGTTTTTGTTTATTTTTACTTAAAACTTAAAATTTTTGGGGGGGAAAGTTTATTTTTTCAACTTTTTTTTTCAATTTATTTTTTGTCCCACTTTGCGACTTGAACTTTTGGGGGTCTAATCCTTTGCAATGCATTCCAATACTTCTGTATTGGAATGCATTGGCTGTATGAGTAATACTGTGTGTATTGCTCATACATCTTCCGGCCTGTGAGATCCAGGGGGCTGGATCTCACAGGCTCGTCACCGGAAGGCAGCGTGATGCCTCAGGAAGGCATTGCGCTGCCTTCCATGCCATCGTGTCCCCCCACAGCTCCATGGGGACCCGATGGCACCACCGCCGCACCAGGTAAAAGCCGCAAACCGCAGGTCTGAATTGACCTGCGGTTTGCGGCGATGGCCGACACGGGGGGGTCACGGGACACCCCACGCATTTAGCCAAGGTGCCTGCTCAATGATTTGAAGTAGAATATTATTGAAGTATTTCAAGCTTGTATTTCACACTGACAGATGTAGCAAAGGCCCCAGATGTAGGGTATTGCCAAAAATGGGAGTTTTTTTTTTAACCCAGAATATTATTGCAGTATTTTAAGCTTGTATTTCACTGTGACAAATGCAGCAAAAGCCCCAGATGTAGGGTGTTGCCAAAAATTGGTGTTTTTTTTAACTCAGAATATTATGGCAGTATTTCAAGCTTGTATTTCACACTGACAGATGCAGCAAAGGCCGCTAATTTAGTATTTTTTTCCCAAAATTGGTGTTTTTTAATAACAGAATATAACATCAGTATCTAACGCTTGTATTTCACACTGACAAATACACCAAAGGCCGCTAATTTAGTAATTTGCCCAAATTGGGTGTTTTTTAATAACTTAATATTATTGCAGTATTTCAAGATTGTATTTCACACTGACAGATGCACAAAAGGCCGCAGATGTAGGGTATTGCCAAAAATTTGTGTTTTTTTAAACCCAGAATATTATTGCAGTAGTTCAAGCTTGTATTTCACAATGACAGATGCAGCAAAGGACCCAGATGTAAGGTATTGCCAAAATGGATGTTTTTTTAAACCCACAATATTATTGCATTATTTCAAGCTTGTATTTCACAGTGACAAATGCAGCAAAGGCCCCGGATATAGGGTATTGCCAAAAATGGGTGTTTTTTTTTAAACCCAGAATATTATTGCAGTATTTCAAGCTTGTATTTCTTGTATTATCTTGGGAGTAGAATTCCTTTGCACTTTTGCCCTCCCTATACAATAGAGCGCCTTGATTAGGTGGTACATATACAGTCAGGTTCATAAATATTGGGACATCAACACAATTGTAACATTTTTGGCGCTATACACCACCACAATGGATTTGAAATGAAACAAACAAGATGTGCTTTACCTGCAGATTGTCAGTTTTAATTTGAGGGTATTTACATCCAAATCAGGTGAACAGTGTAGGAATAACAACAGTTTGCATATCTGCCTCACACTTGTTAAGGGACCAAAAGTAATGGGACATAATAATAATCATAAATCAAACTTTCACTTTTTAATACTTGGTTGCAAATCCTTTGCAGTCAATTACAGCCTGAAGTCTGGAACGCATAGACATCACCAGAAGCTGTGTTTCATCCCTGGTGATGCTCTGCCAGGCCTCTACTGCAACTGTCTTCAGTTCCTGCTTGTTCTTGGAGCATTTCCCCTTCAGTTTTGTTTTCAGCAAGTAAAATGCATGCTCAATCGGATTCAGGTCAGGTGATTGACTTGGCCATTACATAACATTCCACTTCTTTCCCTTAAAAAACTCTTTGGTTGCTTTTGCAGTATGCTTTGGGTCAATGTCCATCTGCACTGTGAAGCCCCGTCCCATGAGTTCTAAAGCATTTGGCTGAATATGAGCAGATAATATTGCCCGAAACACTTCACAATTCATCCTGCTGCTTTTGTCGGCAGTCACATCCTCAATAAATACAAGAGAACCAGTACCATTGGCAGCCATACATGTCCATGCCATGACACTACCACCACCATGCTTCACTGATGAGGTAGTAGGCTTAGGATCATGCGCAGTTCCTTTCCTTCTCCCTACTCTTCTCTTCCCTTCACTCTAATACAAGTTGATATTGGTCTCATCTGTCCATAGGATGTTGTTCCAGAACTGTGAAGGCTTTTTTAGATGTCGTTTGGCAAACTCTAATCTGGCCTTCCTGTTTTTGAGGCTCACCAATGGTTTACATCTTGGGGTGAACCCTCTGTATTCACTCTGGTGAAGTCTTCTCTTAAATGTTGACTTTGACACACATACACCTAACTCCTGGAGAGTGTTCTTGATCTGGCCAACTGTTGTGAAGGGTGTTTTCTTAACCAGGGAAAGAATTCTTCGGTCATCTACCACAGTTGTTTCCCGTGGTCTTCCGTGTCTTTTGGTGCTGCTGAGCTCACCGGTGCGTTCCTTCTTTTTAAGAATGTTCCAAACAGTTGTTTTGGCCATGCCTAATGTGTTTGCTATCTCTCTGATGGGTTTGTTTTGTTTTTTCAGCCTAATGATGGCTTGCTTCACTGATAGTGACAGCTCTTTGTATCTCATCTTGAGAGATGACAGCAACAGATTCCAAATGCAAATAGCACACTTGAAATGAACTCTGGACCTTTTATCTGCTCATTGTAATTGGGATAATGAGGGAATAACACACACCTGGCCATGGAACAGCTGAGAATCCAATTGTCCCGTTACTTTTGGTCCCTTAACAAGTGGGAGACACATATGCAAACTGTTGTAATTCCTACACCGTTCACCTGATTTGGATGTAAATACCCTCAAATTAAAGCAGGCAGTCTGCAGTTAAAGCACATCTTGTTCGTTTGATTTTAAATTCATTGTGGTGGTGTATAGAACCAAAAATGTTAGAATTGTGTCGATGTCCCAATATTTATGGACCTGACTGTAGGTGTGCTTGCTCCTCCTCTCTTCGGTTGCTTGACGCACATGGAGGTGACTATGAGCAGGACTCCATATGTGCCGCGTCTGCGTTCCTGAACATAGAAGCCCAACGGTTTAGATAGGTTTAGCGTAGGACCCATCTGACCTGAGACCACCTTGGCGCTTGGTAGGCGGGCACGGATGTGTTTTGATCAAAATATATTGGCTAAGTGTCTCAGATTTTATCATATCAGAGTGAGGACTTTGTCCATATATAATGCTTGCATCTACTTTACTAAGTGCATTATTATCTTATTTATGTGATTTTTTTCAATAATATGGCCAGGGACATCCACACATTTATATATCATACCGCGCAGGATGATTTTACCTTTGTTTTTTTTGTGATTTTTTTTGTCTATGTAGTATTTGCTTGAGGGACTGGCACCTTCAAGTGTGAATGTGCACCTATTTATCTTGGGAGTAGCATTCCTTCGCACTTTTGCCCTTCCTATTCAATAGAGCGCCTTGATTAGGTGGTACATATAGGTGTGCTTGCTTCTCCTCCCATCGGTAGCTTGATGCACATGGAGGTGACTAGGAGCAACACATTATATGTGCGGCGTCTGCGCTCCTGAACATAGAAGCCCAACGGCTTAGGTAAGTTTAGCGTAGGACCCGCCTGACCTGAGACCACCTTGGTGCTTGGTAGACGGGCACAATTGTGTTTTGATCAAAATATATTGGTTAAGTGTCTCAGATTTTATCATATCAGAGTGAGGACTTTGTCCATATATAATGCTTGCATCTACTTTACTAAGTGCATTATTATCTTATTTCTGTGATTTTCTTCAATAATATGGCCAGGGACATCCGCACATTTATATATCATACCGTGCAGGATGATTTTACCTTTGTTTTTTATGTGATTTTTTTGTCTATTTCACTGTGACAAATGCAGCAAAGGCCCCAGATGTAGGGTATTGCCAACAATGGGTGATTTTTTTTTTAAACCCAGAATATAATTTCAGTACTTCAAGCTTGTATTTGACTGTCACAAAAGCACATATGCAGTGCTGGTGCACTGAACTTGCATAAAATGGGTGCCGATGCCCACCTAACTAACAGACGGATAAAAGTTCTTTTTCAGTGTCACTGGTCTCAGGGCAGGGTAAAAATATTGTGCACTGCACCCACAAAACAAAATTGCTGTAGATCGCTGAGTTAAACAAGCACTTCTGATAAAAGATTCTGTCCTATTCCCTCCCTCACAGCAGCAGCATCCTATCCCTACACTAATCAGAGCAGAGTGACGTGCAGCGCTACGTGACTCCAGCTTATATAGAGGCTGGGTCACATGCTACACTGGCCAATCACAGCCATGCCATTAGTAGGCATGGCTGTGATGGCTTCTAAGGGCACACAAGTTAAACGCTTGTTGATTGGCTGCTTTCAAAAAGCGCCATTAACTCGCCGAACACTGAACCCGAACCCGAACTTTTACTTACCTAATGGTAAGTATAGCAGTAATGGAATATACAGTACATTTATTCAAAACGTAGTTGTTGTTTTTTTTTGCATAGATAGATAGATCAATAGACACATTTGTTCCTTCAGTTAAAAATATAACCTTAGTTAAAATTAAACAATCTAATTGTATACTTAGCACAAATAGATAGAAAAATAAAAGCAAGATAAATTCACCTTGCTGTCTAAGGTGAAGACAAATAAGTCACAGGGGCCTGATGAGATACACCCAAAATTATTAAAAGAGCTTAGTGGTGAGCTGGCAAAACCACTAACAGATTTATTTAACCAATCATTAGTAACAGGAGTCGTCCCGGAAGATTGGAAATTGGCAAATGTCGTGCCCATTCACAAGAAAGGTAGTAGGGAGGAATCGAGCAACTATAGACCAGTGAGTCTGACATCAATAGTAGGCAAATTAATGGAAACCCTATTAAAGGGTTTCTATCACTTGGTATGACATAATTAGCTCTCAGACTCTAGAGATCTGCTAGTGTCTGCTCTGGCCAACCATCCTACTATAATCACTTGTGGGGCAGCGGTTTTGCTAAAAAACTAACTTTTATAAATATGCTAATGAGCCTCTAGGTGCTATGTGGGCGTCATTAGCACCTAGAGGCTCCGTCTACCTTCATACACAGCCGCCGCCCAGCGCGTCCCTCCAGCCCGCCCATGTCCTCCTCCGTGTGACGCAGCGGACGAGTTCTCGCGCATGCGCCGTGCGCGGCTGTATTCGGCGCATTTGAGATCTAAGCTCGGAGCGGTCAGACATTCAATGCGCATGCGCCGAATACAGCCGCGCATGCGCATTAAATGTCTGACCGCTCCGAGCTGAGATCTCAAATGCGCCGAATACAGCCGCGCACGGCGCATGCGCGAGAACTCGTCCGCTGCGTCACACGGAGGAGGACATGGGCGGGCTGGAGGGACGCGCTGGGCGGCGGCTGTGTATGAAGGTAGACGGAGCCTCTAGGTGCTAATGACGCCCACATAGCACCTAGAGGCTCATTAGCATATTTATAAAAGTTAGTTTTTTAGCAAAACCGCTGCCCCACAAGTGATTATAGTAGGATGGTTGGGCCGAGCAGACACTAGCAGATCGCTAGTGTCTGACAGCTAATTATGTCATACCAAGTGATAGAAACCCTTTAAAGGATAGGATTGTGGAACATCTAAAATCCCATGGATTGCAAGATGAAAAACAACATGGGTTTACTTCAGGGAGATCATGTCAAACAAATCTTATAGATTTTTTTGACTGGGTGACTAAAATAATAGACGGTGGAGGTGCAGTAGACATCGCATATCTAGATTTTAGTAAGGCTTTTGACACTGTCCCACATAGAAGACTTATCAATAAACTGCAGTCATTGAGCATGGACTCCCATATTGTTGAGTGGATTAGGCAGTGGCTGAGTGACAGACAACAGAGGGTTGTAGTCAATGGAGAACATTAAAAACAAGGTCATGTTACCAGTGGGGTTCCACAGGGATCTGTACTGGGACCAATTTTGTTTAATATCTTCATAAGTGATATTGCAAAAGGCCTCGATGGTAAGGTGTGTCTTTTTGCTGATGACACAAAGATATGTAACAGGGTTGATGTTCCTGGAGGGAAACGCCAAATGGAAAAGGATTTAGGAAAACTAGAAGAATGGTCAGAACTCTGGCAACTGAAATTTAATGTGGATAAGTGCAAGATAATGCACCTAGGGCGTAAAAACCCAAGGGCAGAATATAGAATATTTGACACAGTCCTGACCTCAGTATCTGAGGAAAGGGATTTAGGAGTAATTATTTCAGATAACTTAAAGGTGGGAAGACAATGTAATAGGGCAGCACGAAATGCCAGCAGAATGCTTGGATGTATAGGGAGAGGTATAAGCAGTAGAAAGAGTGAAGTGCTTATGCCGCTGTACAGAACACTGGTGAGACCTCACTTGGAGTATTGTGCGCAGTACTGGAGGCCATATCTCCAGAAGGATATAGATACTCTAGAGAGAGTTCAGAGAAGAGCTACTAAACTAGTACATGGATTGCAGGATAAAACTTACCAGGAAAGGTTAAAGGACCTTAACATGTATAGCTTGGAAGAAAGAAGAGACAGAGGGGATATGATAAAAACTTTTAAATACATAAAGGGAATCAACTCGGTAAAGGAGGAGAGCATATTTAAAAGAAGAAAAACTACCACAAGAGGACACAGTTTTAAATTAGAGGGGCAAAGGTTTAAAAGTAATATAAGGAAGTATTACTTTACTGAGAGAGTAGTGGATGCATGGAATAGCCTTCCTGCAGAAGTGGTAGCTGCAAATACAGTGAAGGGGTTTAAGCGTGCATGGGATAGGCATATGGCTATCCTTCATATAAGATAGGGCCAGTGGCTATCCATAGTATTCAGATATATTGGGCAGACTAGATGGGCCAAATGGTTCTTATCTGCCGACACACGTTCTATAGATTAATAGCACCATACATGTGAAAAGGACAGGAGGATGAAAGCCACAACAAACCAACTCTACACTCCCATCCTCTTTAGTCCACAAAAAAGAACAAAAAACACAATATGATTTCAGGGAAACGTACTTTAGTCATCCATATATATATATATATTTTTTTTTTGGGGGGGGGGGATAGATAATCAGACATATTTTATAGTCCCAAATTGAGAAAAATTAAGTATCAGAAAATGTAAATAACATACTCCAATAACTATTGTATTAATCCTTTGCCACATAGATATTTTGAAAGACAATAAAAACTCAGAATTCAGAAAGTGATTGTAAAATGATGAAATAGTAAGTAACCATGTAAAGCAAAGCAACAGTATATGATTAAATCACAGGAGTTATACCAAATGGAGCGGTAGTGGGAATGTTGTTCCCCTGCTCCATTCATTTATATGTGGCTAAGCTAGACAGTGCTCGTCAGCCCCATACAAGTGAATAAAGTTGTGGACAAACAAAACACACTACTGCTCCATTCAGAGAGTGGTTTCAGGGACCACTTGCTCTTGGGAAGGCAGGGGAAACAGGGGTCAGACCCCATAGTTCTTTATTAATCACTAATCCTGTGGATAGATGAAAGATCATTTTAATAGGATATCCTCTGTAAGCAAGTAATATTCTGTTCATAAAGACAAAGGCAGAACAAAGGATATTATATAACCTTCAATGGTGATAAATGTTTGATTCAGGACCCCCATTCTAAGCAGGTCCCAGCATTTTTTTTTTTTTTGGAACATAGCCATAAATGGATAAATGGCTAAGCCTGAGTACCTTCTCTAACACTTAAACTCTTCTGTACAGATGTTCCCAGTCACTGATTTTCCCATAAATGTCAAGATCAGGTACTTCTATAACTTCTGCATTGCCTCAGCTATGCCTTTCACCACTAGTGAAACCTAGACAGACCCACCATGCTTGACATACCCACCAATGCAGCCAAACACAAGAAGTTTTGTGCAGTTGACTATGTGTGCGGTTTTAACAAATGTTAGACACTGATAGACGTGTTCAGTTTTTTAAAATAAAAACAGATTCAGAATTTATATAAAAAGAAAATGGTAGATTCAGAGGGTTTCTAAATCTCTGCTCACTCATTTCTGCTATTCTTAATACATGCTATAAAAACATATATGAACATCATCATAACCTGACCATAGATATCAATTCTTCATTACCACAAAGCCCTATTATATACCTGCTTGAAAACTAGTTCATACAACATCCATACTAAAGGTGCCCATGCATCTTAGTGTAAAGTTGCCCAAAATGACCTATTTCAAATGACATGGATGATCGTTGGGTAGTTCTCTTACAACAAATGATTGTTTTGAATGACCACAGTAAAACCATCATTGCCTCAGAACAAGTTGGCCACTGTTGATATTTTTGGGGTGATAGACATTAGTGGTTAAGTGTGTATGAGGCAACCTCGTGAACCTTTAGGAAATGTTTGGTAGATGGAATCTCACAAGAGGTGGAGTCAAGATGCAGTACGCCAGTCCTTCAGGGGGAGCGAGTGTGAGGTCACGGGGGTCAGTAGACAGACCGAGGGTTGCTCTTAGTACTCACAGTTTGTAGTATACCCTGGGTAGGCGTACAGTCAGTGATGAAGAGGCTGGCACGTAGATCCTCTGGGGCACTCTCTAGATATAGGGACCAGGCCGGGTGATAGGTGAGGTGCCCTCGGTGTGGAAGGTTTAGCGTGCCTGTGGCAAGATCCCTTACAGTTCGTGACGCCAGTGCCGGTAGCGGTGGCACACCGATTGTTAGGAGGAATAATGGAGGTACACACGATTGCAGTGAACTAGAATTCTTCTTTACTGAACAGTTCAAACTATGTACAAACTCCAAAAAGTTCCATATGAAGAATATTTAGTAGCAGGTAGGCTTTACCCAGGTGGCAATAGAATCCTAGCAAGATAAGTCAAGGGGGATTAAACTCACAGATCAGGCTGTAGTTTCTGCAGAATCCTGTCTGTCTTTCTCCAAGGCCCGTATGCCTAATTGCTGGCTTTATCCTTGGGTAGGGAAACCTCCTCTGGTATCAATTCTCTTGCTGACAATAAACTTCTGCCCCTCAGCTTTCCACTTGGCTGTGTAGGATTAGCACTGCTCTGTACTCTGCAGGGTGCAAGATTACTCAGGAGGATCTTCTTCTCCTGAACTCAGGTGGAGAACCTGGACTATCTAGCTGCATGTTCTTAGCTGACCCTCGGCTACTCCATGACTAGAGTCAGCACTGGCCTCTAACACACCCCCTTCCCCAGCTGGATTGGGCGTGTCTATATATACTAGGGGGTTCCCTAGCTCCCTCTACAGCTTAGTAGGAGAAACTACACCCCTAGCAGGCCTGGTACACGAAAAAAGGCCTGACATGAAAATATGCATTACAATGCAATACAAAATACCATGACCATGCTCCACAGGAGGTGGGGAACAACATGACCCAATTGACCCTTAACTAGTGCCCACCTTTACATAGTGGGACACTAGATAGACCATCATTCATTACGCATCCACTCTAATCATTCATGTATGGACTGCTCAAATAACAATAATGGGCAATTAGAACTAAAATGTGTATGGGGGAAGCTGGTTGTGTAATGACGGTATAAGATTGTTTAACTGATAGTTTACTACTAACTAATGTGTATGACCATCTTAAAAGTGCTATAAAAAAGATATAATAATATATACAGTGTTCACTGTACACTAGTGATGAGCGTCAGGGGCAATATTCGAATTTGCATTATTTTGCAAATATTTGGGCGAATATTCGTCATATATTCGCAAATTCGAGAATTTGCGATTATTTTCTTGTCTGCGAAAATCGGCAATGTAATATGCGCGTATTGCGCGTGCAATACAGATGTGGGTCACTGTAGCTACATTTTTCAAGCTGCTAGAAGTTTCCTGAACTGGAGAAAATGGTTGGCATGGCAGAACATCACAATATCTTTATATGCAGATAGAGTGCTCCAATAAATTTGTGATTGCGCAAATCGGCAAATAAAGATGAACATATTTTGGCGCAATACGTGCAATATCACATTTTAGCAGGTCTGACTACATATTACTTATTGGTGAACTAAGTATTGTTGTGAACTTGTGACATCACAGCACTATGTCTGTAGCATGTATGTATGGACAGCAGAATCTATCAGCTGCACGATATCACAATCTAACCTACACTGACTATCTCCCACTAACTACCTGTATTATATATATATATATATATATATATATATACACTGCTCAAAAAAATAAAGGGAACACAAAAATAACACATCCTAGATCTGAATTAATTAAATATTCTTCTGAAATACTTTGTTCTTTACATAGTTGAATGTGCTGACAACAAAATCACACAAAAATAAAAAAATGGAAATCAAATTTTTCAACCCATGGAGGTCTGGATTTGGAGTCACACTCAAAATTAAAGTGGAAAAACACACTACAGGCTGATCCAACTTTGATGTAATGTCCTTAGAACAAGTCAAAATGAGGCTCAGTAGTGTGTGTGGCTTCCACGTGCCTATAGGACCTCCCTACAACGCCTGTGAATGCTCCTGATGAGGTGGCGGACGGTCTCCTGAGGGATCTCCTCCCAGACCTGGACTAAAGCATCTGCCAACTTCTGGACAGTCTGTGGTGCAATGTGACGTTGGTGGATAGAGCGAGACATGATGTCCCAGATGTGCTCAATTGGATTCAGGTCTGGGGAATGGGCATCAATGCCTTCGTCTTGCAGGAACTGCTGACACACTCCAGCCACATGAGGTCTAGCATTGTCTTGCATTAGGAGGAACCCAGGGCCAACCGCACCAGCATATGGTCTCACAAGGGGTCTGAGGATCTCATCTCGGTACCTAATGGCAGTCAGGCTACCTCTGGCGAGCACATGGAGGGCTGTGCGGCCCTCCAAAGAAATGCCACCCCACACCATTACTGACCCAATGCCAAACCAGTCATGCTGGAGGATGTTGCAGGCAGCAGAACGTTCTCCACGGCGTCTCAAGACTCTGTCACGTCTGTCACATGTGCTCAGTATGAACCTGCTTTCATCTGTGAAGAGCACAGGGCGCTAGTGGCGAATTTGCCAATCTTGGTGTTCTCTGGCAAATGCCAAACGTCCTGCACGGTGTTGGGCTGTAAGCACAACCCCCACCTGTGGACGTCGGGCCCTCATATCACCCTCATGGAGTCTGTTTCTGACCGTTTGAGCAGACACATGCACATTTGTGGCCTGCTGGAGGTCATTTTTCAGGGCTCTGGCAGTGCTCCTCCTGTTCCTCCTTGCACAAAGGCGGAGGTAGCGGTCCTACTGCTGGGTTGCTGCCCTCCTACGGCCTCCTCCACGTCTCCTGATGTACTGGCCTGTCTCCTGGTAGTGCCTCCATGCTCTGGACACTACGCTGACAGACACAGCAAACCTTCTTGCCACAGCTCACATTGATGTGCCATCCTGGATAAGCTGCACTACCTGAGCCACTTGTGTGGGTTGTAGACTCCGTCTCATGCTACCACTAGAGTGAAAGCACCGCCTGCATTCAAAAGTGACCAAAACATCAGCCAGGAGGCATAGGAACTGAGAAGTGGTCTGTGGTCACCACCTGCAGAACCACTCCTTTATTGGGGGTGTCTTTCTAATTGCCTATAATTTCCACCTGTTGTCTATCCCATTTGCACAACAGCATGTGAAATTGATTGTCACTCAGTGTTGCTTCCTAAGTGGACAGTTTGATTTCACAGAAGTGTGATTGTCTTGGAGTTACATTGTGTTGTTTAAGTGTTCCCTTTATTTTTTGGAGCAGTCTATATATAAGCTGATAGCACCCGAGTATAATGAAAGTCAATGGGAGAACCCGAGCATTAAACTAGGCACCCCCTTCTCTAAAGAGGGGAGGGTGCCTGATTAATAGGAAAAGGTCAGAAATTGAGGGAAACACCACCGAAATGGTTCGGGAAAAACATGGGGAGGATGTATCTTGGACTCCCAGGTCGCGGCTGGGAACGATGTTTTCCGAGTAGTACGCCACTTTTACAGACTGACAATAATACGCACAAAACCAAAGATAAAATTGTTAGGAAACATTCTTTCCTGTATATTTACTTGTACATAAAGTGCAAGTGCTGCCAAAAAATACAAGCAAGAGGCACTCCGATACAACCTATATATCACATAAAGGAGGGCTTCATTCACATTTTGGTACAATTATTAAGGTAGTGGGACTCCTACACTCATAAAGCCTATGTATTAAGTGAAAGGGCTGCCAAAAATTACAAGGAATCGACACTCCAATACACCCTTTGTTACACATAAAGGAGGGCATCACACACACCCTTGAAAAATTATGATTGATGGCCTATTGGTGACCCTCTAAAACATTTGGAGCAAGGGCCTGCTGATCTGACCATCTGAAACATTAGGGGCGAAGGTCTGCTGCTGAGCTGATCCTCTAAAACATTATGGGTGAAGGTCTGCTGTTAAGCTGACCATCGAAAAAATTATGGTTGAGGGCCTACTGTTGAGCTCAACCTCTAAAACATTATGGTTGAGTGCCTGTTGCTTAACTGAACATTTAAAAAAATTACAGTTTTCAAAGCAGGCCGGGTCACCTGAATACTTCAGCTAGGAATAATGGAATAGGACTCCAGTTATTTGTTGGTTTTCGGAACTAGGTCTATGATTAAGAGGGACAGCTGGGGGCATCCGTATTGCGCCGCTAGAGGTGAAATTCTTGCACAGGCGCAAGACGAACCAAAGCGAAAGCATTTGCCAAAAATGTTTTCATTAATCAAAATTGATAGTTGGAGGTTAGAAGACGATCAGATACTGTCGTAGTTCCAACCATAAACGATGCTGACCTGCGATCTGGCGGCTTATTCCCATGACCCACCGAGTAGCTTCCAGGAAATCAAAGTCTTTGGGTTCTGGGAGGGGGGGGGCTATGGTTGCAAAGCTAAAACTTAAAGAAGGAATTGACGGAAGGGCACCACTAAGAGTGGAGCCTGCTGCTTAATTTGACTCAACACGGGAAATCTCATCTGGCCCGGACAAGGAAAGGATTTCTCGATTCTGTGGGTGGTGGTGCATGGACGTTCTTAGTTGGTGGAGCAATTTGTTTGGTTAATTCCAATAACGAATGAGACTCCTCTGTGATAACTAGTTAAGCGACCCCCGGCGGTGAGGATTGTGTTGACCAGACTCTTGGATAGTGAGACTGGACTTGTAGGTGAGGGCCTGCTGGTGAGCTGCCGCTTTGGGGACTCTAGATAACCTGGGGCCGATCGCACGTCCCCGTGACGGCGACGATCTATTCTGATGTCTGCCCTATCAACTTTCGATGTTATTTTCAAGACCATGGTGACCACGGGTAACAGGGAATCAGGGTTCGATTCTGGAGAGGAAGCCTGAGAAACGGCTACGGCTACCACATTCAAGCAAGGCAGCATGTGCGCAAATTACCTATAATTAGGTTTAGGCCTGCAGGTGAGCTGACCCTGTAAAAGATTTTAGGTGCGGGCCTGCTGGTGAGCTGACCCTGTAAAAGATTTTAGGTGCTGGCCTGCAGGTGAGCTGACCCTATAAAAAAATATGCAAGGGCATGCTGGTGAGCTGACCCTGAAAAAGATTTGAGGTGCTGGGCTGCTGGGGAGCTGACCCTGTAAAAGATTGTAGGTGAGGGCCTGCTGGTGAGCTGACCTTGTAAAAAATTATATGCGAGGGCCTGCTGGTGAGCTGACCCTCTAAAAGCTTGTAGGTGAGGGCCTGCAGGTGAGCTGACCCTCTAAAAAATTATATGTGAGGGCCTTCAGGTGAGCTCACCCTGTAAAAGATTGTAGGTGAAGGCCTGCTGGTGAGATGACCCTTTAAAAATTATATGCGAGGGCCTGCTGGTGAGCTGACCCTGTCAAACATTATATGCGAGGGCCTGCTGGTTAGCTGACCCTGTAAAAGATTTACGGTGCGGGCCTGCTGGTGAGCTGACCCTCTAAATGGTTGTAGGTGAGGGCCTGCAGGTGATTTGACCCTCTAAACAATTATATGCGAGGACCTTCAGGTGAGCTGACCCTGTAAAAGATTGTACGTGAAGGTCTGCTGGTGAGCTGACCCTGTAAAAAATTATATGCGAGGGCATGCTGGTGAGCTGACCCTGTAAAACCTTGTAGGTGAGGGCCTGCTGGTGAGCGGACCCTGAAAAATATTATATTCGAGGGCCTGCTGGTGAGCTGACTCTCGAAAAAATTATATGCAAGGGCCTGCTGGTGAACTGACTTTGTAAAACCTTGTAGGTGAGGGCCTGCTGGTGAGTTGACCCTGTAAAACATTGTAGGTGAGGGCCTGCTGGTGAGCTGATCCTCTAAAAAATTATATATGAGGGCCTACAGCTAAGTTGACCCTGTAAAACATGATATGCAAAGGGCATATATACGACGAATAAGCATGTTGATATGATGGAAGAGGAGAAGGAGGATGAGAAAATGAAGATTCAACCATATACCCTTGTTTGTGGTGAAGGGTGCATGGGAATACAGTGTATTCAGTACATTATAAACAACACATTTAAAGTGCCTTTATGTTCATTAGCTTTCCTCTGGTGGAGTTGAGAAGTCATGGTCAATCCAGGCCTTGTTTTTATAAGAGTCAACCTGTCAGCATTTTCAGTTGACAGGCGGCTACGCTTATCTGTTATAATGCTACCAGCAGCACTTAATAACTGCTCAGACAAAATGCTGGCGACAGAGCAGGCCAGCACCTCCAAGGCGTAGATCGACATTTCGTGCTACGTGTCCAGCTTGGACACCCAGTAGTTGTAAGACACTGAGGGATCATTGAGGACGCTGACACGGTCTGCTATTTACTCCTTCACCATATTCCTAAATATTTCCGTCCTTGTGACACTAGGCCACGCATCAGGGTGAGGGTGCTGGCGGGGTGTCATGAAACTGTCCCAGGCTTTGGAGAGTGTTGCCTTGCCTCTTTTGGAACTGCTGTGTGTTCCCCTTGTCTCCCCTCCTCGGTTGCCCAAGGAAGTACAGACTCTGCCGCCAGTGTTGTCAGATGGAAATTTTTGAGGAAATTTTTCAACAAGGATCTACTGGTATTGCACCGTTTTGCTCGTCCTCTCCACCAGAGGAATAAGAGATGAGAAGTTCTCTTTGTAGTGGTGGTCGAGAAGGGTGAACACCCCGTAATCCGTGTTATCTAAAATGCGTATAACGTGCGGGTCGTGGGAAAAGCAGCCTAACATGAAGTCAGCCATGTGTGCCAGAGTACCAACAGGCAAGACTTCACTGTCATCATCAGGAGGATCACTCTCAATCTCCTCATCCTCTTCCTTCTCTTCTGCCCACCCACGCAGAACAGGTGAAATTAAACTTTCATGGGTACTACCCTCTGTAGCGGAGGCAACCGTCTCCTCCTCCTCTTCATCCTCCAATTCGCACTGAGAAGACAGACGAGGGTGGTCTGGTTATTACCCTGTGTAATGTTTACCCCCATTTCCACCTCTTCCACATGCAAAGCGTCTTCCTTAATTGTGAGCAGCGAGCGTTTGAGTAGACCCAGAAGTGGCCCATTCCTCGCTTGTGAATAGCGGAAGCTGACTGGAAAGGTGACGACCATGTTGCAGCTGGTATTCCACTACTGCCCTCTGCTGCTCACAAAGCCTGGCCAACATGTGGAACGTGGAGATCCAGCGTGTGCTCAAGTCGCACAACAGCCGGTGAACCGACAATTTCAAGTGCTGCTGCAGCGTTGACAGACCAGCTGAAGCTCATGGTGACTTGCGGAAATGTGCACACATGCGGTTCATTTTTACCAGTAGCTCAGGCAAATTGGAGTAGGTTTTGAGAAACCACTGAACCACTAAGTTTAAGATGTGGGCTAGGCATGGGATGTGTGTGAGCTACCCGAGCTCCAAAGCCGCCACCAAGTTATGGCCATTATCAGACATAATCATACCTGGTTCTAGGTTAAGTGGTGAGAGCCACACAACAGTCTGGTCTCTTATCCCCTTCCACAGCTCTGCGGCGGTGTACAGTTTGCCCTCTAAGCATATCAGCTTCAGCACGGTCTGTTGCCGCTTCCCCTCTGCAGTGCTACACTGCTTCCAGCTACCGACTGATGATTGACTGGTGCTGCACGCGGATAATTCGGAGGAGGAGGCGGGGGAGGAGGTGGGGGTAGAGCCACTAACGTAGGTGGCGGCTGGGGACTGCGTAACACGGGAAGGCCAGAGACATCAGACTGCAGAAGGCCTCAGTATCCACAAGCCTAAATGGCAACATTTCCAGGGCCAGTAATTTGTAAATCTGCGCATTTAGTGCTATGGCCTGTGGGTGGGTGGCTAGGTATTTGCGCTTGCGTTCAAATGCCTGGGGTAAGGACATTTTTACACTGCGCTGGGACATGGAAGTGGATGTGGTTGCTGATTGTGCTTGCGAAGGTCCAGGTGAGGGCAGCCTCGTCTGTGCCTTCGACAGGAGATTGGCCAGCACGTACCATAGGGAAAGAGTAGGCAGGAGGTGAACTGCAGACACAGATTGTGGACTCAGGCTTTCGTCCCACTTATTGGGGTGCTTTGATGCCATGTGGTGGATCATGCTGGGGGTGGTGAGGTTGATAGTGCTCACACCCTGGCTTTTTATTGGTGTGGCACAGGTTGCAAACTACTATTCTTTTGTCGTCCTCACTTTCCTCAAAAAAGCGCCCTTGGCAAGGGAGATTTCCGAAAGGGGGTGCTCCGTGGAACAGTTGCGGGCCTGTGTGGTGTGACCCCCCTTCTCCCTTTTGCCACCTGACTGCCTCTTCCAGCCTGTTGCGGTGCTGCAGATCCCTTCATCTCTGTACTGCTGTCCTCGCTCGGCTTTCCAGGTTGGGTCAGTGACCTCATTGTCCACCACCTCATCTTCCACTTCCTCACTCTGATCATTCTCTTGATTTGTTGACCTAACCACAACCTCAGTGAATGACAACTGTGTCTCATCCTCTTCATCAACCTTTTGAGACAGTAATTGCGGTTGACTGTGTCTCATCATCATCCACCTCATCAAACACTAATCGCCGTTCCCCACCGTCATTTTCTTGTGACTGTGGATGCTCGAGAGGTTGGGAATCGGGGCACAAGATCTGACCCTCTTCAAGCGTGTTTGGCTAGAGGGCCAAATCAAGGAATCTAACTGAAAAGAGCTCCTTGGAATATCAGTGTGTGGGATCACTTGTTTTCCCAGACTCTCCATGGTGGGAGGAAGGAGGATCAGGGTGAGGATTGAATTGAGTAGACTTTTGGCTACTGAGACTGGACTTGTTGGAAGACAGGGTGGTGCTTAACTGACTGGAAGCATTATCTGCTGCAATCCAACCGACGACCTGGTCACACTGGTCTGACTTCAAGAGTGGTGTCCTGCGCCACCCTGCAAACTGGGACATGAAGCTAGGTATCGTGGATGATTGTTTCTCTTGAGCTCTGTTAGCAGGCACAGTTTCACTGCGCCCAGGGCCACGGCCTCTGCGTGCACCATCAGCATCACGGCCACTGCCACGTCCCTTACTGTTAACCTTCTTCATATTAAATGTTATATATGATTGAAAGTCTATCACAAATACAGTAGCGTAGGATTTGGAAGTGTATGCGCAAAAATATTTTAAAAGGTATTTAGGATGTGGAAACGTCACACAGGAGATATCCCGCAGGTAAAGTCAATCATGACACCAGTGGCTATTGAAAAATTACAGGGAATGTCACAGGTATTTGGGATGAGGAAATGTTATACAGGAGAGGTACCAACGGTATTGTCACTGTCAGCAGCTTCTAAGCAAAAAAGTACACTGTATTTCAAAGATTTTTTTTTAAAGCGCACACATTACACTGCAAATGTGGCCTGGTAATTTCACTGTCAGAAGCGGACACCGTCTTTTGACAATTTACACTGTATGTCACAGATATTTTTTGGATGTGCACACTTTACAAAGGAGATATGGCGCAGCTAATGTCACTGTCCGCTGCGGACACTATTTACAGAAAAAGTACACTGGATGTGAGATATTTTTGGGATGCGCACACTTTACACTGGAGATGTGGCGCAGCTAATGTCACTGTCCGCAGCTGACACTGTCTGCAGAAAAAAGGACAATGTATGTCACAGACATTTTTTGGATGCGCACACTTTACACTGGAGATGTGGCGCAGCTAATGTCATTGTCCGCAGCGGACAACGTCTACGGAAAAAGTACACTGGATGTGAGATATTTTTTGCATGCGCACCCTTTACACTGGAGATGTGGCACAGCTAATGTCACTGTCCGCAGCAGACACCGTCTACGGAAAAAGGACACTGTATGTCACAGATACATTTTTTCAGTGCACACGTTACACTGCAGATAGGGGGCTGGTTATGTCACTGTCCGAAGCGGAAACCGTCTGCAGAAAAAGTACACTGGATGTGAGATATTTTTTGGATGCGCACACTTTACACTGGAGATGTGCCGCAGCTAATATCACTGTCCGCAGCGGACACAGTCTGCGGAAAAAGTACACTGGATGTGAGATATTTTTTGGATGCGCACACTTTACACTGGAGATGTAGCGCAGCTAATGTCACTGTCTGCAGCGGACACCGTCTACAGAAAAAGGACACTGTATGTCACAATTTTTTTTTCAGCGCACACGTTACACAGCAGATGTGGCACTGGTTATGTCACTGTCAGAAGTGGACACTGTCTATTGAAAAAGTACACTGTATGTCACAGATAATTTTGGGAGGCGCACACTTAACACAGGAGATGTGGCACAGCTAATGTCACTGTCCGCAGCGGACACTGTCTACGGAAAAAGTACACTGGATGTCAGATATTTTTGGGATGCGCACACTTTACACTGGAGATGTGGCACAGCTAATGTTACTGTCCGCAGCGGACACCGTCTACAGAAAAAAGACACTGGATCACAGATATTTTTTGGATGTGCACAATTTACACTGGAGATATGGTGCTGCTAATGTCACTGTCCGCAGCGGACACCGTCTACAGAAGAAGGACACTGCATGTCAAGGATACATTATTTCAGTGCACACGTTACACTGCAGATGTGGCACTGGTTATGTCACTGTCAGAAGCGGACACCATCTTTTGAAAAAGTACACTGTATGTCACAGATATATTTCGGATATGCACTAAAGTTAAGCGGACACCTGGATGTTCGGGTTCGGCAGGTTCGGCTAAACTTGAAAAAAAAGTTCTGGTTCGAGACCCGAACTTGACACCGAACCTGAACCCCATTGAAGTCAATGGGGACCCGAACTTTTGGGCACTAAAATGGCTCTAAAATAGTCCTGGAAAGGGCTAGAGGGCTGCAAAAGGCATCTAAATGTGCTTAAGAGCATGACAACTGTTCTGCAAACAAATGTGGATAGGGAAATGACTTAAAATAACATAAATTACAGAAAAAATAAAAATAACAATCTGGATCTAGGAGTAGGAGTTTGAGGAGGCGGTGGATGGGTGGATGTGGCGGTGTAGGTTGACGTGGCGGTGTAGGTGGAAGCGGTGGTGAAGGAGGAATAGGTAGCCAACACTGATTTGTGTTATATATATTTTTTAAATTGGGACATATAACAAAATAAAACAAAGAATAAGTGCACTTGAGTACAAGAATGGATGGTTGAGGCTGGTATAAATGTCTATTCTGCACAAGGTATGGACAAGTCCTGTGGGATCCATGCCTGGTTCATTTTAATAAACGTAAGCTTGTCCACATTGGCTGTGGCCTGTGCTAATGCTCTCTGCCGTACTAAACACACGTTCACATTATACACTGGCTGCAGGGCAGGTCAGCACCTCCAAGGCTGACAAAGCTTTTCCACATTTTGGCCATGCTAACCCTGCCTTCTCAGGTGCTGGTGGTGCCCCAGCTGCGTTGGCGACCTCTTCCTCCTCCTCTGCCTTCGCCTTGTGCTTCCACTGTGCCCCCGCTGTCAGGGGGGAATGCTATCATCAGCGTGCGCTTGTAGTCGCGCATCTTCCGATCAGTAACAGATGTTTTCACTAAATTTAGTTCCCTGTCAGCAATGCAGAGCAGGGGTTCATTCACGGCATAAGGGGGTTAATGTCACCTAGCAATAGAACAGAGGATTTTGAGAGATTTAGGCCCTTGTAGGCAATGCAGAGCAGGGGTTCATTCATGGCAAAAGGGGGTTCATGTCACCCAGCAATAGAACAGAGGATTTTGAGAGATTTAGGACCCTGTCAGCAATGCAGAGGAGGGGTTCATTCACGAAAAAAGGGGGTTCATGTCACCCAGCAATAGAACAGAGGATTTTGAGAGATTTAGGCCCCTGTCAGCAATGCAGAGGAGGGGTTCATTCACGAAAAAAGGGGGTTCATGTCACCCAGCAATAGAACAGAGGATTTTGAGAGATTTAGGCTCCTGTCAGCAATGCAGAGGAGGGGTTCATTCACGGCAAAAGGGGGTTCATGTCACCCAGCAATACAACAGAGGGGTTTGTATACGCCAAAAATGGTAAAATGTCACCCGACAATTGAAAATATTTTTTTTTTCAATTTAGGGCACTAAAATTGGCACTTTTTTTTTATTAAAATGGCTCTAAAATAGTCCTTGAAAAGACTAGAGGGATGTAAAAGGCAGTAAAATGTGCTTAAGAGGATGGCATATAAAGAATATTAAACAGCGGCACTCGAATTGAGTAGTTAATTATTTATTAATCCATCCACAAAAATGAGACTTAAGGCCAACGTTTCGGTCTCATCCCGAGACCTTGTTCACGGCCTGGAAGCAGGAAACGTCTGGTGTGGAGGATGGCTTTTAGCTAAAAGCCATCCTCCACACCAGACGTTTCCTGCTTCCAGGCCGTGAACAAGGTCTCGGGATGAGACCGAAACGTTGGCCTTAAGTCTCATTTTTGTGGATGGATTAATAAATAATTAACTACTCAATTCGAGTGCCGCTGTTTAATATTCTTTATATACTGACTGTCTACCGCTGAGCACCGGACCACTGGTAAAGGAGTGCCGTCCAAACAACCTCTACTTAAGAGGATGGCAACTGCTCTGCAAACAAATGTGGATAGGAAAATAACTTAAAATAAAATAAAATAACTAAAAATTACAAATTATTAACCTGCAACTCAGAGAATGAGGTGGATATGGAGTCGGAGGTTGAGGAGGCGGTGAATGTGGTGTTGTAGGTGGAGGCAGCAATGGAGGAGGAGGAGGTACCCAACTGTTCCACCATGTTGTTCACATGCTGCCTCTTGCTAACACACTCCATATCAGCAGTTGGGGCAGGTTGTTGCGGCGAGGTGGCAAAGCTTTTCCACATGTCGGCCATGCTAACCCTGCCTTCTGAGTAGCTGACGCTGCACAGCTGCGTTGGCGACCTCTTCCTCCTCCCCTGCCTTCGCCTCTTCCTCCTCCCCTGCCTTCGCCTTGTGCTTCCACTTGTCCCCCGGCGTCAGTCGGGAATGTTCTCAGGAGCGCATCTACCAGCGTGCGCCTGTAGTCGCGCATCTTCCGATCACGCTCCAGTGAGGGAATTAAGGACAGCACATTGTCTTTGTAACGCGGATCCAGCAGGGTGGCCACCCAGTAGTCAGCACAGGTTAAAATGTGGGCAACTCTGCAGTCGTTGCGCAGGCACTGCAGCATGTAATCGCTTATGTGCGCCAGGCTGCCCAGAGGTAAGGACAAGCTGTCCTCTGTAGGAGGCGTATCGTCTGCGTCCTCCGTATAGATTCTGGCGGCTACTGGAACCTGAGGTAGTAGATTCAGTAGGACATGTAGCTGTGGCAGAACGGTCACGTCCTCTCCCTGCACCAGAGGCTCCACCAACACCACCACCACGACCATGACCACGTCCCTTATTAGATGTTTGCCTCATAGTTAACGTTCACAAAGCAAAGTAAAAAGTGGTTAAGTATGTTAAAAATAATTATCCGCCAATATAAACCCTGATATAGGGTATTGCACTCTATTTATTTATTTTTACAAAGAAGGTTTGTACACAAACATAGAAAAGGATTCTTTACGGTAAGAGCAGTGAGACTATGGAACTCTCTGCCTGAGGAGGTGGTGATGTTGAGTACAATAAAGGAATTCAAGAGGGGCCTGGATGTGTTTCTGGAGCGTAATAATATTACAGGCTATAGCTACTAGAGAGGGGTCGTTGATCCAGGGAGTTATTCTGAATGCCTGATTGGAGTCGGGAAGGAATTTTTTATTCCCCTAAAGTGAGGAAAATTGGCTTCTACCTCATAGGTTTTTTTTGCCTTCCTCTGGATCAACTTGCAGGATAACAGGCCGAACTGGATGGACAAGTGTCTTTTTTCGGCCTTATGTACTATGTTACTATGTTACTATGTTACTCTATATGACAGCGGTATTTGTGGCCTAAATGTGACACTCACTTATGCATGTCTTATCCCAGATGTGCAGTATATTAGAGTGTTTTTTCACCCCAGTATGCCAAAGCTGTATTTATGGCCTAAATGTGACAGTCACTTATGCACGTCTAATCACAGATGTGCAGTATGTTAGAGGCTTTTTTCACGACAGTATGCCAAAGCCGTATTTATGGCCTAAATGTGACAGTGACTTATGCATGTGTAATTCCAGATGTGCAGTATATTAGAGGCTTCTTTCACCTAAGTAACCTAAAAGCTGTATTTCTGTCCTAAATGTGACAGTGACTTATGCACGTGTAATCCCAGATGTGCAGCATATTAGAGGCTTTTTTCACCCCAGTAACCAAAAAGCTGTATTTCTGTCCTAAATGTGACAGTGACTTATGGACGTGTAATCACAGATGTGCAGTATATTAGAGAATTTTTTAACCCAGTATGCCAAAGCCGTATTTATGGCCTAAATGTGACAGTGACTTATGCACGTGTAATCACAGATATGCAGTATATTGGAGGCTTTTTTTACCCCACTAAGCCAAAGCTGTATTTCTGTCCTAAATGTGACAGTGACTTATGCACTTGTAATCACAGATGTGCAGTATATCAAAAGGCTTTTTTCACCCCAGTATGCCAAAGCCGTATTTACGGCCTAAATGTGACAGTGACTTATGCACGTGTAATCACAGATATGCAGTATATTGGAGGCTTTTTTCACCCCACTATGCCAAAGCTGTATTTCTGTAATAAATGTGACCGTGACTTATGCACGTGTAATCAAAGAAGTGCAGTATACTAGAGGCTTTTTTCACCCCAGTATGCCAAAGCCGTATTTATGGCCTAAATGTGACAGTGACTTATGCATGTGTAATCACAGATTTGCAGTATATTAGAGGCTTTTTTCACCCCAGTATGCCAAAGCCGTATTTCTGTTCTAAATGTGACAGTGACTTATGCACGTGTAATCACAGATGTGCAGTATATTAGAGGGTTTTTTCACCCCAGTTAACAAAAAGCTGAATTTCTGTCCTAAATGTGACAGTGACTTATGCTCATTTAATCTCAGATGTGCAGTATATTAGAGGCTTTTTTCACCCCAGTATGCCAAAGCCGTATTTATGGCCTAAATGTGACAGTGACTTATGCATGTGTAATCACAGATGTGCAGTATATTAGAGGCTTTTTTTTTTACCCCAGTATGCCAAAGCCGTATTTATGGCCTAAATGTGACAGTGACTTATGCACGTGTAATCAGAGATGTGCAGTATATTAGAGGGTTTTTTCACCCTAACCAAAAAGCTGCATTTCTGTCCTAAATGTGACAGTGACTTATGCACGTGTAATCACAGATGTGCAGCATATTAGTGGGTTTTTTCACCCCAGTAACCAAAAAGCTGTATTTCTGTCCTAAATGTGACAGTGACTTATGCACGTGTAATCACAGATATGCAGTATATTAGAGGCTTTTTTCAGCCCAGTATGCCAAAGCCGTATTTATGGCCTAAATGTGACAGTGACTTATGCATGTGTAATCCCAGATGTGCAGTATATTAGAGGTTTTTTTCACCCCAGTAACCAAAAAGCTGTATTTCTGTCCTAAATGTGACAGTGACTTATGCACGTGTAATCACAGATGTACAGTATATTAGAGGGTTTTTTCACCCTAACCAAAAAGCTGTATTTCTGTCCTAAATGTGACAGTGACTTATGCATGTGTAATCCCAGATGTGCAGTATATTAGAGGGTTTTTTCACCCTAACCAAAAAGCTGTATTTCTGTCCTAAATGTGACAGTCACGTATGCTTGTCTAATACCAGATGTGCAGTATATCAGAGACTTTTTTCACCCCAGTATGCCAAAGCTGTATTTCTGGACTTGCAGATAGCCTATGCTGGTGCACTATCATTGCATAAAATGGCTGCTGATCATGTATTGTTATTGACTAACTGAAGAAAAAAAAGTTTGTTTTCAGCAGTAGTTGGCTCAGGGCAGGCTTAAAAAAATTGTGCACTGCATCCACAAAACATTTTTTCTGTAGATCGCTGAGTATATAAACCAGTTCTTGATCAGATTTCTCCTTGATCTCTCCCTCACAGCAGCTGTAGCCTCTCCCTACACTAATCCGAGCAGAGTGACGGGCGGTGCTACGTGACTCCAGCTTAAATAGTGGCTGGGTCACATGCTGCAGTTGGCCAATCACAGCCATGCCAATAGTAGGCATGGCTGTGATGGCCTTTTGGGGCAAGTAGTATGACGCTTGTTGATTGGCTGCTTTGCCGCCTTTCAAAAAGTGCCATAAAAATCGCCGAACACCAAAACCGAACCCGAACTTTTACGTAAATGTTCGGGTTCGGATCCGGGTGCCGAAAACCCTAAAGTTCAGTATGAACCCGAACTTTACAGTTCGTGTTCGCTCAACTCTAATATGCACACTTTACACTGGAGAAGTGGCACAGCTAATGTCGCTGTCTGCATAGGCCTAACTATTGTACGCTATTTAGCGCTGGATGCGCTAAAAATAGATTCTGCTACCACACACAATAGTCCTCAGAACGACTTTTGGGTCTTTAAAGTTTTAGCTATTTAGCTCAGTGTGCACTTAAAAAATATATTTCTGCTGCCACACACAATAGTCCTTAAAATTACTTTTGGGTCTCTGAAAAGTTTTGGTGGTAAAAATATTCTTAAATCACTCCCTACACTGTCTGTCCGTTCCTCAGCACAGTTCTCCCTGACTAAGGGTCCATTCACACGTCCATAGTGTATTGCGGATCCGAAATACACCCGGCCAGCACCCCCATAGAACTGCCTATTCTTGTCTGCAATTGCAGACAAGAATAGCACATTTAAAACTTCCAGAGAAGCTACACCAGCATGCTACTGGAGCCCAGCCTGTCAGATACCAGCTGACTAAAAAAATGTAATCAAAATACTCAATTAGACTGGCTCACAGTATCTTTGCATACGTATACATTCTGTTTATTAAACAAATAAAACAATCAATTTAAAACCACTTTGATACATAGCCATGTTTCTATTAACATACAAAAATGAGTACTCCAATTAAAATGACCTCTTTGCTCTCCAAAAACTTGTTTTGTATACCAATAATTCCTCTGGTATATATAACACCTCTGGTATTTATAACATACAGCCAGTTACTGGAATCGGGCTGACTCTTAATATAATGTAACTTAGAAATAACATCACCACTAGTTGGAACCCTCCTGGTTCAGAGGATTATGTCCTTGTATGATCGCTGGAGTTTTCGGATATTAAAGTTATGCGCTCTAACAATGCTTGTTTCTGCCTCGCTTCCCGATGAACAAACTGTGAGTCACCATGGCGTCCTATGTGACCAGTCGGGGGAGCGGGTGTGGCGATCCGTATTGGTGCGGCACACTGCAGGCCGCAGTGATGCAAGAAGTAGCCGGTGTAGCAGAGTTCTGTGAGTATAACAGGCTTACGTAGATGTAGCAGAGTTAAATCGGTATGGTAAAAACTCTGCTCCGTCCCGCTCAAAGTTCAATTCACACAGGCCAAAAACAAAATGGTTGGCGTAACTTCTCTGCAGCAGATGACAGAAAACGTTCGGAGAGCTGGGTCACATACACACTAGACGCGTTTCGGAACTATGTTCCTTCCTCAGTAGTCAAATATAATATGGTTAAAAAGGGACATGTTGGTTATGCTATTTATACTCTCTTTAAGTATACTATAAAACATTTACTGGAATATACAACCTTTCACACTGGTTGCCCTTATCATTCACAGCTGTAATTAATACTCGTACTTATGGACTAATCTATAGATAAAGAGTAAATACATAATAAATAAAAAACAATATAGGAAAAAATATATATATAAAAAAAATTAAGAATAAAAAATAAATAAAAATAAAAGAAGACAAAACACAGAAAATTTGGTGGCTTGTTGTAGGGGATACAGGGATGGGGGGGGAGGTGCAGAGCGGGTTGATGCGCTAATACACAGACTGAATCGAACAATACCTGTCAATGGCCGGAAAATCCCTGTAGGGGTCCTCTTTAAACTTAAAATTTTTTAACTTTATTGATATCATTAAAACCAAAACCTATACTAATAAGGTTAAAACTATCAGGCTATATTCGGGATAGGTTATCGATGCACTATTGTAAATTGCAGAGCTTTATACAGGGAATTGCTCCTGTTTTATTATCACAGAGGTGAGTAATAGAATTGTGGAATGATCCACAATATTGGTGGTATCAATGTTTGTATACTGTGTCACTGGATGTCCCTATATGTGTACTTATGAAAGGAGCTGCTCCTCCCTACTAAACTGTCACCACAATATTCATACAACAATGTGGAGTGGGGGCAACCTGTACTGGCCGCACTCCCCACTATTCAAAGTACTATCACCTAACACATTGATAGGAGCACTAACTCTAAAGTGCCACTAAAGCACCACAGCCCTCATGCACACTGTATGGTCCAGGTCAATATCTCATACACGCTGTACACTGGTAACACTTGACGTCCCGATATTTTGGGACGGTGAAAAATCCACTTTTCTCGAATTTGTGGATACATTGAATGATAACAGTATTGGGATGCACTTCACCTACGAAATTCACACAAAGAAGATACATTTCCTGGAATTACAAATGCAGGATGAGAGCGGATACATTCAAATGGATATTTTCCACAAGCCAACATCAACAAATAGTCTCCTCCAGTGGTCCAGCTGGCATCCTACAGCATTAAAAAAACGGTATACCTGTAGGTCAATACCTGCGAGCCCGAAGGAACTGTACCACGGAGGAGACCTTTAAAAAGGAAGCGGACGAGTTGTACAAAAGGTTTAGGGCCAGAGGATATCCACGGAAATCCTTGAAGAAGGCCTTTAACCGAGCCAAAAGCCAAAAAAGAGAGGACCGTGTATTGCAAAAACAGAAGCAAAGTGATATGGTGGGTCCCCCTCAGAAAACTATAAGATGTATAGGAACATATGACAGTCACCATCTACAAATAATGAATATTCTGAGGAGACATTGGAAAATACTTGCCAATGACCCAGATTTGAGACAAGTCTTGCCATCCTATCCCAGCGTCACGTATAGGAGGGGTCAAAACCTAAGGGACCAGTTAGTACACAGTTTCCTCCCTAAAATAGAAATGGATCATGGTTTTAGGTTCAAATCAAAAGTGACAGGATCATTTCCATGTGGAAATTGCACGTTCTGTAAATATATACCAAAAATCAAAACATTCAAGAACCCGATAGATGGATACGAATATATGATTAGAGACTATTTTAATTGCCGCAGTAGTGGAAAAGTTTATGTGGCATCCTGCACGTGCCCAAAATTATATGTGGGCAAAACTGTTCAGGAATTGAGGAGAAGAATCTCGGGCCACATTAGCGCCAGAAATGCAAAAAAGGATACGTCACTATATAGACATCTATCATATGTTCATAACGACAACCTTTAGGTTCTCAAATTTTGGGGCCTGTCACAAATAAAATTGGGCCCCAGAAGTGGAAATTTGGATCTGAAACTATCAAAGGAGGAAGCTAGATGGATTTTCAAATTGCAATCACTGAGTCCCAAAGGTTTAAATGAAGGCTTTTCATATACAGCGTTCATTTGATGACCCATATATCATTGCTTGAGCAATCGTGATGAAGGGTATATATCTTTGAGTCATATTACTATAAAGGATACTATTATAAATGAACCACCTAGCTAATTGTTAAACATAGCCCTCAATGAATGTGGTTTACTAGTTCTAATCACCCTGTTTGCCCCCTAGTAACAAGGTATCCCCTTTTGGTCGATCACCATTATAATATACTGCATTATATACTATAATAATGGTACTATTCACTAACCGGTATAAACTAAAAACAGTAGTAGAGTACCGATTGACGCAGAAGGGGTTAATCCTGATGCTGTGAGTGACACGTCGCCTTCCCCTCCATTCACGGGGAAGAGCTCAAAGCCCGCTTACGTCTGCAAGGGAGGTGTGTGCACAAACTAGGCTGACATACGGCAGTGGACAGGGAGAGCGATCGCGTATGTATGATGCGCCGCCCTCTCTCCTATCAGAAGCAGGCCCGCAATTTACATCATTGTGTCAGCCTGCATTCACCCACAGCGGATTGGCTGTAAGTGAAAACAAGGGGGCGGGGAATCAGTATATAGTAGGGCATGTTAGGGCGCACCAACGCTAATACCCCAATACCCCTGACAAAGCCGCAACTGCAGCGAAACATGTTAGGTGGGGGAGTGTTAGGTGTGCGTTTTTAGGCAGGGTTAAGGAAAAGCGATCAATATATAGAGTGTGGCTTCACAAAGCAGAAGTGTTTTATAAGTGTACAGAGTGTGTGAGAAATTGACCTGGACCATACAGTGTGCATGAGAGGCTATGGTGCTTTAGTGGCACTTTAGAGTTAGTGCTCCTATCAATGTGTTAGGGAATAGTACTTTAAATAGTGGCGAGTGCGGCCAGTAGAGGTTGCCCCCACTCCACATCTTTGTGTGAATATTGTGGTGACAGTTTATTAGGGAGGAGCAGCTCCTTTCATAAGTACAAATATAGGGACATCCAGTGTCACAGTATACAAACATTGATACCACCAATACTGTGGAGCATTCCACAATACTATTACTCACCTCTGTGATAATAAAACAGGAGCAATTCCCTGTATAAAGCTCTGCAATTTACAATAGTGCATCGATAACCTATCCTAAATATAGCCTGATAATTTTAACCTTATTAGTATAGGTTTTGGTTTTAATTATATCAATAAAGTTAAAAAATTAAAAGTTTAGCGAGGACCCCTACTGGGATTTTCCGGCCATTAACCGGTATTGTTTGATTTAGGGTATATCCCGAGGGTCTTTACCAGGGCCCACTTAGAGATAGTGATACACAGCCTGGCATCGGCTCCCTGTGCTACACACCCCACCCCCCTTACAATAAACCGAATATTTCCAGTTCCGAATTAAGTCCTTCGGGCATTAAGGATCCAAACTCAAAGATCTTTTTGGATTCACATCTTGACATTTTGGCCACAAAGTCACCTCCTCTCTAGTTTTCCTTGACAGATTGGATAGCCATGTACTTCATCCCCCTGGGGTCGCCCGCATGGTGTATTTTAAAATGCATGTCTTTCCCATAAGCCCATGTTTATGCAAATGAGTTTTTACATGACAAAACTGTATAGAAAGGGTATTGAATATTATGTTAGGACAATAGGAAAACTTTTTGTTGCCCTAATGATATTAATCTAGGTGTGCAGGTCCACCCAAGCAATCCAACAGATGCAAAATACCTTTGAGGTTTACTGGTTCTCAGTCAGATGAGAGCTGGTTTGGAATATCTCATAGTGCACAAGGCTGCCATTGTAAGGTATGCTGGCTGTCATCTGCCTCATGGATAGATTGGGCACATACTTGGCTTTTGGCATATAGCCTTTGTGTGGTTGTCTATTGTATGTTGTATGTAATTGAAGTCTAAGACACATCCAGCTATCCTCTTAATGCTGTTTCCAAACCATTTGATGGGGTATCCATCAATTTCTAACCTTTTATTATGAACCAGACACCCTCTTCTCTTCTGAGCAGGGGTGCCTGGTTGTGTCCCATTGACTTCTATTATACTCGGGTGCTCAGCCGAGCACACAAATATAGCAATGTGTTTGGGCCGAACACCCGAATACTTTGGTGCTCGCTCATCACTACTAACTAACTAACTATCTAATGTAATTAAACAGTAAAGCACAGAGCATGGCATTGACACTGCTGTCTCTCTCAGAACTCCATAAAATACTGAAAATGGCTGCTGGGGAGTTTCTTATATAGTAAGGGGTAGGCAACTTTCCTATTGGTTGCTAGGGATGTTGCTAAGCTCAGACAAAGACATCGCTTCTCATTGGCCCACAAGCAAGAAGGGAGGTTACTGCCGGGAAAAAAAAAAATTGAATATTCGTGAATTAGAATATATAGCACTATATTCGAAATCTTCTCGAATTCTCGAAGTGGCGATATTCGCGATAAAAATTCGCCATTTGAATATTTGCGCCCAACACTACTGTTCCCATAACTAGTGAAAATAAGACCCACATAAAAAGCTAATACAGCACTTCAATAAGTAATTGACATAGTTTTGAAGTAAATAGGGCATACAGAATCCAGATTAAGGGTCCATTCACAAGTCCATAATTCTGGCTCTTCATTCGTTCCGCAATTTTGCTAAATGGGTGCGCAATTTAAATAGGGCCTCAAAAGATGTCTGCATCCGTAGTTCCATTCCGCGGCCCCCTCAAAAAATATAGAGCATGTCCTATTCTTGTCTGCAATCTTGGACAAGAATAGGCATTTCTATCATAGGGCCGGCCATGTGCGGTCCGTTAAATGCAGAATGCACAAGGCCGATATCCGTGTTTTGCAGATCCGCGAAACACTTAAAAACGTCTGAATGGACCCTTATAGTGAATACTGAGCCCAGATAATAAATGATAAATAACAACCAAATACAGGGTAAACATCAGCCACAGAAATATAGTGGGCGATTTTCCATCTCCCTACACTATGGCTAAATCCAGTGGCAAGTGGCATTTTTATGCTTCCCCTGTCAGTATCCAAAAAGGAGGTGTGGCATGGGTGGTGAATGGTGGGGCTATTGGCCTTGACACAATAGGCTTCTTTTATGACAAAAATTGGCATAAATGATGATTGATATCTAAGCTAGCTACGAGCTGGAGTAGGTTTCAGTGTGGCACATTGACAGGTAGAGGAGGCAGTTAAACATACCTTCAGTGGTGCAGGGCCCATGGCAGTCTTGATAAATCAGGACCATAGTGTATATCATCCAGAAGATAATGCATACAGTGTACAGAAAGCAGGCATACAGTACCCAGATAAAATATGCCATGTAGTACCCGTTTCTCAACTTCAACCCAGATGTTTGATGATAAAGGATCAGGGTGGCCATGTGTGTACGTGAGGCAGAAACCTAAAAAACTTTGGTTAGATGCAACAAAAGAAAGGATGAACATTAAAATCATCACTTTGCAAAATACTGCATTTTTATAATAATTCCAAACATTCTGAATGATAATTCTGGCCAGCTTGCATTGCTATGTTTTGATTTCTATTGAATTATCTTATATTAGCCTCATTAGAGCTAATGTGTACAATATTCCAGCTTTTGGAATAAGATTTTTTTTTTCTCTGGAACTAACAATTGCACCAGTTATTGCTTGTAGTTCCATTATGTTTTTGCTTTATGTTTTTCCTTTTACTGCATACTGTATTATGTTGCTATATGTCTATTACATACACAAAATAACCAGGAAACTACTTGTTTCCTTTGTCATGAGCAATCACTGCAGGCTTCTTCGAATTATCATGCTGCTTGATTCACTTCTAAATTGAAGACCTTTTTTAAAAAAAAATTGAAGCGGTCATATAATTTTAAATCAGTCTCCACTGTACGCTTTGCAATTTAAAATTATAGAAGCACTTCAAATTTTTATAAGCCCTTGAATTTGAAAGTGATCAAGTTTCTGGGCATACTCAGTGCAGAACAATTTAAAATTAAAAGAACTGTCAAACTTTTATACAAGCACATCATCCTAGGAAAAATTTGGGGTATGCACACTGAATTAGTTAATAAATTATTAAAAACATTGCTTATTTTTATAGGAACTATTGCATTGTTTGGATTTTCCAAGCATTATCTGGGCTTAAAGGATTTGTGTCACCATTATGTCCAAATTTACAACACTTTTGTACTAAATATTGTTTTAAATTTATGGTAAAGAGGTGCATGTAACGCCAAGTATTTGTGAACATATTACAGTGGGATGCGAAAGTTTGGGCAACCTTGTTAATCATCATGATTTTCCTGTATAAACCGTTGGTTGTTACAATAAAAAATGCCAGTTAAATATATCATATAGGAGACACACACAGTGATATTTGAGAAGTGAAATGAAGTTTATTGGATTTACAGAAAGTGTGCTATAATTGTTTAAACAAAATTAGGCAGGTGCATAAATTTGGGCACCACAAAAAAGAAATGAAATCAATATTTAGTAGATCCTCCTTTCGCAGAAATTACAGTCTCTAAAGTCTGGATTCAACCAGAATTCAGACTCTCATTGGAACCTACAGGAAGCATTTAGAGTCTAAACGCTTCCTGTAGGTTCCAATGAGAGTCTGGATTCTGGTTGAAGGTATTTTGGACCATTTCTCTTTACAAAACATCTTTAGTTCATTCAGGTTTGATGGCTTCCGAGCATGGACAGCTCTCTTTAAGTCACACCACAGATTTTCAATTATATTCAGGTCTGGGGACTGAGATGGCCATTTCAGAACGTTGTACTTGTTCCTCTGCATAAATTCCTTAGTGAATTTTGAGCAGTGTTTAGGGTCGTTGTCTTGTTGAAAGATCCAGCCCCGGCGCAGCTTCAGCTTTGTCACTGATTCCTGGACATTGGTCTCCAGAATCTGCTGATACTGAGTGGAATCCATGCGTCCCTCAACTTTGACAAGATTCCCAGTCCGTGCACTGGCCACACAGCCCCACAGCATGATGGAACCACCACCATATTTTACTGTAGGTAGCAGGTGTTTTTCTTGGAATGCTGTGTTCTTTTTCCTCCATGCATAACGCCCCTTCTTATGGCCAAATAACTACATTTTAGTTTCATCAGTCCACAGCACCTTATTCCAAAATGAAGCTGGCTTGTCCAAATGTGCTTTAGCCCACCTCAAGCGGCACTTTTTGTGCTGTGGGCGGAAAAAAGGCTTCCTCTGCATCACTCTCGCATACAGCATCTCCTTGTGTAAAGTGCGCCGTATGGTTGAACGATGCACAGTGACTCCATCTGCAGCAAGATGATGTTGTAGGTCTTTGGTGCTGGTCTGTGGGTTGACTCTGACTGTTCTCACCATTCGTCGCTTCTGTCTATCCGAGATTTTTCTTGGTCTGCCACTTCGAGCCTTAACTTGAACTGAGCCTGTGGTCTTCCATTTCCTCAATATGTTCCTAACTGTGGAAACAGACAGCTGAAATCTCTGAGACAGCTTTCTGTATCCTTCCCCTAAACCATGATGGTGAACAATCTTTGTCTTCAGGTCATTTGAGAGTTGTTTTGAGACCCCCATGTTGCTACTCTTCAGAGAAAATTAAAAGAGGAGGGAAACTAACAATTGACCCCCTTAAATACTCTTTCTCATAATTGGATTCACCTGTGTATGTAGGTCAGGGGTCACTGAGCTTACCAAGCCAATTTGAGTTCCAATAATTAGTTCTAAAGGTTTTGGAATCAATAAAATGACAACAGTGCTCAAATTTATGCACCTGCCTAATTTTGTTTAAACAATTATAGCACACTTTCTGTAAATCCAATAAACTTCATTTCACTTCTCAAATATCACAGTGTGTGTCTCCTATATGATATATTTAACTGACATTTTTTATCGTAACAACCAACGATTTATACAGGAAAATCATGACGATTAACAAGGTTGCCCAAACTTTTGTTGCATCCCACTGTATATTGCATGAAATACCGTTACCATGAGTACATCAGTATACAGAATGTATAGATGTACTAATCTGGAAAATATACAGAGCTTTAGTATAATAGGGCTGTAACAGCGGCTTTAAGGCTTTCTTTATTTTCATGCAGTTAGTGATGTCAGATACTTGGTCCCATTTCTGCAGTATAAACTAACTGTACATGCGTACTGACCTTTAGATGGGGCTAGGAGGGGCCAGGAAACTAGAAAACAGTTTTGGAACAAAGAGCTCCACTCTATTTAAGACATAATAAGGATAACATGTCTTGCTACCATCACCTCTTTGTATCTTATGGATGTTGGCCATGTTGACTGTGAAACCAATAGAGGGCGCTGTTCATAACTAGAGTTGAGCGAACACCTGGATGTTCGGGTTCGACGAGTTCGGCCGAACTTTCGAAAAATGTTCGGGTTCGGGATCCGAACTCGACCCGAACTTCATCCCGAACCCGAACCCCATAGAAGTCAATGGGGACCCGAACTTTTGGGCACTAAAAAGGCTGTAAAACACACCCGGAAAGGGCTAGAGGGCTGCAAAAGGCAGCAAAATGTAGTTAAATCCCCTGCAAACAAATGTAGATAGGGAAATGATGAGTTAACATAAAATAAATAAAAATTAAACAATATTAATTGGAGTGAGGTCCCATAGCACAGAATCAGGCTTCAAGTCACCCACCAATGGAGAAGGTCACTTACTATTATTTTGACCACAGCACCCAGACAAAGGAGAGAGGTCCCACAGCAGAGAACCAGGCATCATATCACCCACCACAGGAGTAGGCCACCATTTAGTTACTTTGACCCCTACACCCAGACGGAGGAGAGAGGTTACACAGCAGAGAATCAGGCATTTAGATCACCCACCACAGGAGTAGGCCACCATTGAATCAGACCCCGGCAACCATGTCAGATGGCACAAGCATAAGCTTTATATCAATCAGCACAGGAGAAGGCGACTTTGACAGACTTTGACCCCTACACCCGGACGGAGGAGAGAGGTTTCAAAGCAGAGAATCAGGCATTTAGATCACCCACCACAGGAGTAGGCCCCAATTTAATGGGACCCCGGCAACCATGTCAGATGGCACAACCATCAGCTTCATATCAATCAGCACAGGAGAAGGCGACTTTGAAAGACTTTGACCCCTACACCCAGACGGAGGAGAGAGGTTTCACAGCAGAGAATCAGGCATTTAGATCACCCACCACAGGAGTAGGCCCCCATTGAATCAGACCCTGGCAACCATGTCAGATGGCACAACCATCAGCTTTATATCAATCAGCACAGGAGAAGGCGACTTTGAAAGACTTTGACCCCTACACCCAGATGGAGGAGAGAGGTTTCACAGCAGAGAATCAGGCATCATATCAACCACCACAGGAGAAGCCACCATTTAGTTACTTTGACCCCTGCACCCAGGAAGAGGAGAGAGGCACCACAGCACATATTCTGGCATCATATCAGCCACCACAGGAGAAGCCACCATTGAGTTACTTTGACCCCCGCACCCAGGAAGAGGAGAGAGGCACCACAGCACATATTCTGGCATCATATCAGCCACCACAGGCAGGGGCGTACATAGAAATAACTGGGCCCCATAGCAAAAATCTGAATTGGGCCCCCTAACCCCGCCCACTACCCATCCCTGGCCCATCCCACCTTCTGTTCTGGCTCCTCCCCTGCCACACCCCCATTTGCCAATAAAGAAATGTATACATACGTTCGTACGTATTCGTACTGACCCAGAGAATGAAGGGCACATGTCAGTTTTGCGGCAAAGGGAATGCTGTAGGAACAAAGCCCTGTGGTATCTGAGTCTATGGAACTCCTGTGGATATTCCATAAAAGTTTTATCTGCAGTCCTATGTAACATTACAAATAACACAGTGATAACTCTCTGAGTACAGATAATGTAGTAGATGTCACCTGTAGTCCTATGTAACACCACAAATAACACAGTGATAGCTCTATGAATACAGATAACACAGTGATGGCTCTCTGATTACCGAAAGTGTAGTAGTGTTACCTGCAGTCCTATGTAAAACCACAGATAGCACTAGTGCTGATAATGTGGTAGTGTTACCTGCAGTCCTATGTAAAACCACAGATAACACTAGTGTAGACCATGTGGTAGTGTTACCTGTGTCCTTCGTGTGCATCCCTGTGCTTCTCCCACGGACTCAATGCTGGCGTCTCTGCCTCCTCTTCCCTCTTCTTTATCTTGCCCGTACAGAACGTCCTGATGCAGCTGCGTCAAGACATAGGAACACTGTGGGCATGGTGATGGTGACACACACACAGACACAGGGACAGACACACACATACATACAATAAATATGATCACATCACTGCTCCTGCCTGTCTGCTTTGGTAAAGCCGGGCAGAGATGGGCTGTGTCAGGCTTTAGCAGAGTGGGCACAGTACAGTGGACACAGGGCGCAATATGTATGTGAGCACAGCTGAACGAATGCAGGGCAGGAGCCCGCATACACATCGCTCCTCCTGCCTGTGTCCACTGTGCTAAAGCCAGACGTAGGCTATCCCCCACATCTTAACCCCTTTGCTACCACCGCTATTTTGTCATCTTTTCTCTTACCCCAAACGGTTGCAGTATGCCGCTGCCCAAACCCCTTTATTCCTTGCTGCTGATGCTGAGTGTGCACATAGCCACCTATTCCCCCCCCACCAAAGGTGACTGATGTATTTGGGGGTATATGATTAGTGGCTATGTGCACACTCAGTATCAGTAGCAAGGAGTTAGAGGGGTTATCCAACCCCTAATGCCCCCCAAATGACTGGTACACTGTCCTCTATGAGCCTCCCCACTCCCCCCCCCCCCACCCCGAGTCCTCTACAAGCCCCTCTAACCCCTAACGCCCCCCAAAATGCTCAGGACAGTGTGCTTTCCTCCTACTCCTCCCCCCACTGGGCATTTGGGGTGGGGGCATAAGGGGTTGGGGGGGCTCATAGAGGACCTGGGGGGGCTCATAGAGGACAGTGTGTTACCCTCCTATTCCCCCCCCCTGGGCATTTTGGGGGGCATTAGGGGTTGGGGGGGACTCATAAAGGACTCAGGGGGGGAGGCTCATAAAGGACAGAGTAGGAGGAAAGCAGACTGTCCTCTATGAGACCCCCCTCCTTGTCCGGTCAGGAGCGGACCGCGGTCCTTTAATCTGGGCTGGGGGCTGCACTCACTAGTGCCACTGCACTTGCTGTCGGCAGGGCAGATGACCAGTCTTCAGCCAGGCGGGCGGCGAGGAAGGATAATATGCTCCCTGTCCCTGAGTAGCTGCTCTGTGTGTAGTTTGCGGCGCCCGCTCCTGCTGCCTGTGCCATCCCAGCAATACACTGGCCAATCAGCAGCTGCCTCTTTGCACTGTCTTGCGCTGATTGGCCAGCCAGTGTGAAATACAGAACGCCTGCAGCCCGGAGTCCCGATCCTTCAGGTCAATGATTGGCCAGGAGCTTCCGACAAGGGGGGGGGGGGGGTTGGAGGCAGTTCGGAAGAACACACATGAGCCGCTGCGCCGCATATTAAATCATTAACCAAGTGTGCAGAGCAAATGGAGGGGGCGGGGCCTTCTGTGCGCTCCGGGCCCCCCTGTGCCGCGGGCCCCATAGCGACGGCGTGGTCTGCCTATATTGGCGGTACGCCACTGACCACAGGAGAAGCCACCATTGAGTTACTTTGACCCCCGCACCCAGGAAGAGGAGAGAGGCACCACAGCACATATTCTGGCATCATATCAGCCACCACAGGAGAAGCCACCATTGAGTTACTTTGACCCCTGCACCCAGGAAGAGGAGAGAGGCCCCACAGCACATATTCTGGCATCATATCAGCCACCACAGGAGAAGCCACCATTTAGTTACTTTGACCCCTTCACCCAAACAGAGGAGAGAGGTTCCACATCAGAGAATCAGGCATCATATCAACCACCACAGGAGTAGGCCACAATTTAATGGGACCCCGGCAACCATGTCAGATGGCACAACCATCAGCTTCATATCAATCAGCACAGGAGAAGGCGACTTTGAAAGACTTTGACCCCTACACCCAGACGGAGGAGAGAGGTTACACAGCAGAGAATCAGGCATTTAGATCACCCACCACAGGAGTAGGTCACCATTGAATCAGACCCCGGCAACCATGTCAGATGGCACAAGCATAAGCTTTATATCAATCAGCACAGGAGAAGGCGACTTTGACAGACTTTGACCCCTACACCCGGACGGAGGAGAGAGGTTTCAAAGCAGAGAATCAGGCATTTAGATCACCCACCACAGAAGTAGGCCCCAATTTAATGGGACCCCGGCAACCATGTCAGATGGCACAACCATCAGCTTCATATCAATCAGCACAGGAGAAGGCGACTTTGAAAGACTTTGACCCCTACACCCAGACGGAGGAGAGAGGTTTCACGGCAGAGAATCAGGCATTTAGATCACCCACCACAGGAGTAGGCCCCCATTGAATCAGACCCTGGCAACCATGTCAGATGGCACAACCATCAGCTTTATATCAATCAGCACAGGAGAAGGCGACTTTGAAAGACTTTGACCCCTACACCCAGATGGAGGAGAGAGGTTTCACAGCAGAGAATCAGGCATCATATCAACCACCACAGGAGAAGCCACCATTTAGTTACTTTGACCCCTGCACCCAGGAAGAGGAGAGAGGCACCACAGCACATATTCTGGCATCATATCAGCCACCACAGGAGAAGCCACCATTGAGTTACTTTGACCCCCGCACCCAGGAAGAGGAGAGAGGCACCACAGCACATATTCTGGCATCATATCAGCCACCACAGGAGAAGCCACCATTGAGTTACTTTGACCCCCGCACCCAGGAAGAGGAGAGAGACACCACAGCACATATTCTGGCATCATATCAGCCACCACAGGAGAAGCCACCATTGAGTTACTTTGACCCCTGCACCCAGGAAGAGGAGAGAGGCCCCACAGCACATATTCTGGCATCATACTAACCACCACAGGAGAAGCCACCATTGAGTTACTTTGACCCCTGCACCCAGGAAGAGGAGAGAGGCCCCACAGCACATATTCTGGCATCATATCAGCCACCACAGGAGAAGCCACCATTTAGTTACTTTGACCCCTGCACCCAGGAAGAGGAGAGAGGCACCACAGCACATATTCTGGCATCATATCAGCCACCACAGGAGAAGCCACCATTTAGTTACTTTGACCCCTGCACCCAGGAAGAGGAGAGAGGCACCACAGCACATATTCTGGCATCATATCAGCCACCACAGGAGAAGCCACCATTTAGTTACTTTGACCCCTTCACCCAAACAGAGGAGAGAGGTTCCACATCAGAGAATCAGGCATCATATCAACCACCACAGGAGTAGGCCACAATTTAGTTTATTTGACCCCTGCACCCAGGAAGAGGAGAGAGGCCCCACAGCACATATTCTGGCATCATATCACACACCACAGGAGAAGGCCTCTTTCAGTGATTTAGGCCTTTGGACCCAGACAGAGGAGAGAGGTCAGAGATTAGCTTCATATCCCCCAGCACAGCAGAAGACCGCTTTATTTGACTTAGGCCTCAGCACCCAGACAGAAGACAGAGGTAGCATGGCAGAGGTTATGGCTTCATGTCACCCGTTAGTTTAACCGGCCACTTTCATCTGGTTAGGCCCCGGCGCCCAGACAGAGAAGAGTTTCATTCAACTGTGGGTTTCATAAAATTTGTATCAAATAAAGAAGTGGCCCGTAGCACAACAAGACATGTTTTAGGCAGTTAATAAGGACTACTCTGCACAAGGGAGGGACAGGTCCTGTGGGATCCATGCCTGGTTCATCTTTATGAAGGTCAGCTTGTCCACGTTGGCTGTGGACAGGCGGCTGCGCTTGTCAGTAATGACGCCCCCTGCCGTGCTGAATACGCGTTCAGATAAAACGCTGGCCGCCGGGCAGGAAAGCACCTCCAAGGCATAACATGCTAACTCTGGCCACGTGGACAATTTCGAAAGCCAGTAGTTGAATGGGGCCGAACCATCCGTCAGGATGTGGAGGGGTGTGCAGACATACTGTTCAACCATGTTAGTGAAATGCTGCCTCCTGCTAACACGTTCCGTATCAGGTGTCGGTGCAGATAGCTGTGGCGTGGAGACAAAACTTTTCCACATTTCTGCCATGCTAACCCTGCCCTCAGATGAGCTGGCCGTGACACAGCTGCGTTGGCGACCTCTTGCCACTCCTCTGCCTTCACCTTCTACCTGTTCCCCTGTGACATGTGGGAATGCTCTCAAGAGCGCCTCTATCAGCGTGCGCTTGTACTCGCGCATCTTACGGTCGCGCTCCAGTTCAGGAATTAAAGTGGGCACATTGTCTTTATACCGGGGATCCAGCAGGGTGGCCACCCAGTAGTCTGCACACGTTAAAACGTGGGCAACTCTGCTGTCGTTGCGCAGGCATTGGAGCATATATTCGCTCATGTGGGCCAGGCTACCCATGGGTAAGGACAAGCTGTCCTCTGTGGGAGGCGTATCGTCATCGTCCACCGTATCCCCCCAGCCACGCACCAGTGATGGGCCTGGGCTGCCACCCCGCTGTGAACTTGCGTCATCCTCGTCCCCCTCCACCTCCTCCTCCTCATCCTCCTCGTCCTCCAGTACAGTGCCTTGGCTGGCGACTTGTGAACCTGTCCTCTGCTGCTTAAACAAACCTCCCTCTGAGCCACTTCGAACAGACTGGCCCGAAAGTGTTAGAAACGAGCCCTCATCCTCCTCCTCCTCCTCCACCTGGGCCACCTCCTCTAACATCATTGCCCTAAGTGTTTTCTCAAGGAGACATAGAAGTGGTATTGTAACGCTGATAACAGTGTCATCGCCACTGGCCATGTTGGTGGAGTACTCGAAACAGCGCAGCAGGGCACACAGGTCTCGCATGGAGGCCCAATCATTGGTGGTGAAGTGGTGCTGTTCGGCAGTACGACTGACGCGAGCGTGCTGCAGCTGAAACTCCACTATGGCCTGCTGCTGCTCGCACAGTCTCTCCAGCATGTGCAAGGTGGAGTTCCACCGGGTGGGCACGTCGCATATGAGGCGGTGAGCGGGAAGGCCGAAGTTCCGCTGTAGCGCAGACAGGCGAGCAGCGGCAGGATGTGAACGGCGGAAGCGCGCACAGACGGCCCGCACTTTATGCAGCAGCTCTGACATGTTGGGGTAGTGGTGAATGAACCTCTGCACCACCAAGTTCAGCACATGCGCCAGGCAAGGGATGTGCGTCAAACCGGCTAGTCCCAGAGCTGCCACGAGATTTCGCCCATTATCGCATACCACCAGGCCTGGCTTGAGGCCCACCGGCAGAAACCACTCGTCAGTCTGTTGTTCAATACCCCGCCACAACTCCTTTGCGCTGTGGGGCCTGTCCCCCAAACATATGAGTTTCAGAATGGCCTGCTGACGTTTACCCCGGGCTGTGCTGAAGTTGGTGGTGAAGGTGTGTGGCTGACCGGATGAGCTGGTGGAAGCAGTGGAGGAGGAAGCCGAGTAGGAGGAGGAGGCTACAGGAGGCAGAGAATGATGCCCTGCGATCCTAGGGGGCGGAAGGACGTGCGCCAAGGAACTGTCCGCCGGGGGCCCAGCCGCCACTACATTCATCCAGTGTGCAGTTAGTGAGATATAGCGTCCCTGGCCGTGCTTACTGGTCCACGTATCTGTGGTTAGGTGGACCTTGCCACAAATGGCGTTGCGCAGTGCACACTTGATTTTATCGGACACTTGCATGTGCAGGGAAGGCACGGCTGTCTTGGAGAAGTAGTGGCGGCTGGGAACCACATACTGCGGGACAGCCATGGCCATCAGCTGTTTGAAGCTGTCTGTGTCCACCAGCCGGAATGACAGCATTTCAAAGGCCAGCAGTTTAGAAATGCTGGCGTTCAGGCCAAGGGCTCGAGGGTGACTTGGGGGGAATTTGCGCTTCCTCTCTAAGGTTTGAGATATTGAGAGCTGAACGCTGCTGTGTGATATAGTGGAGACGCTAGTTGACGGTGGCGGTGGTGGTGGTGTCGGTGGCACATCCTCTGTTTGCTGCTCGGCAGGTGGCAACATTCCTCTCGAGGCGGAAGCCGAGGCAGCAGCGGTAGAGGGAGCAGGGGGAGCCTCAGCGAGTGCCTGGTTTTTAAGGTGTGTACCCCACTGCAGTTCATGCTTTGCATGTAGATGCCTGGTCATGCAGGTTGTGCTGAGGTTCAGAACGTTAATGCCTCGCCTCAGGCTCTGATGGCAGAGCGTGCAAGTCACTCGGGTCTTGTCGGTAGGACATTGTTTAAAGAAGTGCCATGCCAGGGAACTCTTTGAAGCTGCCTTTGTGGGGCTGGGTCCCTGTTGGCGATGTCCAGTAGCAGGCGAACTCTGGGGGCGGCGGCTCGTCTGCTTTGGCCCCCTGCTCCCTCTTTGGCTTCGCTGTTGTCTCGGTCTCACCACTACCTCTTCCTCTGAACTGTGAAAGTCATCGCCACGACCTTCAGTCCATGTGGGGTCTAAGACCTCATCGTCCTCTGCATCGTCTTCCACCCAGTCTCCCTCCCTGACCTCCTCCTGTTCAGTCTGCACACTGCAAAAAGACGCGGCAGTGGGCACCTGTGTTTCGTCATCATCAGAGAGTCGGTGACTCTGCTGTGGTGGTATTCCCATGTCCTCTTCATCTGGAGACATAAGTGGTTGTGCGTCAGTGCATGGTATGTCTTCCTCCACTGGGGAAGGGCTAGGTGGACGCCCCTGGGAAACCCTGGAAGCAGAGTCTTCAAACAGAAGAAGAGACTGCTGCATAACTTGTGGCTCAGACCGTTTCCCTGATATGCTTGGGGGTGATGTGACAGACTGATGGGCTTGGTTTTCAGGTGCCACCTGTGCGCTTTCCGCAGAAGACTGGGTGGAAGACCATGTGGTGAACGTGCTGGAAGCACTGTCGGCCACCCAATCGATTAATGCCTGTACCTGCTCAGGCCTTACCATCCTAAGAGCGGCATTGGGCCCCACGAGATATTGCGGTACATTCTGCCGGCTAGTTGAGGGAGTTCGTTCCCTACTGTGTGCGCCTGGGGCCGAACGGCCACGTCCTCTACCAGCAACAGAGGCTCCACGGACACCACCACGACCGCGTCCTCGTCCCTTAATAGTATTTTTCTTCATTGTTGCGATTCAACTCGCACCACAATGAAATATATTATTTTTTATAAGCAAAATTCCCTCACTGGAATACTTTCAGTCTTTTGACTGTATGGATTACAGATGGAATGACTGTTATATGTGAGTACCGCTTTCTTTGACAGATTCTAGTATGGGTACATATATGTTTTCCCAACCCCAGCACATTAGTTTGCTAATTCCAGATGTATGAAACGCAGGCCTAACTGTATCTAGTATATTGAACGCCAGATAAACTAACTTGGCCTTTTTTAAATAAAAAAAAAATTCCCTCACTGGAATACTTTCAGTCTTTTGACTGTATGGATTACAGATGGAATGACTGTTATATGTGAGTACCGCTTTCTTTGACAGATTCTAGTATGGGTACATATATGTTTTCCCAACCCCAGCACATTAGTTTGCTAATTCCAGATGTATGAAACGCAGGCCTAACTGTATCTAGTATATTGAACGCCAGATAAACTAACTTGGCCTTTTTTAAATAAAAAAAATCCCCTCACTGGAATACTTTCAGTCTTTTGACTGTATGGATTACAGATGGAATGACTGTTATATGTGAGTACCGCTTTCTTTGACAGATTCTAGTATGTGTACATATATGTTTTCCCAACCCCAGCACATTAGTTTGCTAATTCCAGATGTATGAAACGCAGGCCTAACTGTATCTAGTATATTGAACGCCAGATAAACTAACTTGGCCTTTTTTAAATAAAAAAAATTCCCTCACTGGAATACTTTCAGTCTTTTGACTGTATGGATTACAGATGGAATGACTGTTATATGTGAGTACCGCTTTCTTTGTCAGATTCTAGTATGGGTACATATATGTTTTCCCAACCCCAGCACATTAGTTTGCTAATTCCAGATGTATGAAACGCAGGCCTAACTGTATCTAGTATATTGAACGCCAGATAAACTAACTTGGCCTTTTTTAAATAAAAAAAATTCCCTCACTGGAATACTTTCAGTCTTTTGACTGTATGGATTACAGATGGAATGACTGTTATATGTGAGTACCGCTTTCTTTGACAGATTCTAGTATGGGTACATATATGTTTTCCCAACCCCAGCACATTAGTTTGCTAATTCCAGATGTATGAAACGCAGGCCTAACTGTATCTAGTATATTGAACGCCAGATAAACTAACTTGGCCTTTTTTAAATAAAAAAAATTCCCTCACTGGAATACTTTTAGTCTTTTGACTGTATGGATTACAGATGGAATGACTGTTATATGTGAGTACCGCTTTCTTTGACAGATTCTAGTATGGGTACATATATGTTTTCCCAACCCCAGCACATTAGTTTGCTAATTCCAGATGTATGAAACGCAGGCCTAACTGTATCTAGTATATTGAACGCCAGATAAACTAACTTGGCCTTTTTTAAATAAAAAAAATTCCCTCACTGGAATACTTTCAGTCTTTTGACTGTATGGATTACAGATGGAATGACTGTTATATGTGAGTACCGCTTTCTTTGACAGATTCTAGTATGGGTACATATATGTTTTCCCAACCCCAGCACATTAGTTTGCCAATTCCAGATGTATGAAACGCAGGCCTAACTGTATCTAGTATATTGAACGCCAGATAAACTAACTTGGCCTTTTTTAAATAAAAAAAAAATTCCCTCACTGGAATACTTTATGGCTTTTCACTGTATGGATTACAGGTGGACTGGTATTAATAGGGGTGACACAAGCACACCCAAGTCCCTGATGTAGGATTTCTATGGCACAGACCACTATTACAAGTGATTAATGGACGTTGGGAGAGATTGTGCTGCAGCACTAGTCCCAAGATGGCCGCCGCCTATCAGCCCAGTAACATGTGCCACAAAATGGTCTGCACAACCTTTAAAAAAAATAGCCTTGGACTGTGCTGCTAAATCGCTATTGGTCTGAATCCCAGGTGTAGATGTCTGACTTGTTTGGAGCTTTGGAATGCACACTGTGGCAGCTTCTGCTGCAGCACTACAAGTCGCAAAATGGCGGCCGGCGGTCAGCCCAGGTACATGTGGATGGAAAAATCACTCTGGCCACTCTAAAAATAGCCAATCCCTATCAAAAAAGCAGCTCAGCTGCAGTTGTTCAGATGAATCACAGGTGGAGGAGAGAAATTTGCTTCCAGTTATTCAATTATCCCTGCCTATTCTCGCCCTAGCATCAGCTGCGTCTATCCCTGTTCTATTCACATCGGGAGTGAGCACGTCCCGACGTGCGCACAAGCTTATAAAGAGGCTGAGTCACATGCTGCACTTGGCCAATCACAGCCTTGCCAATAGTAGGCATGGCTGCGATGGCATCTTAGGGCAAGTAGTATGATGCATGTTGATTGGCTGCTTTGCAGCCTTTCAAAATGCGCCAAAATACATGCCGAACGACGAACCCGAACCCAAACTTTTACGAAAAAGTTCGGGTTCGGGTCCGTGTCACGAACACCCCAAAATTCGGTACGGACCCGAACTATGCTCGAACTGTTCGCTCAACACTATTCATAACTCAATAGTGCCCTCTATTGTTTTTCATAGTCTTATGACAGCTGAAAAACAAGGCAGATTCTGCTCATTTGCATGTCTTTCCCATATGCCCATGTTTATGCAAATTAGTTGTTACATGACAAAACTGTATAGAAAGGTTATTGAATATTATGTTAGGACAATCAGAAAACTTTTTGTCGCCCTAATGATATTGATCTAGGTGCACAGGTCCACCCAAGCTATCCAACAGATGCAAAATGACTTTGAGGTTTGATGGTTCTCAGTTAGATGAGAGCTGGTTTGGAATATTTCATAGTGCACAAGGCTGCCATTGTAAGGTATGCTAGCTGTTATCTGTCTCATGGATAGATGGATGGCTTGTTTATTCCTGGCTTCTGGCATATAGCCTTTGTGTGGTTGTATATTGTATGTCGTACATAATAGGAGTCTAAGATGCATTCAGCTATCCTCTTAATGCTGTTGCCAAACCTTTTTGATTGGGTTTCCATTAATTTCTAACCTTTTTTTATGAACCAGACACCCTCTTCTCTTCCGAGCAGGGGGTGCCTGGGGTTCTCCCATTGACTTCCATTGTATTAAATTGTATTTGAGCACCCAAATTATTTGTCCGAGCTCTCGGATCTGCTGAGCATAGCGATGCTTGAGCTGAACAGCAGTTTGGCCGAGCATGCTTACTCATCACTAGTGGGGACGCGAATCCCAGAAATATATGAGACTCAGATTTCTACACATTTTTATAAGCAATAATGTCATTTACTTTTAAGAATTCATCTAACCCCTTTTTTAACCTGTCCACTGTTCCTGCTTTGACCATGTCCAGAGTTAGTCTATTCCACAGATTCATGGTTCTTACAGCTTTGACGCTTCTGTAGACTGAACTTTTTCTTCTCCAGTTGGAGGCAGTGCCCCTTGTCTTTTGAGGGCATTTCACATGGAACAGTTTTTCACAATATTTTTTGCATGGCCCATTTATATATTTGTATAGAAACATAGAATGTGTCGGCAGATAAGAACCATTTGGCCCATCTAGTCTGCTCAATATACTGAGTACTATGGATAGCCCCTGGCCCTATCTTATATGAAGGATGGCCTTATGCCTATCCCATGCATGCTTAAACTCCTTCACTGTATTTGCAGCTACCACTTCTGCAGGAAGGCTATTCCATGCATCCACTACTCTCTCAGTAAAGTAATACTTCCTGATATTACTTTTAAACCTTTGCCCCTCTAATTTAAAACTATGTCCTCTTGTTGCAGTTTTTCTTCTTTTGAATATTCTCTCCTCTTTTACCTTGTTGATTCCCTTTATGTATTTAAAAGTTTCTATCATATCCCCTCTGTCTCGTCTTTCTTCCAAGCTATACATGTTAAGGTCCTTTAATCTTTCCTGGTAAGTTTTATCCTGCAATCCATGTACCAGTTTAGTAGCTCTTCTCTGAACTCTCTCCAAAGTATCAATATCCTTCTGGAGATATGGTCTCCAGTACTGAGCACAATACTCCAAATGAGGTCTCACTAGTGCTCTGTAGAGCGGCATGAGCACCTCCCTCTGTCTACTGGTAATGCCTCTCCCTATACACCCAAGCATTCTGCTAGCATTTCCTGCTGCTCTATGAAATTGTCTGCCTACCTTTAAGTCTTCTGAAATAATGACCCCTAAATCCCTTTCCTCAGATACTGAGGTTAGGACTGTATCACTGATTTTATATTCTGCTCTTGGGTTTTTACTCCCCAGGTGCATTATTTTGCACTTATCCACATTAAATTTTAGTTGCCAGATTTTTGACCATTCCTCTAGTTTTCCTAAATCCTTTTCCATTTGGTGTATCCCTCCAGGAACATCAACCTTGTTACAAATCTTTGTGTCATCAGCAAAAAGACACACCTTACCATCGAGGCCTTCTGCAATTTCGCTGATAAAGATATTAAACAATATGGGTCCCAGAACAGATCCCTGAGGTATCCCACTGGTAACAAGACCTTGGTCTGAATATACTCCATTGACTACAACCCTCTGTTGCCTGTCCCTCAGCCACCGCCTAATCCATTCAACAATATGGGAGTCCAAGCCCAAAGACTGCAATTTATTGATAAGCCTTCTGTGTGGAACAGTATCGAAAGCCTTACTGAAGTCTAGATAAGCGATGTCTACTGCACCTCCATCTATTGTTTTAGTCACCCAATCAAAAAAATCAATAAGATTAGTTTGACATGATCTCCCTGAAGTAAACCCATGCTGTTTTTCATCTTTCAATCCATGGGATTTTAGATGTTCCACAATCCTCTCCTTAAGTATGGTTTCCATTAATTTCCCCACTATTGATGTCAGGCTTACTGGCCTATAGTTGCCCGATTCCTCCCTACTACCTTTCTTGTGAATCGGCACAACATTTGCTAATTTCCAATCTTCTGGGACGACTCCTGTTGCCAGTGATTGGTTAAATACATCTGTTAATGGTTTTGCTAGTTCACCGCTGAGCACTTTTAATAGCTTTGGGTGTATCCCATCAGGCCCCTGTGACTTATTTGTATTGATTTTAGACAGCTGACTTAGGACCTCTTCCTCTGTAAAGACACATGCATCAAAAGATTCATTAGTCTTCTTTCCTAACTGAGGTCCATTTCCTTCATTTTCCTTCGTAAAGACTGAACAGAAGTATTCATTGAGGCAGTCAGCTAGTTCTTTATCTTCTTCCATATACCTTCCTTCTTTTGTTTTTAATTTTGTAATTCCTTGTTTTAGTTTCCTTTTTTCATTTATGTATCTGAAGAATGCCTTATCGCCTTTTTTCCCTGACTGAACAAATTTCTCTTCTGCCTGTGCTTTAGAAGCTCTTATAACTTGTTTGGCCTCTCTCTGCCTAATCTTGTAAATTAGCCTGTCATCCTGTTTTTTTTTTTTTTTTATAATTCCTAAATGCTATCTTTCATTTTTTAATGATTTTGGCCACTTCTGCTGAGTTCCACAGTGGTCTTTTCCTTTTTTTTGCTTTTACTGACAAGCCTAATGCAATTTTCTGTTGCCTTCAATAGTGCCTCTTTTAAGTAGTCCCATTTCTCCTGGACTCCAATAAAACTGTTCCAATCTGATAGGGACTCGTATACCACTAATCTAATTTTAGAAATGTCAGTTTTTATAAAATCTAAAACTTTTGTTTTTGTGTGGTGTGACTCAGTCACTGTGCTTATAGTAAACCACACTGACTGGTGATCACTAGATCCCAAGCTTTCCCCTACAGTAATATCATATACCAAATTCCCATTTGTGAATACTAAATCTAAAATGGCCTCCTTCCGGGTTGGCTCCTCAACTACTTGCTGTAGAGATAATCCCAGTAGGGAATTTAGAATATCTGTACTCCTGGCAGAACTAGCTATTTTGGTTTTCCAGTTTACATCAGGAAGATTGAAGTCTCCCTTAATGATAACTTCCCACTTCAATGTCATTTTAGCTATTTCCTCAACTTGTAGATCATCTAATTCTTTGACTTGGCTAGGTGGTCTATATATCACACCTACACGAGTTACATTATGATTATCAAGCTGCAAGGTAACCCAAACTGACTCTAAATTGTTCTCGCTAACTTGTATCAAATTAGATTTTATGCTGTCTTTCACATACAGGGCCACCCCTCCCCCCTTCTTGCCTTCCCTGTCTTTCCTGTATAGAGAGAACCCTGGTATTGATATATCCCAGTCATTACTCCCCTTGAACCACGTCTCAGTAACAGCCACTACATCTATATTCTCAGATGCCATTATAGCCTCAAGTTCATTGATCTTATTACCTAAACTGCGAGCATTTGTAGATAAGAATCTGAGCTTGCCATTTCTTAACCTTTGTGCTACTGGCATCTTAAGGCGTTGTTCCGGGGGGCAGTCGGACTGCTGGATTATCACTCTTTTGCCCCCTTTCCTAGTTTAAATGCTCCTTAGCAAATACTTGGAACTGTTCACCGAGGACATTCGTTCCTTTGAGAGAAAGATGCAAACCATCTTTTTTGTACAGTTCTTTTCCATTCCAACAAGAGCTAACATGAGACACAAAGCCAAACCCTTGGTACCGACACCATTCACCAAGCCATACATTGAATTCCTTAATGCGCATCTTCCTGTCATGCTGAAGGTTATGCACAGGCAAAACTGCAGAGAATGAAACAGTTGATGCAACCTCCCGTATATCCTTTCCAAGTGTGTGAAAAGCTTCTTTCACCTTTGAAACCTCATTGCAAGCCAGATCGTTTGTCCCCAGATGGATAATAAAATCCACTTCCCTTTACTGTTTTGCTTGCCTAACAATATTAAGGATCCATCGTCAATCCCTGCTAGCGGTAGCACCAGGGAGACATCTTACAACACCATTCTCCTCAAACTTCACACCTCTTATGATGGAATCGCCCACCAACAGCTGCTTACTATCAATCCTCACCTTCTCCTTTTTGTCTTTGGCTGCAGTCTTGCATACTTTAGGCATGGGAGATGATTGTTTCTCACCCACTGTGCTTGAGCCATCCGCCATGTTGCTCTTGCACTCTGAAAGTGCTGCAAATGAATTTTGGAGAGCCACAGACTGTGGGACATGTCTTCTATCCACAACTCTCAGTCTACCAGAACCTACAGTAACCCATCTTCCATTTCTAGGGGGCCTCTGTGGCAGTGGCATTGCAATGTTCTCAGTCTGAGTTTGCTTAATGGTTAATTTACAAATCTCATATTTCAAAAAGGTAATTTCCTGTTGCATTATAGAGAGCTGTCTACAGATTAGACAGTATCCAAACCTCTGAAGAGTGGAACCTGAAATAAAAGCACAACAATTCCTGCACAGAACCAGGTCTGCCATTGCAAAGGGGGGGGGGGGGAATAAAAAATAAATAATTTAATTTAAACAAACAAATACTTACTTGTTTAGATTGTATCCACCTCCAGATTACCTCCTGAGTATCTCCTGAATATCTCCAATGCACTTGCAGTCCCACACTTGATTAGACCAGCACTAGATTAGCAGCCTTGAAAAAGCAGCAAGCTATAATTAGCAAGCTAATGCAATGTTGCTATATATACACACCCTCCCACAAAGGCTCCTCCCCCAACAGCAAATTAACACCTTACCCGCCTATGCTCATTTGCAATCAGACAATAGAGATACCGTGTCTAGCAACTTCCTTACCTCTTGTGAAACACAGAGTCTGAGTATCCACCCGAAACACCACTGAAGTTCTGCTACAGTGGAAAAACTCTGAGTTAGACTACGTTCGTCTCCTGAATATCTCCAATGCACTTGCAGTCCCGCACTTGATTAGACCAGCACTAGATTAGCAGCCTTGAAAAAGCAGCAAGCTATTGCAATTAGCTTGCCCCCCCCCTTAAACGTCTCTTCTCAAGTCTAAATAAGTTTAAGTCTTTTAATATTCCTTTAAAACCAAGACCCTCCATGCCCCTTATCAGTTTAGTTGCTCTCCTTTGTACTTTTTCCAGCTCCAGGACATCCTTTCTATGTAGTGGTGCCCAGAACTGAACTGCATACCCCAGAAGAGGCCATACCAAAGCTTCGTAAAGTGGCAATATTACATCCCTGTCCCACGAGTCCATGCCTCTTTTAATGCATGACAATATCATGGTAGCCTTAGATGCAGCTGATTGACATTGCATGCTGTTATTTAATCTTCCAAAAATAACTGAGCGAGTGTGCTAAGCTATTTTTCAAACTCCCATAGCAGTGAAGGTAGAGCACACGACACATGTGCAGTGTGCTCTCCTTCTTTTTGTTCTGAAAATAAGAATGCGTCCCAGAGCCGGGACCCACATCTATCTGACTTTGATAGCATATCCTAGTGATATGACATCAATATCTAAGATTGGCAAACCACTTTAAGATAGGCCATTAATGTTTGTCCATTGTAAATCTGACATTGAAGAACACTACCTACAACCAGTACAAAGGAGGCTGACCTACAGTAAGAGTCAGAGTCGCATATATGAACCAGCTGCTGTTTATTGGCATCATGGTAAAGTGTATAGAAAGTTTGGAGGTTTGGGTTGTAACTTATTGCTTTAATATACTATGTCATTGATTTTTTATATAATACAAAGCATCCCCTCCTAAGGACTCTCCTCTATTAGCTAGAGTGGAGAACGAATGCCAAGAGTTTAACTTCAACAATGCTGACCTAAGACACATGTTAAGGCATATTTGTCACTTTTTTTTTATTTTCAAAAGGTCAATTAACACCAAAGAAGCCTTTCAATTATATGCTTTTAATATATGTTAAAACGTAACCTTTAATATTGTTAGTAAATATAAACATGTGCTAATTAAATAAAAGTATCAAAAATTCTCAGCTGTGTCACTGGATTATTTTGCTCTCTCATATATTAGTAACACTGTTAACTTCACTGTATTTATATATTTTTGTGATCTCACTGATCCTCTATCCCTGCGCTACCTAATGCTTCCACGTTCAGCTATTATTGCATAACCAGTTCACTTGCTGTCTAAAAACAGTATTACATGCTGCCCCCTGACATGTTTCACCAGATAACCTGGTGTCTTCAGGGGATCCGGGCACAATGTTTTGTTTCACTTTGCACTGTGAAGTTAACAGTGTTACTAATAAATGAGAGCAAAATAATCCAGTGACACAGCTGAGAATTTTAGACACTTTTATTTAATTAGCACATGTTTATGTTTACTAGCAATATTAAAGGTTACATATTTAACATATAGTAAAAGCATATGTAATTGAATGGCTTCTTTGGTCTTAACTGAACGAATGCCAAGAGTGGCACTCATTCTTGTGCAAAAGCATTCCTCAATATTAGTTTCTTTTTCGAACGGAAACAGATCATTTTTTATAGAAATTCAACACCATTGAATGACCAAAGCAGATCAAAAGCAGTTCTGAATTAGTTCAAAATTATGAAAAAATATTTTCATTGATACAGAAGTATTTGTAGATTTCCATTGTAAAGACATTACAAGTTTTCTCATTTATGTGTTTAGAAATGGCATGGTTCACAGTATTATGAAGTAATACATGAGAAATATATTATTATGGTCCTCTGGAAATATTACATGCCCAAATACATCTAACGAGTTCCATTAACCGTAAATCACATAAATTACAAAGCATTCATCTTTAAAATTAAAAAAAAATTAACAGCAAACATAAGATGTGCCTGCATTGTTACATTTGATATATAAAAGAGTCTGGCTCAAATCTGAATAAAAGTAATTTTAATGGCCCATCTTTCTTTCTTAAATTGAACAGTGTAGTACAAATAGAAGCAAAGTCAATTACAGATTTATTTTTGTAAGTAATTATAGCAATGATTTTTTAATTAAACTTGGCCTTCTCCTGGTGAGTATCTAGAGGAATCTCTATTATTATCATTAAAAACTACAATATTTTAAAAAACAGACACATAAAGAACTACTATCAAAACGTATGTGTGAATAAAGCTACTAATTTAGATAATAGAAATGGTAGGTCATTTGCTTGTTATAGTCTTCATCTTGTATAACACTGTAATTGAATGCATAAAGGATTATTCAAAATTAACTCACTGTAATATTACAAACAGAAGTAGCTGGATTGAATTTTCATTTGACACCTAATGTACGTAGAATATTTAAAAGGGTTATCTTATTTTGTTATGCAATCGACAGGGCATTTAAAATTATGTGTTATTGCATTATATGTACGGCTATTTTCACACTCGAGTCTGGTGCGGATCCGTCTGTGCAGATACAAGACGGATCCGCACCAGACTCGATAATGCAAACGCTTGTATCCGTTCATAACGGATCCGTTTGCATTATTCATTCAAAAAAAGTCTAAGTCAAAACGGATCCGTCTTGACTTATATTGAAAGTCAATGAGGGACGGATCAGTTTTCAATTGCACCATATTGTGTCAGTAAAAAACGGATCCGTTCCCATTGACTTACATTGTATGTCAGGACGGATCTGTTTGGCTCCGCATAGTCAGACGGACACCACAACGCTGCAAGCTGCGTTTTAGTGACTGTCAAAAAAACGCTACGGTGACCAAACGCAGCCAAATTGATGCATTCTGAACGGATCCTTATCCATTCAGAATGCATTGGGGCTTAAATGATCCATTTTGGGCCGCTTGTGAGAAACCTGAAACGGATCTCACAACCGGACCCAGAAACGCCAGTGTGAAAGCAGCCTACTGTGGTGGTATAGACAGCAAAATGATTTTTAGATAGCAGAGTAGAAAACCTCCCTAACATTTTTGTGGCTGGCCATAAAATCATTGATGTCTTATTTAGAGATGGCCTTGCATTTCACCTAGTGGTCTTTTCACAGAGAAGTTTGCTTGTTCGCGGTTCGTCGAACAGGCGAACATATGGCGATGTCCGCAGGCGCCATATTCTTTTACATTGTGAAGAACTTTGACCCATAACACATCCAATGTGTATAGGACAGCCAATTGAGACGTTTGAGAAAATGGATATTCCCTACCTTATAAATAAACCTGATCTGGCCGCCATTTTAGATTCAGTCTATTGCCAGTGTAGGGAGAAGTTGCTGTGTGGAGCAGAGACAGACTGTTACGGATGCCAAATGCTAGCTAATAGGGCCACAAAAGTCATTTTAAGGACTGGTATAGGTGTGCTATTGATAGGTTTTACTTACTGAGGGGTGTAATATACTTATAATAGACTTTGTAACTTAGAAAGTATATTATAGTGCATTTGTATTGTGCAGCAGTTTTGTGCGGTTCTGCTGCGATACTGCAGCTACACAGAGTGCCAAACGCTATTGGAACAAATAATTTCTACTGGTGTGATATACCAGTTGCCCCCCAAAAAAACTGATTGAAGCAGGGGTGTTATATACCAATTATATACTGTACTTTCTACAGTATATAGTGCATTTGGGTAGTGCAGCATTTGTTTGCGGTTTAGCTGCATTACCTCAGCTACACAGAGTGACAAACGCCATTGGAACAAATCATTTCTACTGTGTGATATACCAGTTGCCCCCCCCAAAAAAGTGATTGAAGCAGGGGTGTTATATACCAATTATACACTTTCTATATAGTGCATTTGGGTAGTGCAGCATTTGTGCGCTACCTCAGCTACAGATAGTGACAAATGCCATTGGAACAAATAATTTCTGCTGGTGTGATATACCAGTTGCCCCTCAAAAAATCTGATTGAAGCAGGGGTGTTATATACCAATTATATACTTTCTATATAGTGCATTTGGGTAGTGCAGCATTTGTTTGCGGTTTAGCTGTGTTACCTCAGCTACAGATAGTGACAAACGACATTGGAACAAATTATTTCTACTGGTGTTATATACCAGTTGCCCCCCCAAAAGTGATTGAAGCAGGGGTGTTATATACCATTTATATACTTTCCATATAGTGCATTTGGGTAGTGCAGCATTTGTTTGTGGTTTAGCTGCGTTACCTCAGCTACAGATAGTGACAAACAACATTGGAACAAATAATTTCTACTGGTGTGATATACCAATTGCCCCCCCAAAAAAGTGATAGAAGCAGGGGTGTTATATAAGGAAAATTTACTCACAGATATTTTTGTTTCCTGGAGTCCGTAGGCAGCACACACCAAAGGGTTAAGTCCCCTAGGTACAATCAGAATAGAGACCAATTAATAAGCAATAGATTAATTAATTTGCATGGTACTTCCGCGTATTAAGCACTACAGAACACGCAGAGCCATGTATTGTATGCAGCAATAATTTATTTTAAGGGTGGGCATTTTGTGCTGCCTACAGACTTCAGGAAACTAAAATTTCAATGAGTAAATTTTTGTTTTCCTGATCGTCCTTGGCAGCACACACCAAAGGGATTTTAAAGCAGTACTCAAAGGGAGGGAGCACTGGTCGCCAACTGTAGCCTCGTTTGCCAAAAGAAGCCTCTTCTGCTGCCTGGATGTCTAGCCTGTAGTGTTTAATGAAGGTCGATGATGTAGACTATGTCGCAGCCCTGCAGATCTGTTCCAATGAGACTTTTGCCAGCTCAGCCTAGGATGAAGCTGTAGACCTTGTTGAATGAACCTTTAATAATAAAGGACACTGTAACTCAGACATTGAGTAGGCCAACTCTATTGTCTGTTGGATCCACCTTGCCAAAGTTGCTTTACTAGCCCATTTACCCTTATTTGGGCCGTGATGCTGTAAAAAGAGATTTTCACATTCCCTGATTGATGAAGTGACCCGCAGGTAGAACAGAAGTACTCTTCTGACATCCAGGAGATGACTTTGATCCTGGTCTTGAGTATTCACCTGCATTACTGGAAGAGATATCTCTTGGTTAATGTTAGTAGTTGAAGCAACCTTGGGTAAAAATCTTGGCATAGTGCATAGAACTAAAGAATGGCCTAAGTCCCTAAAATATGGTTCTCTGCAGGGTAGGGCTTGTAGGTCACTTTTGTGTCTTGCTGATGCAATTGCTACTAAGAACAAGGCTTTTGCAGACAGATGTTTTATGGATGCTTCTTCTAGCGGCTCAAATGGAGGTTTACACAAGGCGGACAATACCACCGACAGGTCCCAGGATGGAACTGGAGAATGGAGGGAAGGATTAATATTCTTTAAGGTTTTGAAGAAAGTGCGGATCAACAGATTACTTGTAAACCTCCCTTGCTGCTGCGCATTTATCGCAGTAAAGTGAACCTTCAAAGTGTTGGATTTCAGACCTTTTTTTAAGCCTTCATGAAGAAAGTGGATGACCATATTTAGAGATTATGGGTCTTCTAAGCTGTTTTGACACCAGGTTTTAAAAATAGGCCAAACTCTATTGAAAACTTTAACCTTAGCTGGTTTTTGAGCTGCCAGGAGTGTATCAATCACTTCCGCTGGAATACCTACAGTAAATGAACTAAAGAATCCCGCTCAGTCTCCAAACTGACAATTTGAGGTTGCTGGGGTTCGGATGGAGAAGACCGTTTTGACTGAGGAGATCCCGCCTGGGCAGAATCTTTCAAATCCTCCCTTTGGATAGACGGAGAGCTAGGGAAAACCACGTTCTTTGTGGCCAATAAGGTAGGACAACAATTGCTTCCGCTTGGTCCTGCTGAATTTTCTTAAGCACCTTTGGAATCATTGGAACTGGTGGAAAGATGTATATCAGATCTTTCCTCCAGCTGATTGATAATCCGTCAATCGCATATGCTTGAATGAAACGGTAAATGGAACAGAATATTTTGATCTTGTCGTTCTGTTCTGTCACCATAACATCTATACAAGGTTTCCCCCATCGATTTTTGATTTCCGCAAAAACTGCGGGATTGAGACTCCATTCTCCCGGATGAATTTTCTTGCGACTGAGAAGGTTCGGCCATGACGTTCAATGAACCTTTTGTGTGGACTGCTGTTTTTTCTTGGGTCCATACCTCGGCCTACTCCATCAGAAGACTGCATTCTCTGGAGAGATCGCTGTTTCTTGTTCCTCCCTGTTTCTTTATGTAGTTCGCTGTGGAGAAATTGTCTGACTGGATTAGGACACTGAGGCTTTTCAGCTGGTCCTGAAAATGAATCAATGCTAGGCGTACTGCCCTTAATTCCTTCCAGTTGGAGGACCTTTTGGAGTCTGCTGTGCTCCACTTCTTCTACACCCACAGATTGCCGACATGGGCACCCCATCCCCAGCAGGAGGCATCCGTAGTGAGGTGAATCTGGGTCTAAGGTTGCAGACTTCTTCCCTTTTGAAGGTGATTGGGTGATAGCCCCCACCTGAGATGTTGATGCGTTCACTCTGGTATCACAAACTTCCTGTTCAGGGAGTGATAACTCTTGTCCCACGCTGTTAGGATGGCATGTTGTAGCCCTCTGAAGTGGGCTCTTACCCAAGGAACTGCATCCACTGAAGATGTTAATCGACCCAATACAGACATGGCCCATCTAAATGATACCCTGGGAGAGGAGATTAGGTGCGAGACATGTTTGTGAATAGCTAGTATCCTTTCTGAGGATAGCCTGACATTCATTTGATTTGAGTGCAGTCTGAATCCCAGATACTTTATCTCCTGAGAAGGAACAAGTTGAGATTTCTTGGGCTTAACCAGAAGCCCATAATTCTGGAGCATTAGCAGAGCCTCTTTTAACTCTGCTGAAAGTTGATCTGCAGATTTCGCTATCAGAAGCCAGTCATCTAGATACGGTATGCAACATATCCCTTTGAGGTGTAATGCTTCTGTCGGGACCACTGCTACCTTTGAGAATACCCTGGGAGCTGACGATATCCCGAAGGGTAAACAGGTGAACTGAAGATGAGATGTTCCGTGTTGAGTTTGAATCATTATTCTCAGATCACACCAGTAGAAATTATTTGTTCTAATGGCGTTTGTCACTATCTGTTGCTGAGGTAACGCAGTTAAACCGCAAACAAATGCTGCACTACCCAAATGCACTATATAGAAAGAAAATAATTGATATATAATACCCCTGCTTCAATCAGTTTTTTGGGGAGGCAACTGGTATACTTTTTAGAATTTCATCCCTTGGAACCCCATCTTCTAGGTTGTATAATTGGGAAAGCCAGATCCGCAGAGAGGGCCGGTACACAGGAAGATGAAGTGGACGCATATGCTTTTTTAAGGAGGGACTCTGCCTTTTTGTCAACTGGATCCCTGATCAGGGAAGCCTCTTCAGATTGAAAAAGCTCCCTTTTTGACAATCTGGCTACTAGAAGATCTACTCTAGGGACTGACATTTATTCTTTGCATGTGTTGTCAGCTAACTTATATGTATGTTTTAATCTGGAACTGGGATCTGGTTTCTTATCTGGCCTGTCCCAATCCTGCTTTAGCCCATCATTAAGTAGTGGGTGCCCTGGAAAATCTTTGCCCCCGGATTTAGGAAAATAAAACAGTTTGTCACATTTTGACTTCTTAGAAATATCTCTGTCGGCTTTAATAGTGTCCTTGACTGCTTTGAGAAGACCCCTTAGTTTCTCTTTATGGAACAGTATAGTATCCTCCATATCCTCAGAATCTGAGTCTATTTCTCCCTCAGATAAGGAGCTGTCAGAAGATAAGACAAACTGTTGCCCTGAACTTTTATGAGATGTTTTTGTTTTCTTATTTGAGGCCCTGACTTCATCAAAAATAGAGGACAACTGATCTTTAAACCAGTCCAGAAAGTCATTATTCCAGGAGGGAGGAGACTCAGATTGTACAGAAGGGCAGCTGTTAAACAGATCAGAAAGGTTGTTCGTAAATATTGCAGGAGCGGTGTCTGGACTTTCTTATTCTCTTAAGAGATTCCTCTCGGGAGGCAGACATCTGATAAATAAATAAGAAGTATCAGTAAAAGTAAACATTTTTTATTTATACCCAAACACCACCGAAGAGTGTGCTCAGAGGAAGAGACAGCCGCATTCAAACCTATGCCTCAGATCTTGGCAAGCATGTTATCCCTGTACGCTAACCTTACTTACCTCGGCAAGCAGCGGGAGTAGCATCCTGGCGAGAGCACATGGTTACTGTACCACAGAATTTACTACTGCCGGGACGCACCAGCGAGAGTGCGCATGCGCGAGATGTTGCGATTCCCGAGTATCATCTTGCGCCTGGGCCTCCGCTACAGCGTGCGTCTCTGCTGCCTTAACCTCAACCCACATCCATGCAGAGGGAGGCAAGTAGAGAATGGAGCGAGGTGCTGCATGATGCACTGGGGAAAACACTCTATCTTCAGGGTGAGGGACAAAAGTGTCTCACCTGGGGGGATAACTGTGGGATATACAGTGGCGGAAATAATTATTTGACCCCTCACTGATTTTGTAAGTTTGTCCAATGACAAAGAAATGAAAAGTCTCAGAACAGTATCATTTCAATGGTAGGTTTATTGTAACAGTGGCAGATAGCACATCAAAAGGAAAATCGAAAAAATAACTTTAAATAAAAGATAGCAACTGATTTGCATTTCATTGAGTGAAATAAGTATTTGAACCCTCTAACAAAAAAAGACTTAATGCTTGGTGGAAAAACCCTTGTTTGCAAGCACAGAGGTCAAACGTTTCTTGTAATTGATGACCAAGTTTGCGCACATTTTAGGAGGAATGTTGGTCCACTCCTCTTTGCAGATCATCTCTAAATCCCTAAGGTTTCGAGGCTGTCTCTGTGCAACTCTGAGCTTGAGCTCCCTCCATAGGTTTTCGATTGGATTAAGGTCCGGAGACTGACTAGGCCACTCCATGACCTTAATGTGCTTCTTCTTGAGCCACTCCTTTGTTGCCTTTGCTGTATGTTTTGGGTCATTGTCGTGCTGGAACACCCATCCACGACCCATTTTCAGTTTCCTGGCAGAGGGAAGGAGGTTGTCGCTCAGGATTTCACGATACATGGCTCCGTCCATTTTCCCGTTTATGCGAATAAGTTGTCCTGTGCCCTTAGCAGAAAAACACCCCCAAAGCAAAATGTTTCCACCCCCATGCTTGACGGTGGGGACGGTGTTTTGGGGGTCATAGGCAGCATTTTTCTTCCTCCAAACACAGCGAGTTGAGTTAATGCCAAAGAGCTCTATTTTGGTCTCATCAGACCACAGCACCTTCTCCCAGTCACTCTCTGAATCATTCAGGTGTTCATTGGCAAACTTCAGACGGGCCTGCACATGTGCCTTCCTGAGCAGGGGGACCTTGCGAGCCCTGCAGGATTTTAATCCATTGTGGTGTAATGTGTTTCCAATGGTTTTCTTGGTGACTGTGGTCCCTGCTAATTTGAGGTCATTAACTAACTCCTCCCGTGTAGTTCTAGGATGCTTTTTCACCTTTCTCAGAACCATTGACACCCCACGAGGTGAGATCTTGCGTGGAGCCCCAGAGCGAGGTCGATTGATGGTCATTTTGTGCTCCTTCCATTTTCGAACAATCGCACCAACAGTTGTCACCTTCTCTCCCAGCTTCTTGCTAATGGTTTTGTAGCCCATTCCAGCCTTGTGCAGGTCTACAATTTTGTCTCTGACATCCTTGGACAGCTCTTTGGTCTTTCCCATGTTGGAGAGTTTGGAGTCTGCTTGATTGATTGATTCTGTGGACAGGTGTCTTTTATACAGGTGACTAGTTAAGACAGGTGTCCTTAATGAGGGTGACTAATTGAGTAGAAGTGTCTAACCACTCTGTGGGAGCCAGAACTCTTAATGGTTGGTAGGGGTTCAAATACTTATTTCACTCAATGAAATGCAAATCAGTTGCTATCTTTTATTTAAAGTTATTTTTTCGATTTTCCTTTTGATGTGCTATCTGCCACTGTTACAATAAACCTACCATTGAAATGATACTGTTCTGAGACTTTTCATTTCTTTGTCATTGGACAAACTTACAAAATCAGTGAGGGGTCAAATAATTATTTCCGCCACTGTACATGGCTCTGCATGTTCTGTGGTGCTTTATACAGTGAGGTACCATGCAAATTAATCAATCTATTGCTTACTACTTGGTCTCTATTTTGATTGTACCTAGGGGACTTAACCCTTTGGTGTGTGCTGCCAAGTACGATCAGGAAACCAATAAAATACTTTCTATATAGTGCATTTGGTTAGTGCAGCATTTGTTTGTGGTTTTGCTGCGTTACCTCAGCTACAGATAGTGACAAACGACATTGGAACAAATAATTTCTACTGGTGTTATATACCAGTTGCCCCCCCCAAAAAAGTGATTGAAGCAGGGGTGTTATATACCAATTATATACTTTCTATATAGTGCATTTGGGTAGTGCAGCATTTGTTTGCGGTTTAACTGCGTTACCTCAGCTACAGATAGTGACAAACGCCATTAGAACAAATAATTTCTACTGGTGTGATATAACAGTTGCCCCCCAAAAAATTTATTGAAGTAGGGGTGTTATATACCAATTATATACTTTCTATATAGTGCATTTTGGTAGGGCAGTATTTGTTTTGGTTTTGCTGCGTTACCTCAGCTACAGATAGTGACAAACGCCATTGGAACAAATAATTTCTACTGGTGTGATATACCAGTTGCCTCCCCAAAAAACTGATTGAAGCAGGGGTGTTATATACCAATTATTTTCTTTCTATATAGTGCATTTGGGTAGTGCAGCATTTGATTGAGGTTTTGCTATGTTACCTCATCTCACAGAGTGACAAACGCCATTAAAACAAATAATTTCTACTGGTGTGAAATACCAGTTGCCCCCCTCAAAAAGTGATTGAAGCAGGGGTGTTATATACCAATTATATACTTTCTATATAGAACAGTTGGATAGTGCAGCATTTGTTTGCAGTTTAGCTGCATTACCTTAGCTACAGATAGTGACAAACGCCATTGGAACAAATAATTTCTACTGGTGTGATATACCAGTTGCCCCCCCAATAAAACTGATTAAAGCAGGGGTGTTATATACCAATTATATACTTTCTATATAGTGCAGTTGGGGAGTGCAGCATTTGTTGGCGATTTAGCTGTGTTACCTCAGCTACAGATACTTTATATATAATATACTTTCTATATAGTGCATTTGGGTAGGGCAGAATCTTTTTTGCTGTTTAGCTGTATTACCTCAGCTACAGATAGTGACAAACGCCCTTGGAACAAATAATTTCTACTGGTGTGATATAGCAGTTTCGCCCTCAAAAAAAGTGATTGAAGCAGGGGTGTGATATACCTTCTTCCACGAATACTACTCTTCTATTGGGACCTTTGTCACAGGTCATTTTGAAAATGACAGGCAGAGGAAGAGGCAGGCCATTTCACAGGGATGGTAAGGGTCGGGCAGGTGCACCAGGCCGGAGCCAAAAATGGAAAATGCAGACAGTGCGTGCGATTACGTCAAAGGATGCACCAGAGTTGGTTGAGTGGCTCACTCAGCCTTCCGCTACTGCACCCTTCTCATCCTCTCTATCTGCACCCTCTTTACTCTCTGCTGTGTGCACCCCCAAAGACACCACCATGACCATATCACCTCCGCTCGAGTCAGAGGAATTATTTTCCCATCCATTACAAGACCTTACCGATGCGCAGCCATTCTTGGCATCGGATCAGGAAGAGGAGGTAACAACGGTCGCCACCCAGCAATCTGATGACAGTACCCAGATCAGCCCAAGGAGGGTGGTCCCCGCTGTTGCTGCCTACTCCGAGATCTCTAATGTCAGTGATGGTGAAAGGGACAATGATAATCTGTCTATGGATGTCACATGGGTGCCCACAAGAGAGGAAGAGGTGGGGATTTCAGAGGGAGAGACAGAGCATCAGATAGGGAGGAGAAGCAGGCAGAACTTACAGTGCAAAGAAAGCAAAAAGCAGACTGCTAATGTATCTGGAAAGAGCCATCCGCCATGCACGGTCACATCTGGCGCTCCTAGGATGCCGGCACATGGCTCTGCAGTGTGGACTTTTTTTTAACATGTCCACTGCTGACAGTAGTGTTGCCATCTGCAGCCTGTGCTGTCAACGCATAAGTCGCTGTAAGCCCAACACTCACCTAGGGACGACCACCTTAAGAAGGCACCTGGCCTCAGAATACTGATCCCAGTGGGAGAAACATCGTCAGAACCCGCAAAGACACACTCCTGGTGCTCCACGTCCTGCCTCACCTCCTTCACCTTCTCCTCTCTCCTCGATTTGTCCTCCACTCCACCTTCCACCGTGCCGTTGTCATGTTCATCTGGCAAAAGGCAGACTTCCATGGCCCAAATGTTCGAGGGGAAAAAAATGATGACGCCGGATAACCCTTTTACCCAACGGCTGACCGCTGGCTTGTCGGAACTGCTAAACCCGCCAACTACTGCCATATAGATTGGTGGACTCGGAGGTCTTTAGAAAATATTCAGCGGCAAGTAAATGTATCTCTGGCACACGGTGTCGGTGCCAAGATACATCTGACCACAGACTAGCAAACACGGTCTAGCAAACACGGGCAGGGAAGGTACATAACTTTTACTGCCCACTGGGAGAACCTTCTGACGGCTACCGCCACAGATTGCATGCAGGCCTCATCTCCTCCTCCTACTTCATCTTCCGTCTAATCCTTGGTTGACTACAACTTTTCCACTGCTACCGCCTCTTCTGCTGCACCCCAAAAGTTCTCCAGAATCTATTCGACGTGCCAGGTGAGACGTTGCTATGCTGTGCTGCGGCTGTTGTGCCTGGAAGCCAAGAGCCACACTGGTCTTGTACTCCTTTAAGATTTGCGGTCACAGACCGATCGGTGGCTCACCCCGCTCAATTTGACATTTGGTAAAGTGGTGTGTGACAACAGTGCCAATCTGCTGAGCGCGTTGAAACAGGGGAAAATGACACATGTGCCGTGCAAGGCACACGTCCTAAACTTAGTCGTGCAGCGATTAGTTGCCAAATACCCCAGGATCCAAGACGTCTTGTGGCAGGCCAGTAAAATCTCTGGCCATTTTAGAAGATCTTAACATTGCTAGGGCTCGCCTTGCTGACGTTCAGCGGCGACACCACCTGCCCGTCAGATGTCTGATTTGTTAATGCCCGACGTAATTGAACTCCACCTTTTATATGCTTGATAGGCTGCTCCAGCAGAAACGTGCCGTTAACGACTACCTGTACGAACTCTGTGGCAGGACAGGTTCTGGGGAACTTGTTTTTTTTTTCACCACGCCAGTTTTGCTCATGTGCGATGCATGCAGACTTCTGCGGCCGTTTGATGAGATCACCAAACTGGTCAGTCGCAGCCAGGGCGCCATCAGTGACATCGTACTTTACGCCTTCTTTCTGGAGCATGCAATTCATCGTGTCATTGATCAAGCCGTCGAGGAGCAGGAAGATGAGGAAGTTGCAATGCTGCATGAATTCCAAGGAGGGCTACTCCATCTGAGACAAGTCAACAGGAGTCTGAAGTGGAGTCAGTAAATGTTTCTGGGATCCCTGGTGTTGTCCATGGCTGGGGGGAGGACGACATTTTCCTGGACGATGAAAAGGAGCCAGGCCACTTCACCGCTTCCAGTTTAGTGCAAATGGGGGCCTTCATACTCCAGTGTTTGAAGAGAGACCCCAGTATAAAAAGTATGAAGGGCAAGGACCAGTACTGGGTGGCAACGTACTTAGACCCCTGTTACAAACACAAAATGGTGGACATGTTACCACCATCACAGAGGGCTGTCAGAATGCAGCACTTCCAGGTTTCGAGAAATGCTGCATTCTGCTTTTGCGGGCAAAGGAATTTCCACTCACAGAGAAAAAGTTGCGGGTACCAATCCAACAGCGCATGCAAGAAGATTGCGGTTTGAAGATGTGTTGGTCACTTCGGATATGAGATCATTCTTGCAGCCAACCCATCGACAGCTGCCCTACAGGTTAACAGCCAATGTGAATGCTCTGAGACTACTGGGTGTGCAGGCTTGACCTGTGGCCAGAGCTGGAACAACTTGCCATGGAACTCTTGGCTTGGTCCTCGTCCAGAGTCCTGTCTGAAAGGACGTTCAGCGCAGCAGGGGGGATCATCACCAATAAGCGCACTCACCTAGCTCACAACAGTGTGGACAACCTCACATTTCTAAAAATGAATGAGGCATGAATCTCAGAGGAATTCAACACCTGTGACGACCACGTTTAATTGAATTTCCTCATTCCTGCCCACAAATATCCGCCGCTACCCAGAACAAATATTGGTCCCTGTCTTAGGTAAATACAGCGGCATAAAATGCCTTTTCTGTCCGTTAAATGCCTAATGTTTTGGGCCTTGGAGGAATTCAACATCTGTGATGACCACATGTTTCAACTATTATCATTAGTGTTTTTTCAAGAGGGGGGATTTCCGTTCCGATGTACAGTGGGATGCGAAAGTTTGGGCAACCTTGTTAATCGTCATGATTTTCCTGTATAAATCGTTGGTTGTTACGATAAAAAATGTCAGTTAAATATATAATATAGGAGACACAAACAGTGATATTTGAGAAGTGAAATGAAGTTTATTGGATTTACAGAAAGTGTGCTATAATTGTTTAAACAAAATTAGGCAGGTGTATAAATTTAGGCACCAGAAAAAAGAAATGAAATCAATATTTAGTAGATCCTCCTTTTGCAGAAATTACAGCCTCTAAACGCTTCCTGTAGGTTCCAATGAGAGTCTGGATTCTGGTTGAAGGTATTTTGGACCATTTCTCTTTACAAAACATCTTTAGTTCATTCAGGTTTGATGGCTCGGGGACCGGGGCTCGGGGACCAAAACGTTGACATTTTGGGTCCATGGCCTGGAAACTCCCCAGATCTTAATCCCATTGAGAACTTGTGGTCAATCCTCAAGAGGATTGTGGACAAACAAAAGCCAACTAATTCTGACAAACTCCAAGAAGTGATTATGAAAGAATGGGTTGCTATCAGTCAGGAATTGGCCCAGAAGTTGATAGAGAGCATGGCCAGTCAAATTGCAGAGGTCCTGAAAAAGAAGGGCCAACACTGCAAATACTGACTCTTTGCATAAATGTCATGTAATTTTCGATAAAAGCCTTTGAAATGTATGAAGTGCGTGTAATTATATTTCACTACATCACAGAAACAACTGAAACAAAGATCTAAAAGCAATTTAGCAGCAAACTTTGTGAAAACTAATATTTGTGTCATTCTCAAAACTTTTGGCCACGACTGTATATTTTAAGTATATCACACCCCTCAGTATGTCACACCTATCGATAGCACACCTATACCAGTCCTTAAAAGGACTTTTGTGGCATTATTACCTAGCGTTTGGTGTCCCTAACAGTCTGTCCCTGCTCCACACAGTAATCTCTCCCTACACTGGCAAAAAACAGAATGTAAAATGGCTGCCAGATCGTGTTTATTTATAAGGTAGGGGGTTTGTCCATGTGCTGAAACTTCTTAATTGGCTGTCCTGTCCCACCTGATTAATGTGTCATGGGTCAAAGTTCTTCACAATGCAAAAGAATATGGCACTGGCGGACATCGCCATATGTTCGCATGTTCGGCGAACCGCGAACGAGCAAAGTTCTCAGTGAAACGACCCAGCAGAACCCTCGCATATATTTTTTTACAGGGTCATTTCACAGCAGGCCCTCGCATATAATTTTTACAGGGTCAGCTCACCAGCAGGCCTTCACCTACAATCTTTTACAGGGTCAGCTCACCAGCAGGCCTTCACCTAAAATCTTTTACAGGGTCAGATCACCTGCAGGCACTCACCTAATTAAACCTAATAGGTAATTTGTGCGCATGCTGCCTTGCTTGGATGTGGTAGCTGTTTCTTAGGCTCCCTCTCCGGAATCGAACCCTTACTCCCCGTTACCCATAGTCACCATGGTTTGCGCTGACAATAACATTGAAAGTTGATAGGCCAGAGATCCAAATGGATCGTCGCCGTCATGGGGTCGTACGATCGGCCCCAGGTTATATAGAGTCACCAAAGCGGCAACAGGCCCCCCTCACCCATAATGTTTTAGATGGTCAGATTAGCCGACCCTTGCTCCAAATGTTTTTGAGGGTCACCAGGAGGCCATCAATCACAATTTTTTAAAGGATGTGTATGATGCCCACTACCTGAACAATTGTACCACAATGTGAATGAGGCCCTCCTTTATGTGATATACAGGTTGTAATAGTATGCCTCTTCTGTGTAATTTTTGGCAGCACTTGCACTTTATATACAAGTAAATATACAGGAAAGAATGTTTTCTAACAATTGTTCATTTAAAATCGATTATATCTTCGGTTTTGTGCGTATTATTGTCAGTCTGTGAAAGTGGTGTACTACTAGGACAACATCATTCCCAGCAGCGACCTGGGAGTCCAAAATGCATACAGACATCCTCCCCATGCAGTTCCTGAACCATTTTGGTGGTGTTTCGATCAATTTCTGACCTTTTCCTATGAACCAGGCACCCTCCCCTCTTCACCGCAGGGGGTGTCTGGTTTAATGCTCGGGTTCTCCCATTGACTTCCATTATACTCCGGTGCTCGGTAGAGCACCCGAGCATCCCGATGTGTTTGGCCCGAGCCCCTGGACACCCAAGCACTGTGGTGCTCGATCAACACTAATGCTGTGTAGTCGGTTAATCGCTGCCTATGTGCGCTATCGTCCGTCCTCATGAAGGTCTGACCAGGGGGTCGGACCCTCTGCACCAGCTCCATATGCAGCATCTTCAGATCTTTTGGTCCCTTAACAAGTGGGAGGCACACATGCAAACTGTTGTAATTCCTACACCGTTCACCTAATTTGGATGTAAAAACCCTCAAATTAAAGCTCACAGTCTGCAGTTAAAGCACATCATGTTCGTATTATTTCAAATTCAGTGTGGTGGTGTATAGAGCCAAAAATGTTAGCATCGTGTCAATGTCCCAATATTTATGGACCTGACTGTAAGTCCTCTTTCACAATGTCAGTATTTGGTCAGTATTTTGCATTAGTATTATTATTTTTTATAATACTTTTTATTAGCGAAAAAATATATACAAACCATTATGTTTTTCATTCCATGTTACAATATAACTTTGTTATTATTTTCAATTCCCCATAATCACCCCTTTCCCACCCCTCCCTACCCTTGCGCTGCATCTCTAGGTCCTCTATGATCCTACTCAGGCAATAATGAAAACATAAATTTGGGGGCAAAAAAAAAAGAGGATCAGGGCTTCCAAGCTTCCCATATCTTAGTCCAGTTCTCCTGCCAATTTATTTGCCTATATAGGACCTTCTCATAGTTTTTAACCCTATTGACCAGATTTTTCCAAGTATTCAAATTTGGAACATCTCGCGAGAACCAATCTCGAGTAATCTGAAATCTCATTTTGAATTAGTATTTGACCAGAATTTGTAAGCCAAAAGCAGGCATGGGTCCAAAACAGAGGAGAGATGCAAATATTTCTATTACATTTAATTTCTGTTTTGGACCCACTTCTTACAATTACTTAGATACTCAGATACTAATGCAAAATACTGACTAAATAGTAGCCAAATATTTTCTGTCTGAAAGAAGCTTTATGGATGCTCAAAACAGGATTCACTTTTTTTTTTTCCTTTGTGTTCTTCTGACGGATCAGAAGAGCGGAAAAATAAATAGTGATATGAAGACAGCCTTACTGCCACTGCTGCTGTGCCCCATCCCCACTCTGTCATGGGGCCACTATTGTCACTATCACTGCTACTGCCACCCTCCCCACTCTGTCTTGGGGCCACTACTGTCGCTGTTACCGACACTACTGCTGCTGCCACCCTCTCCACTCTGTCATGGGGCCACTATTTTAATCTTGGGACACTGCACGGTTAAGTCCACGTTGATAAATTAGACCTCACACTAATATTGACCTGTAATACTGATGCACAGTAAGGCTAGGTCTACACAACAACATTTGTCGCGCGACGTTTTCTTGCACCAATGTCGCGCGTCAATTTTTATAATGGCAGTCTATGGTGTCACACTGCAACATGCAACATGCTGCGATGCGACAGTCGCAGAAAATCGATTCAAGATGGATTTTTCTGCGACTGTTGTGTCGCACTCGCAACATGTCGCATGTTGCAGTGCGACACCATAGACTGCCATTATAAAAATTGTTGTCGCTCGACAAATGTTGTCATGTAGATGTAGCCTAAGTCTAGGGTACAACTACACTGCAACATTTGTCGTGCAACATTTTGTTGTACCAATGTCGCGCAACAATTTTTATAATGGCAGTCTATGGTGTCGCATTGCAACATGCAACATGCTGCGACTACGACGTGACAGTCGCAGAAAAATCCATCTCAAATGGATTTTCTGCAACTGTTGCGTTGCAGTCGCAGCATGTCACATGTTGCAGTGCGACACCATAGACTGCCATTATAAAAATTGTCGCGCGACATTGGTGCAACAAAATGTTGCGTGACAAATGTCGTCGTGTAGACCTAGTCAAAATCTACTGCCGCAACATGCATTAAAAGAACATTTTATTTCTCCATATTTCTCTCTATTTTATTGATACTGCCTCTATTTCTTTATTTTGTTCCACTAAGCAGCCATTTGGACATTCCTGCAGGAGCCTGCACAGGTTTTTTGCTTTATGAAGGGTGCTGTATGCTTTTCTATTTGTTTAACAGAAGGGATTAGCTATGAATATTGGTGTATTGCACAGTTATGTAGACGTCGATAAATTGCACCTGTAATTCTGATGGCACAGTACCTACAGAACGGATAGGCTATGAATGTAGATGCACTATAACGTAATGCATATGGCAACACATTCCCCCTGCACTCTCCCTGAAGTTAAACTTCCAAGCCTTCACAGTGAGATTAGGCCACCAAGTGGGATAAATATGATTATGCAGTGGCCTGGGTATATCTGAGGTATTGCGATTTGTGACAAATTAATTCAGAACTAGTGATGATCGAGCACCCCGATGCTCGGGTGCTCTGCCCGAGCACACCGGGATGCTCGGGTGCTCTACCGAGCACCCGAGCCCTATAGAAGTCAATGGGGGAACCCGAGCATTAAACCAGGCACCCCCTGCTCTGAAGAGGGGAGGGTGCCTGGTTCATAGGAAAAGGTCAGAAATTGATGGAAACACCACCGAAAAGGGTCGGGGACAGCATGGGGAGGATGTCTGGATGCATCTTGCACTACAATGTCGCTGCTGGTAACGATGTTGCCCAAGTTGTACGCCACTTTTACAGACTGACCATAAAACTCACAAAACCGAAGATAAAAGCGATTTTAGATGAAAAATTGTTAGGAAACATTCTTTCCTGTATATTTACTTTTATATAAAGAGCAAGTTCAGGCAAAATTTTTCATGATTTTTGGAACTGGGGCCAAGAGGGACGGCCGGTGGTTTCAATTGTGTTGACCGGACTCTTGGACGATCAAACTGAACTCATTGGAAGAGGAATGGACGGTGGCATCTGTATTGTACCTGTAGAGGTGAAATTCTTGTACCAGCGCAAGCCGAACCACATCTGAAACCTTTGCTGCTAAGAACGTTTTCATTAATCAACAACTTAAGTTGGAGGTTCGAAGACGATCCCCGGCAGAGTTATTCCCATTTCCCACCGAGCATTTTCTGGGAAACTAAAGTCTTTGGGTTCCGGGGGGAGTATGGTTGCAAAGCTGAAACTTAAACTAATTGACTACGCACGGGAAGCCTCACCTGGCCCGGACACAGAAAGGATTGACAGATTGATACCTATTTTGCGATTCTGTGGGTGGTGGTGCATGGCCATTTTGAGCGTGTGGATCAATTTGAGTTGTGTGGTTCATTCCGATAACCAAAGACACTTCTCCATGCTAATTAGTTACGTGACCGCCGGTGATTACGATTGTGTTGACCAGACTATCATCTGATGATAATGAACTTGGAAGAGGAACGGACGTTAAGCTGACCGTGTAAAAAATTGTAGGTGAGGGCCTGCTGCCGCTTTGTTAACTCTAGATAACTTCTAAGCTGATCGCATGTCCCCGTATTGTTGACGATCTATTCAGATGTCTGCTCTATCAACTTTCAATGTTATTTTTTGCGCCTACCATGGTGACCACGGGTAATGGGGAATCGGGGGTTCGCTTTCGGAGAGGGAGCCTGAGGGATGGCCACGGCTACCACATCCAGGAAAGGCAGACGGGGGCGCGCAAATTTCCCAGTACCGACTCAGGGAGGTAGTGATGATAAATAACAATACAGGACTCTTAAGAGAGCCTGTCATTGGAACGAGTACAAAAAAATTGCAGGGAATGTCATAGGTATTTAGGATGAGGAAACGTTATACAGGAGAGGTAAAGTATGATTGATGGCCTGCTGGTGAACCACTAAAACATAAGGGGTGAGGGTCTTCAGCTGAGCTGACCATCTAAAACATTATGGGTGAGGGCCTGCTGGTGAGCTGACCATCTAAAACATTATGGGTGAGAGCCTGCTGGTGAGCTGACCATCTAAAACATTATGGGTGAGGGCCTGCTGGTGAGCTGACCATCTAAAACATTATGGGCGAGGGCCTGCTAGGTGAGCTGACCATCTAAAACATTATGGGTGAGGGCCTTCTGGTGAGCTGACCATCCGAAAAATTATATGAGAAGGCATATACGTGATGGACGAGGAGGAGGAGGGTGAGAAAAGGAAGATTCAACCATATATCCTTTTTTGTGGCGGAAGGGGTGCATGGGAATACAGAGTATTCAGTACATTCTAAACAACACATTTAAAGTGCCTTTATGTTCAGTGGTAGCTTTCCTCTGGTGGAGTGGAGAAGTCAGGGGCAATCCAGGCCTTGTTCATTTTTATAAGAGTCAACCTGTCAGCATTTTCAGTTGACAGCCGGATACGCCTTTCTGTTATAATGCCACCAGCAGCACTAAATACCATGAGTTCCATACCATGTGTTCCATGAGTGTCAGCTGTCAATTACACTGGGACTATCCCAGGAGGAAGCAATCTGGTTGCTAACCAATAGCAAAGTACATATGCCTGTAAAGGGGTTAAAGCGTGAATATCGGGGAGGCTCCAGAATAATGCCCTAAGGGTTTAGCCCTATGTCAAACAGGTAGGTTAGCAAACTGGTTCCACATCACAGAGAAAAATGACTTTCCATATAAAACTTAACTTTTACTTATTGATATTAAAATACTACCACATATAATAACACACTGTGCCAGATAAATAGGCAAAGCCTTACTTCGGACGTATCCAAGATAGTATAATCGAAAAGGAAAAAGGATGCAACAACTTACAGTTTGGAGACCGAGGGCTTGAATAGTGTATATATAAGAGAGGTGAAGTCAGTACAAGGGGGAAGAAAGAAAACCCTGATGTAACCCTTGACACTACCCATGCCTAAAGGTGGAGCACCTGCCCCGAAAGGGGCGACCCCACTTCTCGGTGTCTAAGCCCTTGTTGACACCTACTGCAACCCGGCCGATGGATATGACAGCTGCTTGTTCGATCCCAATGCGTTTCCCCAGTGTCTGTAGAGCTGGTTTATCAGTAGATCAAAAGTGGATGGTCAGATAATCATAGGCAAAAACTTGATAGTTGTAGCAATTGATGCTGGCATCCTGGAATGGTAAGGTAAGGTGTATTTATCTTGTACAGTGTTATTATATGTTCTAAGTATATGGGGTAGTATTTTAATATCAATAAGTAAAAGTCAAGTTTTATATGAAAGACATTTTTCTCTATGTAATTTGGTACTTTTCAAAGCCTATAGCCTATTTCAGTGATAAAAACTGGTTCCACAACCATAACACAACCATAACACTTCGGCTACTTTCATACTTGCGTTTGGTGCAGATTTGTCATGCATCTGCACAGAAGGATCCAGTCAGATAATACAACCGTCTGCATCCGTTGAGAACGGATCCGTTTGTATTATCTTTAACATAGTCAAGACGTTTTGAATAGAGTTGAGCGAACACCTGGATGTTCGGGTTCGAGAAGTTCGCCCGAATTTCCCGGAAATGTTCGGGTTCTGGATCCGAACTCGACCCGAACTTCGCCCCGAACCCGAACCCCATTGAAGTCAATGGGGACCCAAACTTTTCGGCACTAAAAAGGCTGTAAAACAGGAAAGGGCTAGAGGGCTGCAAAAGGCAGCAAAATGTAGGTAAATCCCCTGCAAACAAATGTGGATAGGGAAATGAATAAAAATAAAAATAAAATAAATAAAAATTAACCAATATCAATTGGAGAGAGGTCCCATAGCAGAGAATCAGGCTTCATGTCACCCACCACTGGAACAGGCCACTGTCAGATATTTAGGCCCCGGTACAAAGAGAGAGGAGAGGTGTCCCATTGCAGAGAATCAGGCTTCATGTCACCAGCCACTGGAACAGGCCATTGTCAGATATTTAGGCCCCGGCACCCAGACAGAGGAGAAAGGTCCCATTGCAGAGAATCAGGCTTCATGTCACCCACCACTGGAACAGGCCATTTTCAGATATTTAGGCCCCGGCACCCAGACAGAGGAGTGAGGTCCCATTGCAGAGAATCAGGCTTCATGTCATAGCAGAGAATCAGGCTTCATGTCACCCACCACTGGATCAGGCCACTGTCAGATATTTAGGCCCCGGCAACCCGACAGTGGAGAGGTTCATTCAACTTTGGGTTGCCCCGCAATATAATGGTAAAATTAAAAAAAAAGGATTGAATGAAGTGCCCTGGAGTACAAGAATATATTGTTAAGGGGAGGTAGTTATAAATGTCTAATCTGCACAAGGGATGGACAGGTCCTGTGGGATCCATGCCTGGTTCATTTTTATGAACGTCAGCTTGTCCACATTGGCTGTGGATAGGCGGCTGCGTTTGTCTGTAATGACACCCCCTGCCGTGCTGAATATACGTTCAGACAAAACGCTGGCCGCCGGGCAGGCCAGCACCTCCAAGGCATAAAAGGCTAGCTCTGGCCACGTGGACAATTTGGAGACCCAGAAGTTGAATGGGGCCGAACCATCAGTCAGTACGTGGAAGGGTGTGCACACGTACTGTCCCACCATGTTAGTGAAATGCAGCCTCCTGCTAACACGTTCCGTATCAGGTGGTGGTGCAGTTAGCTGTGGCATGGTGACAACTTTTCCACATCTCTGCCATGCTAACCCTGCCCTCAGAGGAGCTGGCCGTGACACAGCTGCATTGGCGACCTCTTGCTCCTCCTCTGCCTTCGCCTTGGGCTTCCACTTGTTCCCCTGTGACATTTGGGAATGCTCTCAGTAGCGTGTCTACCAACGTGCGCTTGTACTCGCGCATCTTCCGATCACGCTCCAGTGAAGGAAGTAAGGTGGGCACATTGTCTTTGTACCGGGGATCCAGCAGGGTGGCAACCCAGTAGTCCGAACACGTTAAAATGTGGGCAACTCTGCTGTCGTTACGCAGGCACTGCAGCATGTAGTCGCTCATGTGCACCAGGCTGCCCAGAGGTAAGGACAAGCTGTCCTCTGTGGGAGGCGTATTGTCATCGTCCTGTGTTTCCCCCCCAGCCACGCACCAGTGATGGGCCCGAGCTGCGTTGGGTGCCACCCCGCTGTGAACATGCTTCATCCTCATCCTCCTCCACCTCCTCCTCATCCTCGTCCTCCAGTAGTGGGCCCTGTCTGGCCACATTTGTACCTGGCCTCTGCTGTTGCAAAAAACCTCCCTCTGAGTCACTTCTAAGAGAGTGGCCTGAAAGTGCTAAAAATGACCCCTCTTCCTCCTCCTCCTCCTCCTCCTGGGCCACCTCCTCTTCCATCATCGCCCTAAGTGTTTTCTCAAGGAGACATAGAAGTGGTATTGTAACGCTGATAATGGCGTCATCACCACTAGCCATGTTGGTGGAGTACTCGAAACAGCGCAACGGGGCACACAGGTCTCGCATGGAGGCCCAGTAAGCGGGAAGGCCAAAGTTACGCTGTAGCGCAGACAGGCGAGCAGCGGCAGGATGTGAACCCCGGAAGCGCACATAGACGGCCCGCACTTTATGCAGCAGCTCTGACATGTCGGGGTAGTTGTAAATGAAATTCTGCACCACCAAATTCAGCACATGCGCCAGGCAAGGGATGTGCGTCAAACCGGCTAGTCCCAGAGCTGCAACGAGATTTCGCCCATTATCGCACACCACCAGGCCGGGCTTGAGGCTCACCGGCAGCAACCACTCGTCGGTCTGTTGTTCGATACCCCGCCACAACTCCTGCGCGGTGTGGGGCCTGTCCCTCAAACATATGAGTTTCAGAATGTCCTGCTGACGTTTACCCCGGGCTGTGCTGAAGTTGGTGGTGAAGGTGTGTGGCTGACTGGATGAGCAGGTAGAAGAAGAGGAGGAGGAAGCCGAATAGGAGGAGGAGGCTACAGGAGTCAAAGAATGTTGCCCTGCGATCCTTGGCGGCGGAAGGACGTGCGCCAAAGAGCTCTCCGCCTGGGGCCCAGCCGCCACTACATTTACCCAGTGTTCAGTTAGGGAGATATAGCGTCCCTGGCCGTGCTTACTGGTCCACGTATCTGTGGTTAGGTGGACCTTGCCACAGATGGCGTTGCGCAGTGCGCACTTGATTTTATCGGATACTTGGTTGTGCAGGGAAGGCACGGCTCTCTTGGAGAAGTAGTGGCGGCTGGGAACAACATACTGTAGGACAGCAAGCGACATGAGCTGTTTGAAGCTGTCTGTGTCCACCAGCCTGAATGACAGCATTTCATAGGCCAGTAGTTTAGAAATGCTGGCATTCAGGGCCAGGGATCGAGGGTGGCTAGGTGGGAATTTACGCTTTCTCTCAAATGTTTGTGAGACGGTCTTCCTGGGGAATTCTATAAGAAGCATGGGGAGTTACTACTTCCACATCTTTTAACGGTCTTTAAAGATGCTTACCGCGAAGGTAGGTTGCCATGTTCCATGAGAGAGGCAATAGTTGTGGTGATACCTAAGCTAGGCAAAGAATCTTCGCTAGTGGACTCATATAGGCCCATCTCACTCCTGACAGTAGATGTAAAACTTCTGGCTAAAGTTTTGGCCAATCGATTATGTAGGGTCATTCAAACTATTATTCACGATGATCAATCTGGGTTCATGCCTGGAAAATCCACGGCTTTAAATCTCAGACGCTTGTTCCTAAATCTCCAGTTGGAGGGAAGGGAAAGTCAGGATGGTAGTGCCGCCGTGGTCTCACTTGACGCTGCCAAAGCTTTTGACAGCGTCGAGTGGGAATATCTGTGGGCGGTTATGACTAAGATGGGCTTTGGAATAGGTTTTTTAAAATGGGTACAGCTCTTATACTGCGAGCCTAGAGCTAGAATTAGAGTAAATGGTCAGCTATCACCCCGATTGCTCTGGAAAGGGGGACGAGACAAGGTTGTCTGTTGTCTCCCTTACTATTTGCTATTGCCATTGAACCGTTGGCATGTCTTTTGCGATCTACTCCACTGATGAGAGGGCTAGTGAGCGGTTCTATGTAGGTAATCTAGTGAAATCCATAGATTCTATAATCTCTATAATATCACAATTTGGTGGCCAGTCTGGACTTCTCATAAACTGGGATAAGTCGGTGATTCTCCCAATATCTTCTCAAGTGCAAACCCACCATGCTTCTTTCTCTGAGCTCAAGGTAGTACGTTCTTTTAAATACCTCGGAGTGACAGTATCGATGAATCCTGCAGACTACATTCCTAATAACCTTTTGCCTCTGATAGGGAAATTTAAGAGTAAGGTTGCCATCTGGCATAAATTGCCTCTTTCTTTGATAGGTAGAGGCAATCTGTTAAAAATGATATTTATGCCTCAGTTGCTCTATATTTTACACAATTCCCCCATATGGATCCCAGCGCATTATTTCCATAAGATACAACAATTGTTCCGGTTCTTTAATGGAAAAATAATAGAGGAAGAATAAGATACGAAATCCTGCAGAGGAATAAGGAAGCCGGTGGTCTGGATTTACCCAATCCAATGCTATACTTCTTATCGGCCCAACTGGAGCACTTCAAAGGGTGGGGAGTGTTAGGTGACCTGGGAGGGAAGAGTAGTCGGCTGATGGGATGGGCATCAAATAGGTCTCCCCCGCTGACAGCTATTGAAGGTGAGATAAAAGGGGAAATGGGGCGCATTCCAATCTTGTTACTCATGAGAAAAGTATGGGACAAGGCAAGGACTATTTTAGGGATAGCGGGACTACTGAACATCTCGCCTTTATGGAATAATCCCGCGCTCCAGGAATTGGATGGCTTGAATGGATTCTCCCAGTGGAATAATAGAGGGATATGGAACCATAGGCCATATTTATTCTAATGGAATTTTAAAGCAATACCAACAATTGTGCTCTGAATTTGAGCTGCCCTCTTCGCAGCTCTATAGATACCTGCAACTTAGGCATGCTTTAGAAGCTCAATCCAAAATAGCCCGGTGATGTTTGTATCTAATCAGACACTAAGTACAGCGGTTAATGCTGGATCAGTAAAGGGAGCGATCTCCATGGTATATCAAGCCCTATTAGAGGACTTTCTTAAAGAGTATCCATTAAAAAGCAGGCGCCATTGGGAAAGAGATCTAGGTGAACTAACGGATGACCAATGGATGGAGGTAGTAGAACTCACGCCTACTCTATCCCTTAGTGAGGCAGCATGTCTATCCCATCTGTACTTAATACATAGGGTGTATAAGACCCCGGTGTTTTTGCATAAAATTGGATACAGAGATAGTCCGGCTTGTCCGAAATGTGGAAGTACTGAGGCTGATCTATTGCATATGCTGTGGTTGTGTCCCTCACTGATATCTTATTGGAAGGCGGTATTGCATCTTGTAAATAAGGTGTATAGCGCTAATCTTAAGTTAGACCCCAAACTATGCATATTAGGTTTACTACCAGAAAATTATCAGAAAATTATCTGCAATCTGTTGTAGCCACTGGAATAGGGAGGATGCTGTATCAGGCTAGGAAAACGTTAGTGGCAAAATGGATCCAATCATTACCCCCTGATATTTCAGAATACATTGCTAGATTAAATATAGTGATTCGCCTAGAAAGGGGAGTTTACCAAAAAAGGAAGTGTCTGTCTAAATTTGAAGCGATCTGGGGCAGCCTGATTGATAATTCTGGGTGCTGTAGCCCCTGGTTGGCGCTTACAAGGAGTTTTATGTGCGCTAGGTGAGTGTATTTAAGGTGGAGGATATATATGGTTCCGAGGTGAATCTGAGAATGGGGGGATGGAGGGGGGAGTCCATAGATAGTAGTATGTGTGTTGTATGTATACTGAAACCGGCTGATGACTGATCTATATGGAATTGTGATATGGCTGTATGTGCAAATAGGCGCTGGTTGATGATAATATGTGGATAAGTAGGTGATTGGAAACTGATGATAGATATTAGTTTACTATTGAGTATTGTGGTGCCGACACCCCAGGAGTGGTGATGAAGGGAAGCTGTCATAAATGGGTGGGGGGTGGGATTATGGGGTTATTTGTTCATGTGTGGTTTTGTAATCACATTTAGGATGTCTATGATGTATGATTCTATGTGTAGAATTATGACATGTCTTTTGTTGTCATATGCTTTGTAATACGTGTATTGTATATGACTGATAATGTACATGCCTTTTGTCTACAAAATATGTCATGTTGATGTTAAAAAAGTCTGAAAACTAATAATAAAGAGATATCTGATTTAAAAAAAATATATGTTTGTGAGATGGAGAGCTGAACGCTGCCGTGTGACATGGTGGAGATGTGTGGTGACGGAGGTGGTGGTGTTGGTGGTACATCCTCTGTTTGCTGGGCGACAGGTGCCAACGTTCCTCCAGAGGCGGAGGAAGAGGCCGAGGCAGCAGCAGAAGAGGTAGGAGGGGAAGCCTGAGTGAGTTCCTTGTTTTTAAGGTGTTTACTCCACTGCAGTTCATGCTTTGCATGCAGGTGCCTGGTCATGCAGGTTGTGCTAAGGTTCAGAACGTTAATGCCTCGCTTCAGGCTCTGATGGCACAGCGTGCAAACCACTCGGGTCTTGTCGTCAGCACATTGTTTGAAGAACTGCCACGCCAGAGAACTCCTTGAAGCTGCCTTTGGGGTGCTCGGTCCCAGATGGCGGTGGCCAGTAGCAGACAGACTCTCTTGGCGGCGGGTCTTCTGCTTTTGCCCACTGCTCCCTCTTTTGCTACGCTGTTGGCTCGGTCTCACCACTGCCTCTTCCTCCGAACTCTGAAAGTCAGTGGCACGACCTTCATTCCATGTGGGGTCTAGGACTTCATTGTCCCCTGCATTGTCTTCCACCCAGTCTTCCTCCCTGACCTCCTGTTTAGTCTGCACACTGCAGAAAGACGCAGCAGTTGGCACCTGTGTTTTTTCATCAGAGACGTGCTGAGATGGTATTCCCATGTCCTCATTATCAGGAAACATAAGTGGTTGTGCGTCAGTGCATTCTATGTCTTCCACCGCTGGGGAAGGGCTAGGTGGATGCCCTTGTTAAACCTTGCCAGCAGAGTCTTCAAACAGCATAAGAGACTGCTGCATAAGTTGAGGCTCAGACAGTTTCCCTTATATGCATGGGGGTGATGTGACAGACCGATGGGCTTGGTTTTCATGCGCCATCTGTGCGCTTTCTGCAGAAGACTGGGTGGGAGATAATGTGAACGTGCTGGATCCACTGTCGGCCACCCAATTGACTAATGCCTGTACCTGCTCAGGCCTTACCATCCTTAGAACGGCATTGGGCCCCACCAAATATCGCTGTAAATTCTGGCGTCTACTGGGACCTGAGGTAGTTGGTACACTAGGATGTGTGGCTGTGGCAGAACGGCCACGTCCTCTCCCAGCACCAGAGGGTCCACTAACACCACCACGACCATGTCCGCGTCCCTTACTAGATGTTTTCCTCATTGTTACCGTTCACCACAATAAGAAAAAAAATATTTGGCCCAATGTATTGAATTCAAATTCAGGCCTTTTTTTTCCAGGCACCTAACACTATCTGGCTATCTATTTAGGTACCGTATTACACTAATACAGGCACAGCAGTAACCACAGATTTAGCTGAATATAAGTTGTAGGCCTAGTATTTAGGCCCTGGATGGATGACAGGTATCGTTTTACGGACAGAATTACACTTGGAGATGCACGGTAGCGTGTGAAGTTATTGAGAATAACCCTATCAGCACCTTCAATGTAATATACCCTTTTATGGATAGATTTAAACTTGGCCTGATACAGCAGAAACCACTGATTTAGGGAATTGCTAATTTGGGAATTGTATTTCAACCCAGAACAAAAACTGTGCTTTGACGGACACTAAATAACTTGACCAGCCACAGCAGTAACCTCGGATTTAGCTGAATATAAATTGTAGGCCTATTATTTAGGCGCTGGATGACAGGTATACGTTTACGGACAGAATTAGACTTGGAGATGCACGGTAGCGTGTGAAGTTATTGAGAATGACCCTATCAGCACCTTCAATGTAATATACCCTTTTATGGAGAGATTTAAACTTGGCCTGCTACAGCAGAAACCACTGATTTAGGGAATTGCTAATTTGGGAATTGTATTTTAACCCAGAACAAAAACTGTGCTTTGACGGACACTAAATAACTTGACCAGCCACAGCAGTAACCACATATTTAGCTGAATTGCTAATTTGGGAATTGTATTTCAACCCAGAAAAAAATATATCCATGCCAGACAGCAGACAGTATTACAATTGGCTAGCCACAGCTGAAACACCAGATTTAGGGTACTGCTATTTTGGCAATTATATTTCACCCCAAATAGCAAGCACAGCCAAGCCCCTGATGTAGGATATAGCAAAAAAAAAAAAAAAAACACTATTGATGGTTAAATGGACTTGGTTGCAGCTTGTGCTGGCGCACCACAAGACACAAAATGGCCGCCGATCACCCAAGGAAAAAATAACAAAAAAATGCTCTGGGCAGCCTAAAAACAGTGATCAATTAAATAGTTGAGGTTGAATGATACACAGCTGTACATCGATCACTTCAGTAAGTGTTTTTGAAGAGTAAATCTCTGCCTAATCTGGCCCTAACAGCAGCAGCTGCATCCTATCCCTACACTGATCAGAGCAGAGTGACGTGCGGCGCTACGTGACTCCAGCTTAAATAGAGGCTGGGTCACATGCTGCACTGGCCAATCACAGCCATGCCAATAGTAGGCATGGCTGTAATGGCCTCTTGGGGCAAGTAGTATGACGCTTGTTGATTGGCTGCTTTGCAGCCTTTCAAAAAGCGCCAAGAAAGCGCCGAACACCGAACCTGGACTTTTACGAAAATGCTCGGGTCCGTGTCACGAACACCCCAAAATTCGGTACGAACCCGAACTATACAGTTCGGGTTCGCTCATCCCTAGTCTTGAACACCATCGAAAGTCAATGGAGGACGGATCCGTCCCCATTGACTTACATTGTGTGTCAGAACAGATCCGTTTGGCTCAGCTTTGTCAGACAGACACCAAAACGCTGCAAGCAGCGTTTTGGTGTCCGCCTCCAAAGCAGAATGGAGACGGAACGGAGGCAAACTGTTGCATTCTGAGCGGATCCTTTTCAATTCAGGATGCATTAGGGCAAAACTGATCGGTTTTGAACCGCTTGTGAGAGCCCTGAACGGATCTCACAAACGGAAAACTAAAACGCCAGTGTGAAAGTAGCCTAAACTACTTTGAAATTGTTATATTGTAATTTGGCATAGAACAATCAAATGTAACAATAAAAATACTTTTTATGCTTTACACATGAGCATGCTTTAATTAATAAGTAAAATTAGCATATTTTACACTTTGCCTTTAAAGGCCTTTAAACATTGCCAATAGCTCTGAAATCCAAATTAGTTAGAAAATGCAATATTCCATAACTCATTTCTCCTAACTTTGTTCCTTGCAAGACAAATTATGAGTACTAATAATAGTTAGATGATGATAATAATAAAACAAATTTGATTGAATTTTGAATTTGTAAAAATGTAATACAGTAAACTGCCTCTCTAATATTCTCATAAAGATTTTTGTATAGCTGGGCAGCAGGCGACACAGTTAAAATTTAATTTAATTATAATCATTTATACAAAATGTGAATGTCTGAAAACAATAGTGATTTTTTGCTTGAACAAGGACAGGAAGATAAATTTCCGCATTGCCATCTTACCCTAAAAGCATGTTAACATGAAATACTAAATAAAATGCTACTCATCTACAATAAATCTTATTATAGATTTTAGCAATTTTACTACTAACATAGTCAAGGTTTCAAGCAAGCTTTGAAAATAGAAATCTTAAATTGAATCATTCTTGCATGAATATATGCAAAATATTCATTTCTAGCACTGTGAGGGTTGAGTGCTTTTAAATTGAAGAAATCACTCATGACTTCACCTTTTCATGCAAGATAAAGTTGTGTGTGGTAACATCATTACAATGTCATGAAATGAGTGGAAATCACACAACACTTCTGCCAAAAGCCAATACTCAAAAAACTGCTGGTGATATTTTTAATGTAGTTCAATACTTAGGGTTGCAATTCAGGAGTAGGTGAGGAGTTTATCAGTTAAGTTTTTGTTTTTTATCTTTTTTGTTTGTTGTTTATTGGGATTTTTCAAGGAGCAGGAAAAATTTAAACGAGTATTTTATGAAATTACATTTGTTCAGAAACTCTTCCGGATTTTATTTTTATTTGTGATTGTTTAAGGATCAAATACAAGGAACTTGAAAAGATTGGAACTTGTGCATGATGTATGGTAAATAAAGCCAACTGATCATTTTCTGCTATAAATAAATTTTTTTAGTGTCACTAGCAATTCACATAAAATTACCTTTATTATTGTTTTAATCAATGTGGCATAGTAGTGTTATTTGCAGTTACGCCTTTAAATGACTGCAAATCAATCCAAATAAATGCACCTGGGCAGTATAACAGTAGCAAAATATACTGAAAAATAATAACAATAGCATGGACATAACCTTTACCTCTTCAGTACCTAGCCACTTTTCACCTTAAATCCCAGGCCGATTTTTGCAAATCTGACATGTGACACTTTTTGTGGTAATAACTTTGGAAAATTTTTTCTTATCCAAGCCATTCTGGTATTGTTTTTCTCGTGATACATTGCACTTCATGTTAGTGATAAATTTAAGTCAATATGTTATACCTTTATAAAAAAAATTAAAAAATAGAGAAAATTTGGAAAAATTCACTATTTTATAAATATGAATTTCTCTGCTTTTATGGCAGATAGTGATACCTCACAAAATAGTTAATACTTTACATTTTCCATATGTCTACTTTATGTTGGCATAATTTTGTAAATGCCATAAAAAATTTTTAGGATGTCAGAAGGCTTAGAATTTTAGAAGCAATTTTTACAATTTTTAAGAAAATTTTCACAACAATTTTTTAAGCACCATTTCAGTTATAAAGTGATTTTGAGGTGCTTGCATAATGGAAACCACTCATAAATGACCCCATTTTTTAAAAAAAACAGCCCGACAAAATATTGAAAATTGATGTTACAAACTGTGTTAACCCTTGAGGTGTTCCACAAGAATTAAAGGAAAATAGAGGTGAAATATCAAACTTTCATTTTTTTGGTAGATTTTTTTATGTTAATCAATTTTTTTCTTGCAATATACATTACTCTGTTTCTGCTATTTACAGAAATGCTCCATATGTGGTGGTAAACTGCTGTAGGAACCCATGGTAGTGGTCAAAAGGAAAGGAGCACCATATGGTTTTTGGAAGCAGATTTTGCTAGAATGGTTTTTGGGCACCATTTTGCATTTAAAGAGACCCAGATGTAACCCTACAGTGGAAACTTTCAAAAAGTGACCCCATTTTGGAAACTATACCCTCACAGAATACCCCCTAAGTGTTTTACGGAATTCATTTCTTCCGATAAAATGTTGCTTTAGCCCCACATTTTTAATTTTCACAGGGAATAACAGGAGAAAAAGCACCCCATAATTTGTTACCCATTTTCTCCTGAATATGGCAACACCCTATGTGTGATGGTAAACTGCTGTGGGGGCACATGGCAAAACTCAAAAAGGAAGGAGCGCAATATGGCTTTTGTAGCGCAGATTTTAATGGATTGGTTTATGGGCGCCATTGGTTTTAAATTTTTTAGTAATTGTCTTATGTGGGATACATTTTTTGTGAGATGAGGTGACTTTTTCATTAGTACCCTTTTGGGGTATATATGACTTTTTGATCACTCAATATTATGCATTTTGTAAGGCAATGTGACAAAAAATTACTGTTCTGGCATAGTTTTTATTTATTTTATTTTTACAATGTTCACCTGACAGAGTATATCATGTGATATTTTTATAGAGCACATTGTTACAGATGCAGCGATACCTAATGTGTCTACTATTTTTATGTATTACACATTAAAATCATTTTTTTACAGAATAAAAAATAGTTTTTGTGTTGCCATGTTCTAAGAGCCTTACCTGGTGATTGTCACGGGTAGGGACTCATTTTTTGCAGGATGAGATGGCAGTTTGATTGGCACCATTTCAAAATAAATATGACTTTTTGATCATTGGTATTAAACTTGTTATGAGGCGAAGTGACAAAAATTGGCTGTTTTTTTTTTTTTTACATTGACCTTATTGGGTGGATCATGTGATATTTTTATAGAGCTTGTCGATACAAATGCGGCAATACCTAATATGTCTAATTTTTATTTATTTTTTTAAGGGGGCTTTTTAACTTGAAAGTTTTTTTTTTGTCCCACTATGGGACTTCATTTTTTGAGAGTCTAATCCCCTATACAATGCATTACATTATATGCATTGGCTTTAAGTGTATTACACAGTGTAATACACTTATAGCCTGCTTGCCTGTGAGACCCAGGGGGTTAAATATCAAAGGCCTACATGAAAGTCAGCACAATGCCTATGGAAGGCATTAAGCGGCCTTCCCAACCATCCGGTCCCTGTCACCGCAGCGTGGAGACCTGACGTGGACAGGGACCCTCCCCTTCCACAGACATGGCACATGCCGTGGTCAGCTCTGACCACAGTATAGCTAGGGTTTTATTGCACCATCATCTTTGTTTTCACTGATGCCAGTGCATATAACAGGGGCACGGCTAACATGAACAGCCAGACCCTTACCTTTGATTGAGTTGGTGTATCTCGTACCTTAGGGTACTTTCACATTAGCTTTTTTCTTTTCCGGCATAGAGTTCCGTCACAGGGGCTCTATACCGGAAAAGAACTGATCAGGTATATCCCCATGCATTCTGAATGGAGAGTAATCTGTTCAGGATGCCTCAGGATGTCTTCAGTTCAGTCGTTTTGACTGATCAAGCAAAAGATAAAACCGTAGCATGCTACGGTTTTATCTCCGGCGAAAAAAACTGAAGACTTGCCTGAATGCCGGACCCGGCATTTTTCCCCATAGGAATGCATTAGTGCCGGATCCAGCATTCAAAATACCGGGATGCCGGATCCGTCCTTCCGGCCTGCACATGCGCAGACCGGTAAAAATGTGAAAAAAGATACAAGACGGATCCGTCTGTCCGCATGACAAGCGGAGAGACGGATCCGTTCTTGCAATGCATTTGTGAGACGGATCCGGATCCATCTCACAAATGCTTTCAGTCACATCCAGATCGCCGGATCTGGCGGGCAGTTCCGACGACGGAACTGCCCGCCGGATCACACTGCCGCAAGTATGAAAGTAGCCTTATCTATCAATCACTTAAAGGGCTTCTGTCACCCGATTAAACCGTTTTTTTTTTTTCTTTACTAATAATCCCTACACTGCGATCTCATCATACATAAGCTAATTAATGATTTTCGTTCAGTAGAATTTGTTAAAAATCGATTTTTATAATATGTAAATTACCTGTCTACCAGCAAGTAGGGCGGCTACTTGCTGGTAGCAGCCGCATCCTCCGATGGTAATGACGCCCCCTCTGCTTGTTGATTGACAGGGCCAGCGGACGGGATCTTTCTCCGCTGGCCCTGCCTGTTTTGATTCAATATCTGGCGCCTGCGCCGCGGCCGTACCTCTCTTCAATCTGCGCAGGCGCACTGAGAGGCGGCCACTCACTCGGCCGCTCCATCCTCAATGCGCCTGCGCCGATGACGTCACATCTACACCCGGCGCAGGCGCATTGAGGAGCGAGCGGCCGAGTGAGTGGCCGCCTCTCAGTGCGCCTGCGCAGATTGAAGAGAGGTACGGCCGCGGCGCAGGCGCCAGATAGTGAATCAAAACAGGCAGGGCCAGCAGAGAAAGATCCCATCCGCTGGCCCTGTCAATCAACAAGCAGAGGGGGTGTCATTACCATCGGAGGATGCGGCTGCTACCAGCAAGTAGCCGCCCTACTTGCTGGTAGACAGGTAATTTACATATTATAAAAATCGATTTTTAACAAATTCTACTGAACGAAAATCATTAATTAGCTTATGTATGATGAGATCGCAGTGTAGGGATTATTAGTAAAGAAAAAAAAAATAAAAACGGTTTAATGGGGTGACAGAAACCCTTTAAAGAGGTTTGCCTGCCATATACAGTGGATATAAAAAGTCTACACATCCTTGTTAAAATGTCAGGTGTCTGTGATGTAAAATTTGACAAAGATAAATAATTTCAGAACTTTTTCCACCTTTAATGTGACCTATAAACTGTACCACTCAATTGAAAAACAAACTGAAATCTTTTAGGTGGAGGGAAGAAAACAAAAAAAAAACTAAAATAATGTGGTTGCATAAGTGTGCACACCCTCTTATAACTGGGGATGTAGCTGTGTTCAGAATTAAGCAATCACATTCAAAGTCATGTTAAATAGGAGTCAGCATACACCTGCCATCATTTAAAGTGCTTCTGATTAACCCCAAATAAAGTTCAGCTGCTCTAGTTGGTCTTTCCTGAAATTTTCTTATTCACATCCCACAGCAAAAGCCATGGTCCACAGAGAGTTTCCAAAGCATCAGAGGGATCTCATTCTTAAAAGGTATCAGTCAGGAGAAGGGTACAATAGAATTTCCAAGGCATTAGATATACCATGGAACACAGTGAAGACAGTCATCATCAAGTGGAGAAAATATGGCATTACCAAGAACTAGACGTCCCTCTAAAATTGATGAAAAAACAAGAAGAAAACTGGTCTAGGAGGCTACAAGAGGCCTACAGCAACATTAAAGGAGCTGCAGGAATATCTGGCAAGTACTGGCTGTAAGGTACATGTGACAACAATCTCCTGTATTCTTCATATGTCTGGGCTATGAGGTAGAGTGGAAAGAGGAAGAAAAACATCCAAGCCAGGCTACATTTTTCAAAAACACACCTGAAGTCTCCCAAAAGCATGTGGAAAAAGGTGTTATGGTCTGATGAAAACAAGGTTTAACTTTTTGGCCATAATTCCAAAAGATATGTTAGGCGCAAAAACAACACTGCACATCACCAAAAGAACACCATACCCACAGTGAAGCATGGTGGTGGCAGCATCATGCTTTGGGGCTGTTCTGGAACTGGGACCTTAGTTAAGCTAGAGGTAATTATGAACAGTTCCAAATACCTGTCAATATTGGCACAAAACCTTCAGGCTTTTGCTAGAAAGCTGAACATAAAGAGGAACTTTATCTTTCAGCATGACAACGACCCAAAGCATACCTCCAAATCAATGAAGGAATGGCTTCACCAGAAGAAGATTGAAGTTTTGGAATGGCCCAGCCAGAGCCCAGACCTGAATCCGATTGAAAATCTGTGGGGTGATCTGAAGAGGGTTGTGCACAGGAGATGCCCTTGCAATCTGACAGCTTTGGAGTGCTTTTGCAAAGAAGAGTGGGCAAATCTTGCCAAGTCAAAATGTGCCATGCTGATAGACTCATAACCAAAAAGACTGAGTGCTGTAAAAAAACAAAAGGTGCATCAACAAATTATTAGTTTAAGGGTGTGCACACTTATGCAACCATATTATTTTATTTTTATATTTTCTTCCCTCTACCTAAAAGATTTCAGTTTGTTTTTCAATTGAGTTGTACAGTTTATAGGTCACATTAAAGGTGCAAAAAGTTCTGAAATGATTTATCTTTGTCTAATTTTTTTACATCACAGAAACATGACATTTTAACAGGGGGGTGTAGACTTTTTTATATCCACTGTATATTGATGACCTATTCTCAGGATAGGTCATCAATATACAGGGTGGGCCATTTATATGGATACACCTTAATAAAATGGGAATGGTTGGTGATATTAACTTCCTGTTTGTGGCACATTAGTATATGTGAGGGGGGAAACTTTTCAAGATGGGTGGTGACCAGGGTGGCCATTTTGAAGTCGGCCATTTTGAATCCAATTTTTGTTTTTTCAATAGGAAGAGGGTCATGTGACACATCAAACTTATTGGGAATTTCACATGAAAAACAATGGTGTGCTTGGTTTTAACGTAACTTTATTCTTTCATGAGTTATTTACAAGTTTCTCTTCGTTTACAGCCATTGACATGTCGCTGAGGTTAACACGTGAGGAGCGGATAGAAATTGTGTTGATGTCTGGTGAACACAGTAACCGGGTCATTGCAGCAGATTTCAATGCAAGACACCCTACAAGACCACCCATCTCCCATGCTACAGTTAGCAAACTGCTTGCTAAGTTTCGTGAAACTGGTTCAGTGTTGGATTTGCCAAAATGTGGACGCATGAAATCTGTCTCTAATGAAGAAACATCAGTGGCTGTCCTAGCTTCATTCAGCAAGAACCCACAGCGTAGCACTCGCCGCATGTCACTGGAGAGTGGCATTAGTCGAACATCCCTTCGGCGGATATTAGCTACTCACAAATGGCACCCTTACAAACTCCAGCTACTGCAGCATCTAAACGAGGATGACCCAGATCGGCGCACTGAATTTGCAGAATGGGCAAAACAAAAATTGGAACAGGACCCTCAGTTTACGTAGAAGATTTTGTTCAGTGATGAGGCAAACTTTTATGTGAATGGTGAAGTTAACAAACAAAACCACCGCTATTGGTCTGACACTAACCCACATTGGATAGATCCCTCCAAGACTGTTGGAACAAAAAAATTGATGGTATGGTGTGGTATATGGGATACAAAGATAGTCGGGCCATTCTTCATCAATGGAAACCTCAAGGCCACTGGATATGCGAAATTGCTACATGATGATGTGTTTTCCTCTTTATGCACTGAAGCTGGCAAGTTCCCTGAGTTTTTCCAGCAAGATGGTGCGCCACCACATTATGGGTGTCAGGTCCGAGCATTCCTAGATGAACAGTTTCCTGGAAAGTGGATTGGTCTTCGTGGGCCAGTTGAATGGCCCCCAAGGTCTCCCGATCTGACCCCCTTAGACTTTTATCTTTGGGGTCATCTGAAGGCAATTGTCTATGCTGTGAAGATACGAGATGTGCAGCACCTGAAACTACGGATACTGGAAGCCTGTGCTAGCATTTCTCCTGCGGTGTTGCTATCAGTGTGTGAAGAGTGGGAGAAGAGGGTTGCATTGACAATCCAACACAATGGGCAGCACATTGAACACATTTTATAAGTGGTCAGAAACTTGTAAATAACTCATGAAAGAATAAAGTTACGTTAAAACCAAGCACCATTGTTTTTCTTGTGAAATTCCCAATAAGTTTGATGTGTCACATGACCCTCTTCCTATTGAAAAAACAAAAGTTGGATTCAAAATGTCCGACTTCAAAATGGCCGCCATGGTCACCACCCATCTTAATAAGTTTCCACCCTCACATATACTAATGTGCCACAAACAGGAAGTTAATATCACCAACCATTCCCATTTTATTAAGGTGTATCCATATAAATGGCCCACCCTGTATATTCAGCTGTTTGAAGAGGAGGTAGCTCTACATGCAAGCTCCCCTTCCTGGTCATTGCACTTCATGTTGTCTCCTATGGAGTGGCGGCATAGTGCATATAAAAGTATCCGCTCCATTCAAGTGAGTACTTGTCATTAAACTGCACTTCCAAGATGAAGTGCAGTGTAATGAACATTGAGCCCTGCCTTCTCCTCAAACAGCTTTGTGTTGGACCCCCACGATCAGATATTAATTACCTATCCTGATGATAGGTCATCAATATATATATATACACATACAGTATATGGCAAGACAACCCCTTTAATCACAATTTTGTCACTTATTATGGGAAAGTAGTATAATTTTTAAGCAACTTATTGCCCATATCTTCCGGTATGCAAGAAGTGCTGAGCGAGTAGGAAATTATTGGTAATAGACTGTACCTTCCCGATAACTGCCTGCTCACCATTGGAGGTAAAGAGAAACATATACATGTAGCAATTACCTCCACTAGATGGGGACGAGCAATGGCTCATCCTCTTACAGATTCATTGTTCTCGATGATAACTTTATGTGTTGGATCAATGATTAATTCAACTGATGAACATTCATCTGGCGAGAAGATTAACATGGGCCTAACAAATGTTCATACCAATGTTCGTTTCCAATAATCAGACCGAAAAGTATGCAGTGTAAATCCACCTTAAATGTTCAGAAACCTCCCATAGTTACCAAAAAACTTGTTTTCAGTAACAGATGGAGGAGGGAGCTGAAGCCTCAGTCTCATTGTGGGACTGCTGTCAGAGGGGAGAGGAGCATATGATTGTTCAAAGCACAAAGCACAGCTTTCTAGCTCAAGAAGAGTCCACCTACTAAACACATGTAAAGGGAAAACAGATTATTATTATTCAGAGGATGTGAAAGACCCAAACTAAGTGCACAGTAGCTAATATACACCTACTGCTGCTGTAGGGATGGTTAGGATTTTTGGCAGCTACTCTTTGAATAAGGCCTCATGCACACGACCGTGGTGTGTTTTGCGGTCCGCAAATCACGGATCCGCAATACACGGATGGTGTCCGTGCGCATTCCGCAATTTGCAGAACGGCACGGACAGCCTTCAATATAAATGCCTATTCTTGTCCGCAAAGCGCAGACAAGAATAGGACATGTTATATTTTTTTAGCGGGGCCACGGAACGGAGCAACGAATGCGGTCAGCACACGGAGTGCTGTCCGCATCTTTTGCGGCCCCATTGAAGTGAATGGGTCCGCATCCGAGCCACCAAAATGGCGGCTCTGATGAGGACCAAAACAACGGCCGTGTGCATGAGGCCTAAAGAGGATTCAATCATTATAAAAACTTTATTTTATTTTGATTCTACAAAACCAAGAATCAATCATTCATAAACCTAGTGGATCAATTCTACTTTTTCTAATATTTAGCATTCATTTTACCAGAAATATATATTATCAAGTGAGCATTGCAAGTGGAGATCAATATTTCAAGCTGATTTTTTTGAAGCTTGCTATAACTGCACATTATTACTAGAACCATGTATCCATAGAAATCTGCTTACAATTTAAATGCTATATCAGAAGTATAGTCATTTATTTGAATAAAAATGTAAACCACAGTGATTATAATATATTTATGTAAAGGTATTCTAGAAAGTGGTGTTCCATCCGGCCACATGGAGACCATGTTTTGCTTTTATTGGATGTTGCTAAGATACCACAAAATGGAATGCACCATTGGCAATGATGAATTAAGTGATGAAGCTGGATGACAGTAATCTTTGTCATTGGATGCAGTAGCTGTCTGAGTCCTGTCATTTTCTGCATCTCATGTTAAACAGATGTATCGAGATGGTAAAACAATAAGGGAAAAGCAAGACAAACGAGCTCAAGTTGACATCCACAAAAGAAAATAGTTACTGTTGATATTCACTGCAAAGAAATATAATTTAATTGAGAATTGTATTAAACCAAATGCAGGAACAGCAGAATTGCTCAGTGCTTTGCAGTAGAAAATTTAAAAGAACTTGAATAACCATGAGCACTTCAGCTTACTTTCTTTTAATTGAAGAAGTCATCTTTAATTCTCTTCCATAGGGTTCTGTAATACTACAGTACAATGTATTGAATAGGCAGTCTATGTGCCCACATAGAATTATTTAAAATTTACTTAAAGGGCTTCTGTCAGCCCACTAAACCGTTTTTTTTTTTTTTTGCTTAATAATAACCCCTACACTGCGATTTATCCATACATAAGTAAAATAATAATTTTGGTTCAGTAGAATTTGCTAAAACCCTGCGCCGGGTGTAGATGTGACGTCATCGGCGCAGGCGCATTGAGGATGAAGCGGCCGAGTGAGTGGCCGCCTCTCAGTGCGCCTGCGCCGATTGAAGATAGGTACGGCCGCGGCGCAGGCGCCAGATATTAAATGAAAACAGGCAGGGCCAGCGGAGAAAGATCCCGTCCGCTGGCCCTGTCAATCAACAAGCGGAGGGGGCGTCATTACGATGGGAGGATGCGGCTGCTACCAGCAAGTAGCCGCCCTACTTGCTGGTAGCAAGGTAATTTACATATTATAAAAATAGGGTTTTAGCAAATTCTACCGAACCAAAATTATTATTTTACTTATGTATGGATAAATCGCAGTGTAGGGGTTATTATTAAGCAAAAAAAAAAAAAAAAACGGTTTAGTTGGCTGACAGAAGCCCTTTAATTTTTTTAAGTTTTCATTTTAGTTTAACTTTACAAAGTTTTTTTCAGTTATCAACATTGCCCCAAACAAGAACAATAGGAAAAATGCATCAATGCAAGGAGATAATGTTTATTTATCGATTTATTTTATGCACTTATATAGCACTGCAATATTGCGCAGCGCTTTACAGGCATCAGCATCACACTGTCCCCAGTAGGGCTCACAATCTACGTTGGAATTATACAATTACCTCCATATATGAACGGGATCAATTCATATAAATATGTATACTACAGAAAGTTATTACTTATAATCTCTATTTTCTAAAGAATATATACTTTTAAGGGGCTTTCCGGGATTACTATGGTATTTTACAGATACGCCCATGTACATATTCCCCGTGTTCTTTTTTATTTTCAATGTGGACTTTCCTGACCAATATTCACCATGTAAAAAAAATCACACTGGTTTGTTTAAATCTTGTATGTAGAATTTCCTTTTGCTCTATTCAACCAATCCCATGATGTAGCAAAAAAAATATTGTCCAGCTTCACCTCGCAGTGCGTGTTTTATTAGGAAACGTGCTTAAAAACCAAACATCAGGCTCATATCATCAACATGTTTCGGATCAACATATATTACAGATCCTTCCTCATGATGTACTTCTCCAGCACTGCCCCTAACAGCTCCATTTAGTTTACACCTTCTTCACCCAGCTAGTTACATAAACACTTGCCTATCACTGCCCCTGTTGCTGCTTTGAGATCCCTATGGATATAACAATCACAAGAAATAAGAAAGAGCTGTGTGGACATTTTCATGTGACCACAGATGATAAGAGCAATGAATGTAAAAGAAATACATTACAAAACTAGAGCTAACTTCACAAATGATTATTTTAGAAGAAGGTTGATGCAAATTGGAAAACTCCTTTAATGTCTTCAAGACTTCTACTGTACGTGAGCCAAATATTGTAAGCCCTCCTGGCGGCACGCTGGTCAGATTTACTCTGACAGGCATAATACAGAAGTATTTCAGTAAATAATGTAAGCAATCAAATAATCACATGTTGAAGTCCTATAATAGAATAATAATTTAAAAAAAAAACAATATAACATCTAAAAAAACAACAGCCTTTTTCAGTACATCATATGTACCCCAAAATTTCAATCTGTGTTCAACTTTTGACATGAGGCCATGTGTCTTGGCTGTGTCTTATGAAAAGCTATTACAGATGCAAGCCAGTAGCTGTACAAGTGACCCTATAGGGAAATATAATTGAGTATATTTTAGGGTTTTATCAGGAAAAGCATAGCAAAGAGAGTGAGGGACTGGTCACTCTGCGTTGTTTGTTGTTTCATAATACTACATTACAAAATCCTGCAACAAACTCATTTTTATGTACTGTATATAGACAAAAGATAACAGTCACCAAAGTCATGAACAAATGACCAAGCTCCCATCGACAAGTGTCCAACTTGGTACCCAGTCAATGCCCATATAACACAAAGAGAGGTGATGGTAGAAACATTGTAGGCTTATATCCAAAGAGGGGCGGCTCAAGGTTTGACAATATATGGATATAGGTGCAACCAACCAGGTATGGCTCACCCTGCCAGTATAAGCAATGCTATAAACAAAAAGAATTGTAGGTGGGCACTCAAACTAGTCAATAAAATATATAAAATATATAAAAAATATTGCAATAAAATATAAACATAAAACAATCCTAATGTCGCTAATCAATGCAAATCACAATGTATGTACTGAGACTTGCTACAGTATGGCAATATAAGAACTGAGACTTGCAACAGTGTGAGGATTTAGTTGCTTGAAACATCCAAACAGTCAGTATAGTCCCGTACTGGTGAAATATATCGCAATGTCTCTGATTAATGGTCAGAGAGTTCAATAGTGGTATATTGTGGCACAATGTCTCTGGTATGTATCATAGAGATCCTTGCGGTAAATGCAGGGCTAAACAGCCATCAGAGGAATTCCTTCTAGATAAATCCCATATAAATCAAATAGCCAGCGTATATGTAGATAAATTCGAGAAGGAGAATAACTACTTACGTACCGATATCTTCCTGTGCGGCATCCCGCATCGACGGTACAGTGGACTCACCTCTATGTCCGTGTGTTAGTATATTGAAAGCTAACCTCCTCTCCGCCAGTGTTCAGCAGTTTCACTTGTCAGTGGTGGCGGGGGAGCAGACTGCAATCACTGTTAAGCTGGTCAATTTTCATACACCAGTCTCACGATAGTTTGCAGCGTTGATTTCGGCTGTATTGCCGCTCCAGCTGGGAAAATTTCTTCAAACGAATTCCATCAACTGTATACAGCTTGATAATTCCTACAGCATATTTTTCCACGCCAAACGCGTTTCGAAACAACCAGTTTCTCAATCAGTGGCTAAAATATGCTGTTTCTCAGAACACTTTTATAGAGCGCCATATTGGTAAATCCCGGGTTGGAATTCTTCATTGCGTCATCCAACAGTTTCATTCACAATAGCACTAAAAGTGTCTATGTGCGATTATTTTTTTTTCGATTTATCTTAGTGATTTTTTGTAATATATTCGTTTTTTTTTTTATGCAATTTTTCTTTATATGCGATTTTGTTGCATTTTACTATATACATACTGTTGCGAATCTTTCTTTCTATCATACTACAATCTTAACCTATTGCTATAAAATATATAAAATTACATTCTCAACAAAACCATATGTACAGTATGTATGCGATTTTTTCGCATTTTGTTGTGTTTTTTTAGAGCATATTTAGGATGTCTCTATAGGGCACATAAGTTTACATCCCTAACTACGCCATATATATGTGTGAGCAATTTATTTATTTATTTATTTTTGCCTCTTTTCTATGCATGTTTTTCCCATATATGCAATTTTACTACTTTTTTCATGTGTGTATTTTTACCATTTCATATCATTGCATTTTTAAGAGAAAGTATATAAAATCTCTCAAACTATAAAATCATATAATCTGTCATATAAAATCGTATAAAATATAGCGGAAAATTCTTTGGAGATCTTTAGAGGACTTTAAAGGAGTATGTATGTTTGAGATGGGAGGGGCCTCCACCAAAGGGGGGATCGGAGATTAGAACAATACACCGGTGCACCATCAGGTCAAGGCGCCTCCCATCTACAGAAAACGAAAGGTTTCAAATTCTGCATTTAGACCCCTCGGATGTATGGTATTAAAATCAAAAATTCATCTAGATTCCTGGCGGGACATTTTTGCTACATGATTTCCACACCTCCAATCCCTCTTGACCTTTTTAAAGGCCGCAAAGGACATTCCTGAGGTATCTTGGGCATGAAACTTTTTAAAATGTCTTGATAAGGGATGTTTCTCATAGTCCTTCTTTATATTCGCCATATGCATCCGAGATTCTCTTCTTTAGAGTTTGTTTAGTCCTACCAATGTACTGCTTGCCACAAGGACATTGAATTATGTACAGTACATTGGTAGAACAACAGGTAAGTGGATCTCTGATTATGAATTTGAAATCATTTTGTGTAGAGTTAATCACCAATGTTTTCCTATCAAAGGAGGTGTTGGCGCAATTAGAGCACCTCCCGCATCTGTAGAATCTTTTTAGGCCGCTCCACTGTTGTATTAGTCCTATTTTTTTCTTTTTGTTCCTGATTGTTGATGCTATTTTTGAGCTTAAATTCAGTGCTTTCATATATACAAATTTAGGACTATCGGCCATCAGGGAGCCTATAATTTTATCCTTTTTAATATGAAACCAATGTTTTTTAATGATTTTTTCTATTTTTTTATGGTTAGTACTGTACGGCAGAACAAGTTACAGAGTGTCATCCCTATTCACTATATTGTCCACAGTCTGTGTTTCTTCCTGGGTATCAAATAAGGTTTGTCTAGTCATCAATATTACCTTCTCTAATGATTGGTCAACGGCCTGTATAGGGTAATTTTTACTGAGGAATTGTTCCTTCATCGTATTGGCTTCTTCCCTAAAAGTCTCGTCCCTTGTGCAATTTCTTTTTAACCTCCTAAACTGTCCTAATGGAATATTCAGTAGCCACCTAGGTAAATGGCAGCTACTAAACAGAATGTAGCTATTTCTGAAGTTGGCTTTTTAAATGTGCTACAAATTAATTTGTTATTTTCCATTTTTATTGATAAATCCAGAAATTCAGTTTGTTCTTTATTTACACTCGCTGAGAAACGTAAGTTCAGGGAATTATTACCTATTTCCTCCAGAAAATGGGAAAGTTCTTCTTCATCCTTTTTCCAAATAAAGACTATATCATTGATATATCTATGCCAGAGCACCAGGTCCGTCCCCAGCCTTGGGTCAATGAATTCATCTTCCCAATTAGCCATAAATAAATTGGCGTAGCTGGGGGCGAATCTGGTGCCCATGGCAGTCCCAATCTTCTGGAGGTAGTAGTCCGTCTCAAAATAAAAATAATTATGGGACAGTATAAATTTTTTTCCTTCCACTAGATACTCAATCTGTTCTGTATTGAGGTCACTCTTTTTCTGTAGGGATCTCATTGCCGCTATCCCTTGTTCATGATTTATTATGGTGTATAGCGAGTTCACATCCAATGTTCCCATGATCCAGTGGGATTCAAAATTAAGGTTTTCTAAGATTTTTACAATTTGAGTGGTGTCCTTTACATAATATCTTGCTTTCCTCACTGTAGGTTGTAGTAAATGATCAATATACTGGGAAAGGTTGGATGTGAACGACCCAATACCCGAAATTATAGGTCGTCCAGGAGGATCTTGTAAACTTTTGTGGACCTTTAGGAGACAGTAGAAAATAGGTACCGTATTTTTTGCTTTATAAGACGCACCTGATGATAAGACGCACCTAGGTTTTTGAGGAGGAAAATAAGAAAAAAATATTTTGAACCAAAAGGTGTGCTTTTGGTAGCTTTTGAACTAATGGTGGTCTGTGGATGATGTACTGTTATGGGGGATCTGTGGATGATGCACTGTTATGGGGGGATCTGTGGATGACGCACTATTATGGGGGATCTGGGGATGACACACTGTTATGGGGGATCTGTGGATGACACACTGTTATGGGGGGATCTGTGGATGATGCACTGTTATGGGGGGATCTGTGGATGACGCACTGTTATGGGGGGATCTGTGGATGACGCACTGTTATGGGGGGATCTGTGGATGACGCACTGTTATGGGGGATCTGTGGATGACACACTGTTATGGGGGGATCTGTGGATGACGCACTGTTATGGGGGGATCTGTGGATGATGCACTGTTATGGGGGGATCTGTGGATGACGCACTGTTATGGGGGATCTGTGGATGACACTGATGGGGATCTGTGGATGACACTGATGGGGGATCTGTGGATGACACTGATGGGGGATCTGTGCATGACACTGATGGGGGGATCTGTGCATGACACTGAGGGGGATCTGTGCATGACACTGAGGGGGGATCTGTGCATGACACTGAGGGGGGATCTGTGCATGACACTGATCGAGGATCTGTGGATGACATTTATGGGGCTTTGTGGATGACACTTATGGGGCTCTGTGGATGACACTTATGTCATCCACAGATCCCCATAAGTGTCATCTACAGATCCCCCATCAGATGCATCAGTGTGGAGTGAGGAGGCGGAGACACTCATGGCGGGGCCCGGTGCAGTGACTCTACTCTAATACACCGGGCCTCGCAACTGTTAAACATTCAATCTGATCTATATCTAATTGTATATGCTCTGTACGGCTCTTACTGTAGTACCGTAAGTATAGCGCAGACCGGCATCTCCATCGGTCATGCGCCACCTGCCGCAGCTCCCTCCTCATGCGGCGTCTGCTCCAGCTCCCTCTGTCATGCGCCGCCTGCCCCAGCTCCCTCCTCATGCGACGCCTGCCTGCTTATCTCACTTTATGAATGAACAGGCAGGCGGCGCATGACAGAAGGAGCTGGGGCAGGCGGCGCATGACAGAGGGAGCTAGAGCAGACGGCGCATGAGGAAGGAGGTGCGGCAAGCGGCGCATGACCGAGGGAGATGCCGGTCTGCGCTATACTTAAGGTACTACAGTAAGAGCCGTACAGAGCATATACTATTAGATATAGATCAGATTGAATGTTTAACAGTTGCGGGGCCCGGTGTATTAGAGTAGAGTCACTGCACCGGGCCCCGCCTCCTCCTTCCACACTGTCACTGATACTTCGCTGGCCGCGCTATGCAGCATAGCGGCCAGCGAAGTATTCGCTTTATAAGACGTACGGCCATTTTCCCCCCACTTTTGGGGGGAAAAAAGTGCGTCTTATAAAGCGAAAAATACGGTAATCTCAAATCCGTGCTCACTATAAAGTCAAATTCTCGTTTTAGTAGAATGCCTCTATCTAGGTCTCTTTTACAATATTCAATCAGTTTACCGTTGAATTATTTTATCGGGTCTCCTTTTAATTTGACATGTGTCTTATCATCTGTCAGTTGCCTAAGACATTCTGCCTTATACTTATCAGCATCTATCAGGACTATCGCACCCCCCCTTATCCGCTGGGCGGATCACTAGATTCTCTTGCTCTTGAAGTTACGTTACGTTCTTGTTTGGTCAGATTATCAGTTTTAGTGTGTATTTTCATTTTTCTGATATCTGCTTCCACACATTGGCGGAAGGCCGCAATTTCTTGGTCTATTTCCTGTTTAGGGAAATATTTTGAAGCCTTTTTCAAACCTGTATGTTCAAATGTATATTTATTTTCTTCTGTGGAGTTAATGTGATTTTTGAAATAGTATTTTTTGAGGCAGAGTTTTCTAATACATTTTTCTACTCCAATATATAGGTCAAATTTGCATGAGGTTATGGTAGGTGCAAACTTAAGACCCTTATTTAGTAATTTATTTTGAATCGTGGTTGGTGAGGAGCTCAAGTTAATAATAGAATCTTGTCCCATCAATTCCTGTACTGATTTCTTCCCCTTCCCCCTCCGTATTCTCTTTCTCTTTCATGTCTCCGTGTTCTGTGATATTCCCTCTTTTGGTTGTCTTGAGATCGTGTCAGTGTTATCTGTCGTGGTCTCGACATATGTGGTGTCTGGTGTTGTTGGTTATCCCTGAATAGTGGTCTATGTCTGAGATTGTAATCGTGTCCCCTTATTGCGGATACCCTCTGGTGTCTCGGTGATTGGGACCTTCGTGTTCTTGTTTTGTGGTGAGCCTGGGTCCTATCTAAAAAAGGGTTCTCCGACAGTGTTTCATACCTATTTGTAGTAGGAATATTTAATTTCTTTTGTCTTTCTGCCTCTTCTCTCGTATGAGTATTTTCTTTCCTAATGTGATGTGTATTTTCTTCCCTTGTGTGGTGCTGTTCCCTTTGTTGTGCTCTATTTGTGTCCATTTTTGTGTTATTTTTTATATTATTTATTGTGTTATTTCTATAATTTTTATATTTTTTATATTTTTTTAGTTTAAATCTCGTGTTCCGTCTTATCCAGGTTTTTACATAGTCTTTCTTGCCAGGCATTGAATTCATCATTTATTGGGAATTTTTCTATTATTAACTTTTTTCGTTCTATTTGTTCTGTCAATATAGTTAGAATTTCCCCTCTTCTCTTTATAATTAATTTTATTAATTCAGTTGATTGTTTAAACAACAGTTCATCCCATTCACTCTCAAACTCTGTATTCAGTAAATCCTGAGTCTGAGTTTTACTTAGCCGCAGGCCTTTAGGGACTTTATTTTGTTCTACATATTGGGTTATTGTCTTAATTTCCCATCTTTGTCGCAGTAACTTTTGGAGGAGAGTTCCTACCTCTTTAAATACATCCGAAATTGAATTTGATTCAATTAGATCCAATTCATTTTCCGCCATTCCTTCAAATACAAATTGTTCTACCTTCCGTTTTTTTGCTTCTGCATAGTTCCATATATCCATAATTGATGAACCGGGCAACGTCCCAAAGGGTGACAGTAAATACAAGTGTTATGTCCAAAGAGGGGCAGCTCAAGGTTTGACAATATATGGATATAGGTGCAACCAACCAGGTCTGGCTCACCCTGCCAGTATAAGTAATGCTATAAACAAAAAGAATTGTAGATGAGCACTTAAACTATGGACTAGGCAGAAAGCAATTTATTATAGAGTCAATAAAATATGAAAAATATATAAAAATTATTACAATAAAATATAAACATAAAACCTAAAATCCTAATGTCGCTAATCAATGCAAATTGCAATGTATGTACTGAGACTTGCAACAGTATGGCAATATAAGGACTGAGACTTGCAACAGTGTGAGGATTTAGTTGCTTGAAACATCCAAACAGTCAAACATCTAAACAGTCAGTATAGTCCAGTACTGGTGAAATATATCGCAATGTCTCTGATTAATGGTCAGAGAGTTCAATAGTGGTATATTGTGGCACAATGTCTCTGGTATGTATCATAGAGATCCTTGCAGTAAATGCAGGGCTAAACAGCCATCAGAGGAATTCCTTCTAGATAAATCCCATATAAATCAAATAGCCAGCCTATATGTAGATAAATTCGAGGGAGTATAACAACTTACATACCGATATCTTCCTGTGCGGCATCCCGCATCGACGGTACAGTGGACTCACCTCTATGTCCGTGTGTTAGTATATTGAAAGCTAACCTCCTCTCCGCCAGTGTTCAGCAGTTTCACTTGTCAGTGGTGGCGGGGGAGCAGACTGCAATCACTGTTCAGCAGGTCGATTTTCATACACTAGACTCACGATAGTTTGTAGCTTTGAGTTCGGTTGTATTGCCGCTCCAGCTGGGAAAATTTCTTCAAACGAATTCCATCAACTGTATACAGCTTGAAAATTCCTACAGCATATTTTTCCACGCCAAACATGTTTCTAAACAACCAGTTTCTTCATCAGTGGCTAAAATATGCTGTTTTTTTAGGACACTTTTATAGAGCGCCATCTTGGGATATTGGTAAATCCCGGGTTGGAATTCTTCATTGGGTCATCCAACATTTTCATTCACAATAGCACTAAAAGTGTCTATGTGCGATTTTTTTAAGATTTTTCTTTTTGAGGTTTTTCTTTATATTCGATTTTTCTTTATGCAATTTTTCTTTATATGCGATTTTGTTGCGTTTTACTATATACATGCTGTTGCAAATCTCTCTTTCTATTATACTACAATCTTAACCTATTGCTAGAAAATATATAAAATTACATTCTCAGCAAAACCATATGTATGTATGCGATTTTTTTGCATTTTGTTGTGTTTTTTTAGAGCATATTTAGGATGTCTCTATAGGGCACATAAGATTACATCCCTAACTACGCCATATATATGTGTGTGCGATTTTTTATCTTTTTTGTTTGCCTCTTTTCTATGCATGTTTTTCCCATATATGCAATTTTACTACTTTTTTTTCATGTGTGTATTTTTACCATTTCATATCATTGCATTTTTAAGCGAAAGTATATAAAATCTCTCAAACTATAAAATCATATAATCTGTCATATAAAATCATATAAAATATAGCGGAAAATTCTTTGGAGATCTTTAGAGGACTTTAAAGGAGTATGTTTAGCCCTGCATTTACAGCAAGGATCTCTATGATACATACCAGAGACATTGTGCCACAATATACCACTATTGAACTCTCTGACCATTAATCAGAGACATTGCAATATATTTCACCAGTACTGGACTATACTGACTGTTTGGTTGTTTCAAGCAACTAAATCCTCACACTGTTGCAAGTCTCAGTCCTTATATTGCCATACTGTTTCAAGTCTCAGTACACACATTGCGATTTGCATTGATTAGCGACATTAGGATTGTTTTATGTTTATATTTTATTGTAATATTTTTTATATATTTTATATATTTTATTGACTCTATAATAAATTGCTTTCTGCCTAGTCCATAGTTTGAGTGCCCACCTACAATTATTTTTGTTTATAACATTGTAGGCTTAGTTTAGTCCCAGGAGAGGCAGTTCTGTTAGTGTTAGGTACCCATCTGCAGAAGCCACCTTGATGTTGGTGGATGTGCCACACTAGGATCAAAAATGTGCGCAAAGAGCTTTCATTTTTCATATACAGGGAGTGCAGAATTATTAGGCAAGTTGTATTTTTGAGGATTAATTTTATTATTGAACAACAACCATGTTCTCAATGAACCCAAAAAACTCATTTATATCAAAGCTGAATATTTTTGGAAGTAGTTTTTAGTTTGTTTTTAGTTTTAGCTATTTTAGGGGGATATCTGTGTGTGCAGGTGACTATTACTGTGCATAATTATTAGGCAACTTAACAAAAAACAAATATATACCCATTTCAATTATTTATTTTTACCAGTGAAACCAATATAACATCTCAACATTCACAAATATACATTTCTGACATTCAAAAACAAAACAAAAACAAATCAGTGACCAATATAGCTTCCTTTCTTTGCAAGGACACTCAAAAGCCTGCCATCCATGGATTCTGTCCGTGTTTTGATCTGTTCACCATCAACATTGCATGCAGCAGCAACCACAGCCTCCCAGACACTGTTCAGAGAGGTGTACTGTTTTCCTTCCTTGTAAATCTCACATTTGATGATGGACCACAGGTTCTCAATAGGGTTCAGATCAGGTGAACAAGGAGGCCATGTCATTAGATTTTCTTCTTTTATACCCTTTCTTGCCAGCCACGCTGTGGAGTACTTGGACGCGTGTGATGGAGCATTGTCCTGCATGAAAATCATGTTTTTCTTGAAGGATGCAGACTTCTTCCTGTACCACTGCTTGAAGAAGGTGTCTTCCAGAAACTGGCAGTAGGACTGGGAGTTGAGCTTGACTCCATCCTCAACCCGAAAAGGCCCCACAAGCTCATCTTTGATGATACCAGCCCAAACCAGTACTCCACCTCCACCTTGCTGGCGTCTGAGTCGGACTGGAGCTCTCTGCCCTTTACTCTGCCCTTTACCAATCCAGCCACGGGCCCATCCATCTGGCCCATCAAGACTCACTCTCATTTCATCAGTCCATAAAACCTTAGAAAAATCAGTCTTGAGATATTTCTTGGCCCAGTCTTGACGTTTCAGCTTGTGTGTCTTGTTCAGTGGTGGTCGTCTTTCAGCCTTTCTTACCTTGGCCATGTCTCTGAGTACACCTTGTGCTTTTGGGCACTCCAGTGATGTTGCAGCTCTGAAATATGGCCAAACTGGTGGCAAGTGGCATCTTGGCAGCTGCACGCTTGACTTTTCTCAGTTCATGGGCAGTTATTTTGCGCCTTGGTTTTTCCACACGCTTCTTGCGACCCTGTTGACTATTTTGAATGAAACGCTTGATTTTTCGATGATCACGCTTCAGAAGCTTTGCAATTTTAAGAGTGCTGCATCCCTCTGCAAGATATCTCACTATTTTTGACTTTTCTGAGCCTGTCAAGTCCTTCTTTTGACCCATTTTGCCAAAGGAAAGGAAGTTGCCTAATAATTATGCACACCTAATATAGGGTGTTGATGTCATTAGACCACACCCCTTCTCATTACAGAGATGCACATCACCTAATATGCTTAATTGGTAGTAGGCTTTCGAGCCTATACAGCTTGGAGTAAGACAACATGCATAAAGAGGATGATGTGGTCAAAATACTCATTTGCCTAATAATTCTGCACGCAGTGTATAGCAGGTATAGTACCACTGCAATCCAAAATAATCTTTAATCCCTAGTTCTTTTGTTTGATGTATAATGTGTGCTGCATACGTATTTTGTTTGCTGTCTGCATTTTAGCTTTATGGATATGCACCTATGACTTTGGATGTGCTAGTCTAAATTTTCTGGCTGTGTGTTTTGAGGGTAGCTGTGTCCTTTTAGAATAAGGATATGTAAAAAAGGGGAAAAAAGAGTGAGGGTTAATCAAATCTTAAGGAATAGTTATCCGAACGATGAGAAAAACTAGAGATGCCAGTGGAGTGGGAATAAATCTGATCGGTGTAAGGACTATTAAAAGCTGCACTTTATAGAATGTGGTAAGGCTGCTATCAAAGTGGCAACGTACGGATGTAGCAGGGTTAACACACATGCTTTATGAGACATGTTATCTAAACTAAATGCAACTAAATGCGTTAAGCAATTGCTTTTCAATGGCTTTTGTTTCAAAACAATGCAATTAATTAAGAAATTTGAGTTGAGTGTGTGTGTTACCCCTGCTACATCTGTAAATGTCAGTCTTTGTGTGAACAAGAGAGAGATTGGAGTGAAAGGTGGTGTTACGTGGTGGGTTCATAGACTGTACCCATATGTTTTCGCCATGACCGTTAGATATTTTTTATACCCAGGAAAGAATCGCCAAACCTTATTTCAGCGTGAGAATGATTTTATGTGATAAATAATGGGGTTAAATAGCCTATTGAGGTAACAGATATAGTGATTGGGTAATTGGTGGGTATGGAGAATAGGCAGGTCTTAACGTTGACAAGTAATATAAGTAATAGTAATTTTATATATGTATAAATTATATCAACCTTCTTAAACCAAGGATAGGTTTCAAATAATAGTTGTTACAATGCCATAGAAGAAATATGTAATAAAATTAGAGATGGGACGGGAATCTTGCTGGATTCGTGGGATTCGTGGACTCGAATCCCGACGTAATTTGCCTGAAACGAATCCGACGAATCCCGGTGGGAGGGACTGGGAGGCGGAGCTGGGGGCCAGTGCGTTCACTGTGCTCCGGCCCCTCCGCTCCAGTACAGTTATAAAATGTGTAATTCTGATTAATAATCATGCTGCCCCCTCTGTCTGTAGTATAACATTCAATTAATCTTACTCACAGGGCTACTGATATCGTAATGCAGGCCGGCCGGGCAGACGAGCGGCAGCGTCACTGACTGACGTCACCTGCCTGCGCCACCTGCTTCATTCATAAAGCAGGCGGCTCAGGCACGTGACGTCAGTCAGTCACTCTGCCGCTCGTCTGCCCGGCCAGCCTGCATTATGATATCAGTAGCCCTGTGAGTAAGATTCATTGAATGTTATACTACAGACAGAGGGGGCAGCATGATTATTAATCAGAATTACACATTTTATAACTACTGGAGCGGCAATGGGGGGGGGGTCTGTGGATGACACTGTTAAGGGGTGGGGGGTGGGTCTGTGGATGGCACTGTTATAGGATGGGGGGGGTCTGTGGATGGCACTGTTATGGGGTGGGGGGGTCTGTGGATGGCACTGTTATAGGATGGGGGGGTCTGTGGATGGCACTGTTATAGGATGGGGGATCTGTGGATGGCATTGTTATAGGATGGGGGATCTGTGGATGCCAGGGGGAGAGGTGAGAGGCACTATGATACTACTGGCACATTGGGGGAGGCACTATGATACTGGCACATTATGGGGGGAGATGGCACTATGATACGGGCACATTTTGGGGGGAGGTGGCACTATGATACTGGCACATTATGGGGGAGATGGCACTATAATACTGGCACATTGGGGGGGAGATGGCACTATGATACCGGCACATGGGGGGGAGGAGAGAGGCACTCCGCACTTTATACTGGCACATGATTAGGGGGGCATCTATGGGGACACTTACTGGCACATTATTGGGTCTCACTGTGGGGCCACTTCTTATTGGCACATTATTGGGGGGCACTATGGGGGAATCTACTGAGGCCACAAAGAAGGGGTATTTTATATGGGGAGCTCTGTGTGGTACTAGTATTATCAGGGGTATTATCTGTTTCTGCAGTATAGTATTGGGAAGCACAGCGGCACAGTATTTGGGGTGTTAGGATGATTTGTCCAGAAGATGGGAGGATGATGGAAAAGTAGTAAACTAAGATTTTTTTTTTTGTCAAGCTGCAGAGACGAAAAATGGCTGAAAAATGGTGGTCTGGTCTGAAGGTCTGAAAGGAGTAGATGAGGAAAGAGAACATCTACATGAGACGTCGCTGAATGTAAGAGGTATAAGGCTGTATTAACCTATATGTTCTGTAGTGATAGGAGCAGGGGTCATAGCAGGGGTCATCGCGGTCATATAGGGTGCGACCGTGACTGGGAGAAGGAGGTTCAGACAAACTGACGCGGTCTGACTTTGTTTCTTACACCGTTCACACAATTATGTACAGGATTCGTAGGATTCGAGATTCGAAAGATTCATTATATTCGAGAACCTTTTCGGATTCGGATTAAAAAAAAATTGGATTCGTCCCACCTCTAAATAAAATTAAGTAAAATAAAAATGTTATTGACTCACTTCACTGGGGGGTGGTCCGTAGGATAAACTCAAGACCAGAGTTGAGCGAACACCTGGATGTTCGGGTTCGAGAAGTTCCGCCGAACTTCCCGGAAATGTTCGGGTTCGGGATCCAAACCCGACCCGAACTTCGTCCCGAACCCGAACCCCATTGAAGTCAATGGGGACCCGAACTTTTCGGCACTAAAAAGGCTGTAAAACAGCCCAGGAAAGAGCTAGAGGGCTGCAAAAGGCAGCAACATGTAGGTAAATCCCCTGCAAACAAATGTGGATGGGGAAATTATTTAAAATAAAAAAAATAAAAAAATAAATTAACCAATATCAATTGGACAGAGGTCCTATAGCAGAGAATCTGGCTTCACATCAGCAGAGAATCAGTCTCTTCATGCCATAGCAGAGAATCTGGCTTCATGTCAGCAGAGAATCAGTCTTCATGTCATAGCAGAGAATCAGGCTTCACGTCACCCACCACTGGAACAGGCCACGGTCACATATTTAGGCCCAGGCACCCAGGCAGAGGAGAGAGGTCCCGTAACAGAGAATCTGGCTTCATGTAAGCAGAGTATCAGTCTTCATGTCATAGCAGAGAATCAGGCTTCACGTTACCCACCACTGGAACAGGCCACTGTCACATATTTAGGCCCAGGCACCCAGGCAGAGGAGAGAGGTCCCGTAACAGAGAATCTGGCTTCATGTCAGCAGAGAATCAATCTTCATGTCATAGCAGAGAATCAGGCTTCACGTCACCCACCACTGGAACAGGCCACTGTCACATATTTAGGCCCAGGCACCCAGGCAGAGGAGAGAGGTCCCGTAACAGAGAATCTGGCTTCATGTCAGCAGAGAATCAGTCTTCATGTCATAGCATAGAATCAGGCTTCACGTCACCCACCACTGGAACAGGCCACTGTCACATATTTAGGCCCAGGCACCCAGGCAGAGGAGAGAGGTCCCGTAACAGAGAATCTGGCTTCATGTAGGCAGAGAATCAGTCTTCATGTCATAGCAGAGAATCAGGCTTCACGTCACCCACCACTGGAACAGGCCACTGTCACATATTTAGGCCCCGGCACCCAGAGAGAGGAGAGAGGTCCCGTAACAGAGAATCTGGCTTCATGTCAGCAGAGAATCAGTCTTCATGTCATAGCAGAGAATCAGGCTTCACGTCACCCACCACTGGAATCTGGCTTCATGTCATGTTATAGCAGAGAATCAGGCTTCACGTCACCCACCACTGGAACAGGCCACTGTCACATATTTAGGCCCCGGCACCCAGACAGAGGAGAGAGGTCCCGTAACAGAGAATCTGGCTTCATGTCAGCAGAGAATCAGTCTTCATGTCATAGCAGAGAATCAGGCTTCACGTCACCCACCACTGGAACAGGCCACTGTCACATATTTAGGCCCCGGCACCCAGACAGAGGAGAGAGGTCCCGTAACAGAGAATCTGGCTTCATGTCAGCAGAGAATCAGTCTTCATGTCATAGCAGAGAATCAGGCTTCACGTCACCCACCACTGGAACAGGCCACTGTCACATATTTAGGCCCCGGCACCCAGACAGAGGAGAGATTCATTCAACTTTGGGTTGCCCCGCAATATAATGGTAAAATAAAAATAAAAATAGGATTGAATGAGGAAGTGCCCTGGAGTACAATAATATATTGTTAAGGGGAGGTAGTTAATGTCTAATCTGCACAAGGGATGGACAGGTCCTGTGGGATCCATGCCTGGTTCATTTTTATGAACGTCAGCTTGTCCACATTGGCTGTAGACAGGCGGCTGCGTTTGTCTGTAATGACGCCCCCGCCGTGCTGAATACACGTTCAGACAAAACGCTGGCCGCCGGGCAGGCCAGCACCTCCAAGGCATAAAAGGCTAGCTCTGGCCACGTGGACAATTTGTAGACCCAGAAGTTGAATGGGGCCGAACCATCAGTCAGTTCGTGGAGGGGTGTGCACAGGTACTGTTCCACCATGTTATTGAAATGTTGCCTCCTGCTAACACGTTCCGTATCAGGTGGTGGTGCAGTTAGCTGTGGTGTGGTGACAAAACTTTTCCACATCTCTGCCATGCTAACCCTGCCCTCAGAGGAGCTGGCCGTGACACAGCTGCGTTGGCGACCTCTTGCTCCTCCTCTGCCTTCGCCTTGGGCTTCCACTGGTTCCCCTGTGACATTTGGGAATGCTCTCAGTAGCGCGTCTACCAACGTGCGCTTGTACTCGCGCATCTTCCTATCACGCTCCAGTGTAGGAAGTAAGGTGGGGACATTGTCTTTGTACCGGGGATCCAGCAGGGTGGCAACCCAGTAGTCCGAACACGTTAAAATGTGGGCAACTCTGCTGTCGTTGCGCAGGCAATGCAGCATGTAGTCGCTCATGTGTGCCAGGCTGCCCAGAGGTAAGGACAAGCTGTCCTCTGTGGGAGGCGTATCGTCATCGTCCTGTGTTTCCCCCCAGCCACGCACCAGTGATGGGCCCGAGCTGCGTTGGGTGCCAGCCCGCTGTGAACCTGCTTCATCCTCATCCTCCTCCACCTCCTCCTCATCCTCGTCCTCCAGTAGTGGGCCCTGTCTGGCCACATTTGTACCTGGCCTCTGCTGTTGCAAAAAACCTCCCTCTGAGTCACTTCGAAGAGACTGGCCTGAAAGTGCTAAAAATGACCCCTCTTCCTCCTCTTCCTCCTGGGCCACCTCCTCTTCCATCATCGCCCTAAGTGTTTTCTCAAGGAGACATAGAAGTGGTATTGTAGCGCTGATAACGGCGTCATCGCCACTGGCCATGTTGGTGGAGTACTCGAAACAGCGCAACAGGGCACACAGGTCTTGCATGGAGGCCCAGTCATTGGTGGTGAAGTGGGGCTGATCAGCAGTGCGACTGACCCGTGCGTGCTGCAGCTGAAACTCCACTATGGCCTGCTGCTGCTCGCACAGTCTGTCCAGCATGTACAAGGTGGAGTTCCACCTGGTGGGCACGTCGCATATGAGGCGGTGAGCGGGAAGCCCGAAGTTACGCTGTAGCGCAGACAGGCGAGCAGGGGCAGGGTGTAAACGCCGGAAGCGCAAACAGACGGCCCGCACTTTATGCAGCAGCTCTGACATGTCGGGGTAGTTGTGAATGAACTTCTGCACCACCAAATTCAGCACATGCGCCAGGCAAGGGATGTGCGTCAAACCGGCTAGTCCCAGAGCTGCAACGAGATTTCGCCCATTATCGCACACCACCAGGCCAGGCTTGAGGCTCAACGGCAGCAACCACTCGTAGGTCTGTTGTTCTATACCCCGCCACAACTCCTGTGCGGTGTGGGGCCTGTCCCCCAAACATATGAGTTTCAGAACGGCCTGCTGACGTTTACCCCGGGCTGTGCTGAAGTTGGTGGTGAAGGTGTGTGGCTGACTGGATGAGCAGGTGGAAGAAGAGGAGGAGGAAGCTGAGTAGGAGGAGGAGGAGACAGGAGGCAAAGAATGTTGCCCTGCAATCCTTGGCGGCGGAAGGACGTGCGCCAAACAGCTCTCCGCCTGGGGCCCAGCCGCCACTACATTTATCCAGTGTGCAGTTAGGGAGATATAGCGTCCCTGGCGTGCTTACTGGTCCACGTATTTGTGGTTAGGTGGACCTTGCCACAGATGGCGTTGCACAGTGCACACTTGATTTTATCGGACACTTGTTTGTGCAGGGAAGGCACGGCTCTCTTGGAGAAGTAGTGGCGGCTGGGAACAACATACTGTGGGACAGCAAGCGACATGAGCTGTTTGAAGCTGTCTGTGTCCACCAGCCTAAATGACAGCATTTCATAGGCCAGTAGTTTAGAAATGCTGGCATTCAGGGCCAGGGATTGAGGGTGGCTAGGTGGCAATTTACGCTTTCTCTCAAATGTTTGTGAGATGGAGAGCTGAACGCTGCCGTGTGACATGGTTGAGATGCTTGGTGACGCAGGTGGTGGTGTTGGTGGTACATCCCATGTTTGCTGGACGGCAAGTGCCAACGTCCCTCCAGAGGCGGAGGAAGAGGCCGAGGCGGCGGCAGCAACAGAAGAGGCCAAGGCGGCAACAGCAGAAGAGGTAGCAGGGGGAGCCTGAGTGACTTCCTTGTTTTTAAGGTGTTTACTCCACTGCAGTTCATGCTTTGCATGCAGGTGCCTGGTCATGCAGGTTGTGCTAAGGTTCAGAACGTTAATGCCTCGCTTCAGGCTCTGATGGCACAGCGTGCAAACCACTCGGGTCTTGTCGTCAGCACATTGTTTGAAGAAGTGCCATGCCAGGGAACTCCTTGAAGCTGCCTTTGGGGTGTTCGGTCCCAGAGGGGTGATGTGACAGACTGATGGGCTTGGTTTTCATGCGCCATCTGTGCGCTTTCTGCAGAAGACTGGGTGTGAGATAATGTGAACGTGCTGGATGCACTGTCGGCCACCCAATTGACTAATGCCTGTACCGGCTCAGGCCTTACCATCCTTAGAACGGCATTGGGCCCCACCAAATATGGCTGTAAATTCTGGCGGCTACTGGGACCTGAGGTAGTTGGTTTACTAGGACGTGTGGCTGTGGCAGAACGGCCACGTCCTCTCCCAGCACCAGAGGGTCCACTAACACCACCACGACCATGTCCCCGTCCGCGTCCGCGTCCCTTACTAGATTTTTTCCTCATTGTTAACCTTTACCACAATAAGAAAAATATTATTCGGGCCAATGTATTGAATTAAAATTCAGGCCTTTTTTTACAGACACCTAACACTATCTGGCTATCTATTTAGGTACCGTATTACACTAATACAGGCACACCAGTAATGACAGATTTAGCTGAATTTAAATGTGAGGCCTATTTTTTAGGCGCTGGGTGACAGGTATATGTTTAATCACAGAATTAGACTTGGATCTGCACTGTAGCGTGTGTGTTACGTTTTTGAGAATGACCCTATCAGCACCTTGAATCTAATATACCCTTTTAGGGATAGATTTAAAGTAGGCCTGATACAGCAGAAGCCACTAATTTTGAGAATTGCAAATTTGGGAATTGTTTTTCAACCCAGAACAAAAACTGTACTTTGACGGTCTCAAAGAATAACTTGACCAGCTAAAACAGTACAGATTTGGTTGAATATAAATGTGAGGCCTATTTTTTAGGCGCTGGGTGACAGGTATACGTTTAATCACAGAATTAGACTTGGATCTGCACTGTAGCGTGTGTGTTACATTTTTGAGAATGACCCTATCAGCACCTTGAATCTAATATACCCTTTTAGGGATAAATTTAAAGTAGGCCTGATACAGCAGAAGCCACTAATTTTGAGAATTGCAAATTTGGGAATTGTTTTTCAACCCAGAACAAAAACTGTGCTTTGACGGTCACAAAAAATAACTTGACCAGCTAAAACAGTACAGATTTGGATGAATATAAATGTGAGGCCTATTTTTTAGGCGCTGGGTGACAGGCTCAACTTGCCCCTGATGTAGTATATGTCCAAAAAATAACCACACTATTGATGGTTAAATGCACTTGATGAAAGCTTGACCCTGATGTAGGATATAGCAAAAAATAACCACACTATTGATGGTTAAATGTACTTGGTGGTAGCTTGTGCTGGCGCACCACAAGCCACAAAATGGCCGCCGATCACCCCAGAAAAAAGTGATATAAAAACGCTCTGGGCAGCCTAAAAACAGTGAGCAATTGAATATCAGCACTTCAATGATCCACAGCTGTAGATCGATCACTGAATGAAGTCTTTTGGAGGAGTTAATCACTGCCTAATCTCGCCCTAACGTCGCAGCTGCAACCTCTCCCTATGCTTGAATCAGCAGAGTGACGTGCAGCGCTACGTGACCCAAGCTTATATAGAGGCTGGGTCACATGCTGCACTGGCCAATTACAGCCATGCCAATAGTAGGCAAGGCTGTGATGGCCTGGGGCAAGTAGTATGACGCTTGTTGATTGGCTGCTTTGCAGCCTTTCAAAAAGCGCCAAGAAAGCGCCGAACACCGAACCCGGACTTTTACGAAAATGTTCGGGTTCGGGTCCGTGTCACGGACACCCCAAAATTCGGTACGAACCCGAACTATACAGTTCAGGTTCGCTCATCCCTACTCAAGACACCTATGGGACCCAATGCCCCCCTAGCCTTAATTGCCTATAAAATGGTATACATTGATGTCAGCACAATCCGTAGTGGCTTCTGATCAATTCCTTTACTTAAAGATTTTTCCAAATGCGTTTCAGGGGTTGAATATAGAGATCCCCCTTCATCAGGAGAAATAAAGCAGTCATAAAAACAAAACACAAAAAAGACATAAAGAAATAGTGCTGCCTGGTCCCTTTAAATAATAGTATTATCCCGCCTGAATTAAAGTGTATGGGCAGAAAAGAGGTACTTGCGTTCCACCTTGGAACGCATGTGAATTAGAATGCGGGGACTGAATATAACCTCTATTGGCATCCCAAAATGTTGTGAAAATATATTGGTTGTAGTAGAGAGGATTCCGGATATAAAATTCATATAGTTCGGGTGCCTAATGTAAAAGAAAATAGGCCTACGGGCCGTGATCTATCGTGGAACCCATTTGCGTTCCATGGCGGTCCGATGGGCAAAATCGGAAATAGTTGGTGGAAAGCATATGTGTTCTACCTAGTGACATTGCATGGGAAGATCGGAGGTTTTGTAGAAGAGCCTCGTGGCTCCACCTCTGAGAGGAAAGGTAGGTGGAACGCATATGCGATCCACCTAATTATATTATATGGGTGGATTAGAGTTATATAGTTAAGAAACCCCATTAGTCTGTCTATTGGGGTAAAAAGTAATGATCTAAAGATGATTTCTTATTTAGACCATGTATGCATATACTTTTCTGGTAGGGAAATTTGGCTTAAAATGATGGCTCAAAATGATAATAAATAAAAAAATAAAATAAACAGTTGTGGTGTTTTTGTGTGTTTTTGGATGTTTTTGGCACAAAAGATCGATAGAATATTAAAGCCAACATGATATTATGTGAAAGACAATACATATGTAAAGAGGTATAGAAAATCCACATAAATATACAGTACAGATCAAAAGTTTGGACACACCTTCTCATTCAAAGAGTTTTCTTTATTTTCATGACTATGAAGGCATCAAAACTATGAATTAACACATGTGGAAGTATATACATAACAAACAAGTGTGAAACAACTGAAAATATGTCATATTCTAGGTTCTTCAAAGTAGCCACCTTTTGCTTTGATTACTGCTCTGCACTCTTGGCATTCTCTTGATGAGCTTCAAGAGGTAGTCCCCTGAAATGGTCTACCAACAGTCTTGAAGGAGTTCCCAGAGATGCTTAGCACTTGTTGGCCCTTTTGCCCTCACTCTGCGGTCCAGCTCAACCCAAACCATCTCGATTGGGTTCAGGTCCGGTGACTGTGGAGGCCAGGCGCAGCACCCCATCACTCTCCTTCATGGTCAAATAGCCCTTACTTTCAAAGTTTTCCCTATTTTTCGGCTGACTGACTGACCTTCATTTCTTAAAGTAATGATGGCCACTCGTTTTTCTTTACTTAGCTTCTTTTTTCTTGCCATAATACAAATTCTAACAGTCTATTCAGTAGGACTATCAGCTGTGTATCCACCTGAACCTAGAATATGACATATTTTCAGTTGTTTCACACTTGTTTGTTATGTATATAATTCCACATGTGTTAATTCATAGTTTTGATGCCTTCAGTGTGAATCTACAATTTTCATAGTCATGAAAATAAAGAAAACTCTTTGAATGAGAAGGTGTGTCCAAACTTTTGGTCTGTACTGTATATACCCACAATATATCCAAGCATTCACAGTTTCTCCATTAAAATCTTATATATTACATCCTAACCTCATGGATAAACTTGTGAAGTCTGATATTCCCACTAGGAGAACTGCATAAACTTATATTACGATCAAGAAGGTAGGGTGTTACCCCTGTCTAAGGCTACTTTCACACTTGCATTCAGAGCGGGTCCGTCTGGTATCTGCACAGACGGATCCGCTCCTATAATGCAAACGCTTAGATCCGTTCAGAACGGATCCGTTTGCATTACCATGAACAAAAAAAATAAATAAAACATTTTTTATTTTTTTTGTTCATGATAATGCAAACGGATCCGTTTTGACTTTACATTGAAAGTCAATGGGGGATGGATCCGTTTGAAAATTGAGCCATACTGTGTCAACTTCAAACGGATCCGTCCCCATTGACTTACATTGTAAGTCTGGACGGATCCGTTTACCTCCGCACGGCCAGGCGGACACCCGAACGCTGCAAGCAGCGTTCAGGTGTCCGTCTGCTGAGCGGAGCAGAGGACAAACGCTGCCAGACTGATGCATTCTGAGCGGATCCGCCTTCACTCAGAATGCATTAGGACTGGACGGATCTGTTCGGGGCCGCTTGTGAGAGCCTTCAAACGGAGCTCACAAGCGGACACCTGAACGCTAGTGTGAAAGTAGCCTTAGTTGTGTAAATTGCACTTACATGCTCAAGGGGGATTTGTTCATTAACTTCACTTCAGGTATACATTATGATATTCGTTATTATTTAACTTACAGTATGATAGTACATACGTGATCTACCTCTTAGAGTGTCCCTGCAGTTTATTCTATGTAGGAGAAACTACTTGGGACCTGAAGACGAGACTCAATCAGCACCGCTACACTATACGTAAAAAAAAGAAAGGACTTTCCTGTATCAAAACAAATAGAAAGATCTGAAATTCAGAATTTTAGATCATGTCCCACCCCTCAAAAGAGGTGGTGACAGGGAATTGGTTCTTAAACAGAAAGAACTTCTGTGGATATATAGAGTCCAGACCCTCAAACCTAAGGGACTTAATATAAAGTTCAGATGGGGTATTTTTGGAAGAATTCCGGGAATGTTCTGAGATCCTGACTGATAGAATAGGTTTACCTGGAAATGCTGTAGGTTACTATATATGATGTCATCTACATATAATTTATACTATTTTATTTTGTCTTTAATTTTCAGAAACAAACCACCTTTGTCATATTATCCCTGCTGCATCTTTTGATGGTTCCATTTTGGGATTTATATCTTATCATCTACTTCTTTTTTTAATGACTTACAACTGAAATATCTTTGGGACCATCATCTAAAGGCACAAGAATTCTACACCAGTATACTTATGTTGTTTTGACTGCTTCTTTAGTGGATCTTCATATGAGGAGTTCTTCTTAAAGGGGACACCCTGATTGGTGACATAAGTCTCTAAGACATTTGGGATGTAGAATTTGGCTCCTAGTGGGGTGGGGAGACATGAACCTGTGCCCCCCCCCCCCCCCATGGGACCATAAAAGGTGTGGGTGATGGTGCAACTGACACTGGCCGGCCACTCCACCCAATTCCCACATTTTTATTTACATCACTTGAGTGGGAGGTACTTGACCATTGATAATGATTAGCACCGCCCTCTTACTTTGTAATCCCTCAATATTCAATGATCCAGAAATACATTATAGGGAATGTTTTTCCCATATATTCTTTACAAATTCTTATGCTGTCTTGTCTTTTTATATAATATGCTTAATAGATATATCAGATCTTATAGAACTGTTTCCGGTTGAGGCCATGTCAATACTTTTAGGATTATGGTATATATTTTTTGCCTGGTCATGTGATATTGCTAATCAGGTGACCGCCAGCGCCTCTTCCTCCTCCCCTTGGCATTGTCGTGATATCTCTTGGAACGCATGCGCTACACGTGTGCGTTTGTTTCAGAGTTATGTGATGCAAGTCCTGGTGAGCGCGGGTTGACATGACCGGTTCGCTCTGACATGCGCACTACAGAGCCAGGGACGCCGTCTACTCCACTGGAACCACCAATGATAAAGTAGATGTTTATGATTATTTTGTATCTTAAAGCTGTTGCTGATTTAGATGTATTTAATTACGCTTTGCCATGTGGAAATATTAACTATGTATGCACAGATCACTTTATTATAATGCATTTCCTATTATTTTTATTCACAATATATGGCGTTACATGGGACATTGAATATAAGACACAGCAATCATGTACTTTATTGATTATAATATGATTTCCTCAGAATTTTTATACACAAAATTATGTTGATTGATCACTTATTATGTAATTATGTATTCTAATCACATTGTGGGTATATATATATATATATATATATATATATCTTCACATGACATCTACTCATTGCTTTACAAAGGCCTCATTGAGCTGGGCTGAAACGTTTCTACTAGGGAATAAAGGGGTCTAACACCCTTTACCTATTTTGGAGTGCTGCCTCATTATTCGTTTTTTAAATATCGTATATGGATTCTTTGCCTGGAATCTAGGAGGAATTGCACTCTCTTGCACCGGGACTGTGATGATGTTTATTTTCTGCTACCAAAAAAAAAGCCTTTAGCTTTGATTACGGCAACGTATTCGCTGTGGCATTATTTCGATAAGCTTCTGCAATGTCACAAGATTTATTTCCATCCAGTGTTGCATTCATTTTTCACCAAGATCTTGCATTGGTGATGGTAGAGTCTGACTGCTGCGCAAAGCCTTCTCCAGCACATCCCAAAGATTCTCAATGGGGTTAAGGTCTGGACTCTCTGGTGGCCAATCCATGTGTGAAAATGATGTCTCATGCTCCCTGAACCACTCTTTCACAATTTGAGCCTAATGAATCCTGTCATTGTCATCTTGGAATATCAATTGAAGAAACAATCCATTGATAGAATAACCTGGCCATTCAGTATGTTCAGGTAGTCAGCTGACCTCATTCTTAGAGCACATACTGTTGCTGAACCTAGACCTGACCAACTGCAGCAACCCCAGATCATAGCACTGCCCCCACAGGCTTGAGTTCCCTTCACATTGTGTGTGTGGAAATTCTCTTACTTTCACTATTAAACATAGCCCTGAGTTCTACTGTTGTTTTTCTTCAATTTGATTTCACCCAACATTTAAGTGATCGCCGATCACTATCATTCAGGATTTTTTTCATGCCAAACTTCTTACTCGAATACGATGGGTCCCCACTATCCTTCCAGTTTTTAATAATGCGTTGGACAGTTCTTAACCCAATTTTAGTAGTTTCTGAAATCTCCTTAGATGTTTTCTCTGCTTGATGCATGCCAATGATTTGACCCTTCTGAAACAGACTAACATCTTTTCAACGACCACGAGATGTGTCTTTCGACATGGTTGTTTAAGAAATGAGAAGCAACTCATTGCATCAGTTGGGGTTAAAAAACTTATTTGCAGCTGAAAGATAATCACCCATGCAGTAATTATCCAATAGGAGGCTCATAACTATTTGCTTAGTTAAATCCAGGTGGCGACTTTTTTTTTGTACAGACAGTGTATATACACTACTCACAAAAAGTTAGCAATATGTATTTGGCTTTTGGCTGAAATTTATGAAAAACATAAAAAGTTCACTCTACAGTGATATTATATCATGAAAACAGGGCATTTATGTAGAAGCATACAATAGTGATTTCCTCATCTCAAACAATTTATTGAAACAAAAGCCTACAACAGTGGTGGGTATACACCCACAAAAATGTCAATGTCTCAATAACTTGTCGTGTGGCCTTCAGCATCAATTACAGCTTGACAATGACTTCTCATGCTGTTCACAAGTCTACTTATTGTCTGCTAAGGCATGGCATCCCACTCTTCTTGAAGGATAGCCCTTAGGTCATTGAGGTTATGGGGTACAGCATTCTAAACCTCTACATGGTGACTCAGCTGATCCCATAGGTTTTCAATGGGATTCAGGTCTGGATAAAGTATAGGCCGCTCTATTTGAGGTACCCCAGTCTCCAGAAGCCATTCCCTAATTTTGCAACCTCGATGAGCTTGGCGCATTGTCATCCATGAAGGTAAAATTAGGCCAGTGTTGTTCATGAAGAGGTACAATGACTGGATAAATTAGATTATTCAAGTAGTATGGGCTTGTCACTTTACCATTCAAAAAGTTTAGGGCAGTTCTCTATTAACTAGACACACCTGCCCACACTGTAACACCATCACTACCAAAGGCAAACAGTAGCTGATACATAGCGCTCTCCCTGACGTCTTCAACATTGTTGGCGGCCATAATTTCTGTTCAGTGTGAATCGACTTTAATCGTTGAACAGCACTGAGGTCCACTGGTCCCTCGTCCAGCGTAGATGCTCCCTGGTCCATGCAAGACGATGAACGCTGTGGTCAGGTACCCTTGCAGGTCGTCTAACACGCAGACCAAACTGATATAAACAGGTCTGAATGTTCTCACATGACACTTGAGTGCCTCTCACCTCCCTTAAATGTGCCTGAATTTGTGTGGCATTCATCATCCGGTTCCAGAGGGCATTGTTCACAATGAAGCAGTTATCAGTGTGGAATGTGGGCAAAGGACGTCCACGCCTTTCTATGACTCTTCCAGTCTCTCCGTATGTCTGTTGCAACCTGCTTTTAACACTCTGTGGCACTCTAAGCTCAGTGGCCACTTACATCTGAGAACATTCTGCTTGAAGCATGATGAGGAGGACTGTTTAAATACCAATTCCAATTGAAATTTATTATGTGATTCATGAATCAAACACCTGTTATGAATTTAATGAGTTATGAGTTAAACTCCTTGCTAGGGTACATTCACACGTCCGCAAAATGTATCTGAATCTGTTCCGCAATTTTGCGGAACGGGTACAGACCTATTAATTTTTAATGAGGCCGGAATGTGCTGTCCGCATCCGCATTTGCGGATCTGCACTTCCGCATCCGTGCTTCAGTTTCCACAAAAAAATAGAACATGTCCTATTCTTGTCCGCAATTGCGGACAAGATTAGGCAATTTCTATTATAGTGCTGGTGATGTGCGGTCCGCAAATTGCGGAATTTGTGGATCCGCAGAACACTTACGGACGTGTGAATGGACCCTTAGAGAACAGAAAGCTGTGCAAAAAGTACAGAAACATTGAAAAGTTGGACATGTGCATTCAAAAAGTGCATTTTAGGTTCATCCTAAAATTCTATTCAACAGGCCAAATATCCCAAACTTTTTGTATACAAAAGACAACACATAACAGTCACCAAAGCCATGAATAAAAGAGCAAGCTCCCATCTACAAGTGCCCAACATGGCACCCTGCCAACGCCCATATAATACAAAGAGAGGTGATAATATCAATAAGATATTATCCTGATGATGTCTTCAATGGAGCTGAGCTCTTTGTTTTTTCTAGTCTTCTGGCCCTTCCTAGTCCCACCTAAAAGTCTTCAGTGTGCAGTGTGAATATATATAGTTACTTCATACTTCAGGAACTCCAGATATGAAGCACCACTAACCAACTACATTACAAGGAATTAAAGGGGAATGAACTAATAAAGGGGTTGTCCGAGTAAAAAAAAAAAATATAGCACTGTAAATCTGATGGTCAGCAATATGTAACTAATCTAAGTAAGTTTTAGGCAAAAAAAATTATATTTCCTCATTTCCTTAGTTCTTTTCTGTCCCTTTGTTTACCTGCAATAAGAACATTTTCTGAGGTTTTCCTCATGAATATTTGTGCCTCTCCCCCTGGTCTGCAAAGGGAGTAAATATAAGTGCTGCCCTGAGTGAAATGTCTGACTGCTAGGATGCTCAGCATTATGTTATATGTGTAGGACTTCAAGTCCCAGCTGTACACTGACACTGCTGATACACACAGAATCTTCTCTTTACCAGTTCTTGTGCAATGCTCTTAACTCCTCCAGTCTATCAGCTCTCTGTCTGCAGGATGAGGAGGGAAGATCCTGTGTCTCTTCACTGCCTGCAGCTACTCAGGAAAGCCTACAGCCCTAAATGTGTGCTGCAGAAGGGGTTAACGTTTCCTGAAGAATCCAGGGAGAGGGCATACAGCAGTGCAGGGGGACGTGGCCAGCACAGTGATGTCTTGTGTACAGACTAGGGGTGAGCGAACCCGAACTGTATAGTTTTTGTAAAAGTCGGGTTCGGTGTTCGGCGTTCGGTGTTCGGCGCTTTCTTGGCGCTTTTTGAAAGGCTGCAAAGCAGCCAATCAACAAGCGTCATACTACTTGGCCCAAGAGGCCATCACAGCCATGCCTACTATTGGCATGGCTGTGATTGGCCAGTGCACCATGTGACCCAGCCTCTATTTAAGCTGGAGTCACGTAGCGACGCACGTCACTCTGCTATGATCAGTATAGGGAGAGGTTGCAGCTGCAACGTTAGGGCGAGATTAGGCAGATTAACTCCTCCAAAAGACTTCATTCTGTGATCGATCTGCAGCTGTGGATCATTGAAGTGCTATTATTGACTTGCTCACTTTTTTGAGGCTGCCCAGAGCGTTTTTAGATCACTTTTTTTCTGGGGTGATCGGCGGCCATTTTGTGACTTGTGGTGCGCCAGCACGAGCTATCACCAAGTGTATTTAACCATCGATAGTGTGGTTATTTTGTGCTATATCCTACATCAGCTGCAGGCTGAGCCTGTGTCACCGAAGTGCATTTAACCAACAACAGTCTGGTTATTTTTTGGCCATATACTACATCAGCTGCAGGCTGAGCCTGTGTCACCCAAGTGCATTTAACCATCAACAGTCAGATTATTTTTTGGCCATATACTACATCAGCTGCAGGCTTAGCCTTTGTCACCCAAGTGCATTTAACCATCAACAGTGTGGTTAATTTTTGGCCATATATTACATCAGGGGCAAGTTGAGCCTGTCACCCAGCGCCTAAAAAATAGACCTGACATTTCTATTCAACCAAATCTGCACAGTTTTAGCTGGTCAAGTTATTTGTAGTGACCGTAAAAGCAGACTTTTTGTTCTGGGTTGAAAAAGCATTCCCAAATTTGCCATTCTGAAAATAGGTCTCACATCTCTATTCAACCAAATCTGCACAGTTTTAGCTGGGCAAGTTATTTGAAGTGACCGTAAAAGCAGACTTTTTGTTCTGGGTTGAAAAAGCATTCCCAAATTTGCCATTCTCATAATAACTAGTTTGTGGTATTTGAGGCCTACTTGAAATCTATCCCAAAAAGAAAATCTTACATTGAAGGTATTGATAGTGTCATTCAGAAAAACCTAAGACACACGCTAGCGTGCTGATAGAAGTGTCATTCTGTGATTAAACCTATAACTGTCACACAGCGCAAAAAAAAACAGGTCTCACATCTCTATTCAACCAAATCTGCACAGTTTTAGCTGGTAAAGTTATTTGTAGTGACGGTAAAAGCAGACTTTTTGTTCTGGGTTGAAAAAGCATTCCCAAATTTGCCATTCTCAAAATAACTAGTTTGTGGTATTTGAGGCCTACTTGAAATCTATCCCAAAAAGAAAATCTTACATTGAAGGTATTGATAGTGTTATTCAGAAAAACCTAAGACACACGCTAGCGTGCTGATAGAAGTGTCATTCTGTGATTAAACCTATAACTGTCACACAGCGCAAAAAAAAACAGGTCTCACATCTCTATTCAACCAAATCTGCACAGTTTTAGCTGGTCAAGTTATTTGTAGTGACCGTAAAAGCAGACTTTTTGTTCTGGGTTGAAAAAGCATTCCCAAATTTGCCATTCTGAAAATAACTAGTTTGTGGTATTTGAGGCCTACTTGAAATCTATCCCAAAAAGAAAATCTTACATTGAAGGTATTGATAGTGTCATTCAGAAAAACCTAAGACACACGCTAGCGTGCTGATAGAAGTGTCATTCTGTGATTAAACCTATAACTGTCACACAGCGCAAAAAAAAACAGGTCTCACATCTCTATTCAACCAAATCTGCACAGTTTTAGCTGGTCAAGTTATTTGTAGTGACCGTAAAAGCAGACTTTTTGTTCTGGGTTGAAAAAGCATTCCCAAATTTGCCATTCTCATAATAACTAGTTTGTGGTATTTGAGGCCTACTTGAAATCTATCCCAAAAAGAAAATCTTACATTGAAGGTATTGATAGTGTTATTCAGAAAAACCTAAGACACACGCTAGCGTGCTGATAGAAGTGTCATTCTGTGATTAAACCTATAACTGTCACACAGCGCAAAAAAAAAACAGGTCTCACATCTCTATTCAACCAAATCTGCACAGTTTTAGCTGGTCAAGTTATTTGTAGTGACTGTAAAAGCAGACTTTTTGTTCTGGGTTGAAAAAGCATTCCTAAATTTGCCATTCTGAAAATAACTAGTTTGTGGTATTTGAGGCCTACTTGAAATCTATCCCAAAAAGAAAATCTTACATTAAAGGTATTGATAGTGTCATTCAGAAAAACCTAAGACACGCGCTAGCGTGCTGATAGAAGTGTCATTCTGTGATTAAACCTATAACTGTCACACAGCGCAAAAAAAAAAACAGGTCTCACATCTCTATTCAACCAAATCTGCACAGTTTTAGCTGGTCAAGTTATTTGTAGTGACCGTAAAAGCAGACTTTTTGTTCTGGGTTGAAAAAGCATTCCCAAATTTGCCATTCTCAAAATTGTGGTGAACGGGAACAATGAGGAAAACATCTAATAAGGGACGCGGACGTGGACATGGTCGTGGTGGTGTTAGTGGACCCTCTGGTGCTGGGAGAGGACGTGGCCGTTCTGCCACAGCCACACGTCCTAGGGAACCAACTACCTCAGGTCCCAGTAGCCAGCAGAATTTACAGCGATATTTGGTGGGGCCCAATGCCGTTCTAAGGATAGTAAGGCCTGAGCAGGTACAGGCATTAGTCAATTGGGTGGCCGACAGTGGATCCAGCACGTTCACATTATCTCCCACCCAGTCTTCTGCAGAAAGCGCACAGATGGCGCATGAAAACCAAGCCCATCGGTCTGTCACATCACCCCCATGCATATCAGGGAAACTGTCTGAGCCTCAAGTTATGCAGCAGTCTCTTATGCTGTTTGAAGACTCTGCTGCCAGGGTTTCCCAAGGGCATCCACCTAGCCCTTCCCCAGGGGTGGAAGAGATAGAATGCACTAACGCACAACCACTTATTTTTCCTGATGATGAGGACATGGGAATATCACCTCAGCACGTCTCTGATGATGACGAAACACAGGTGCCAACTGCTGCGTCTTTCTGCAGTGTGCAGACTGAACAGGAGGTCAGGGATCAAGACTGGGTGGAAGACGATGCAGGGGACGATGAGGTCCTAGACCCCACATGGAATGAAGGTCGTGCCACTGACTTTCACAGTTCGGAGGAAGAGGCAGTGGTGAGACCGAGCCAACAGCGTAGCAAAAGAGGGAGCAGTGGGCAAAATCAGAACACCCGCCGCCAAGAGACTCCGCCTGCTACTGACCGCCGCCATCTGGGACCGAGCACCCCAAAGGCAGCTTCAAGGAGTTCCCTGGCATTGCACTTCTTCAAACAATGTGCTGACGACAAGACCCGATTGGTTTGCACGCTGTGCCATCAGAGCCTGAAGCGAGGCATTAACGTTCTGAACCTTAGCACAACCTGCATGACCAGGCACCTGCATGCAAAGCATGAACTGCAGTGGAGTAAACACCTTAAAAACAAGGAAGTCACTCAGGCTCCCCCTGCTACCTCTTCTGCTGCTGCCGCCTCGGCCTCTTCTGCTGCTGCTGCCGCCGCCTCGGCCTCTTCCTCCGCCTCTGGAGGAACGTTGGCACCTGCCGCCCAGCAAACATGGGATGTACCACCAACACCACCACCTGCGTCACCAAGCATCTCAACATGTCACACGGCAGCGTTCAGCTCTCCATCTCACAAACATTTGAGAGAAAGCGTAAATTCTCACCTAGCCACCCTCGATCCCTGGCCCTGAATGCCAGCATTTCTAAACTACTGGCCTATGAAATGCTGTCATTTAGGCTGGTGGACACACACAGCTTCAAACAGCTCATGTCACTTGCTGTCCCACAGTATGTTGTTCCCAGCCGCCACTACTTCTCCAAGAGAGCCATGCCTTCCCTGCACAAACAAGTGTCCGATAAAATCAAGTGTGCACTGCGCAACGCCATCTGTGGCAAGGTCCACCTAACCACAGATACGTGGACCAGTAAGCACGGCCAGGGACGCTATATCTCCCTAACTGCACACTGGGTAAATGTAGTGGCGGCTGGGCCCCAGGCGGAGAGCTATTTGGCGCACGTCCTTCCGCCGCCAAGGATCGAAGGGCAACATTCTTTGCCTCCTGTCTCCTCCTCCTCCTACTCAGCTTCCTCCTCCTCTTCTTCCACCTGCTCATCCAGTCAGCCACACACCTTCACCACCAACTTCAGCACAGCATGGGGTAAACGTCAGCAGGCCATTCTGAAACTCATATGTTTGGGGGACAGGCCCCACACCGCACAGGAGTTGTGGCGGGGTATAGAACAACAGACCGACGAGTGGTTGCTGCCGGTGAGCCTCAAGCCCGGCCTGGTGGTGTGCGATAATGGGTGAAATCTCGTTGCAGCTCTGGGACTAGCCGGTTTGACGCACATCCCTTGCCTGGCGCATGTGCTGAATTTGGTGGTGCAGAAGTTTATTCGCAACTACCCCGACATGTCAGAGCTGCTGCATAAAGTGCGGGCCGTCTGTTCGCGCTTCCAGCGTTCACACCCTGCCGCTGCTCGCCTGTCTGCGCTACAGCGTAACTTCGGCCTTCCCGCTCACCGCCTCATATGCGACGTGCCCACCAGTTGGAACTCCACCTTGCATATGCTGGACAGACTGTGCGAGCAGCAGCAGGCCATAGTGGAGTTTCAGCTGCAGCACGCAAGGGTCAGTCGCACTGCGGATCAGACCCACTTCACCACCAATGACTGGGCCTCCATGCGAGACCTATGTGCCCTGTTGCGCTGTTTCGAGTACTCCACCAACATGGCCAGTGGCGATGACGCCATTATCAGCGTTACAATACCACTTCTATGTCTCCTTGAGAAAACACTTAGGGCGATGATGGAAGAGGAGGTGGCCCAGGAGGAAGAGGAGGAAGAGGGGTCATTTTTAGCACTTTCAGGCCAGTCTCTTCGAAGTGACTCAGAGTTAGGTTTTTTGCAAAACCAGAGGCCAGGTACAAATGTGGCCAGACAGGGCCCACTACTGGAGGACGAGGAGGACGAGGATGAGGAGGAGGTGGAGGAGGATGAGGATGAAGCATGTTCACAGCGGGGTGGCACCCAAAGCAGCTCGGGCCCATCACTGGTGCGTGGCTGGGGGGAAACACAGGACGATGACGATACGCCTCCCACAGAGGACAGCTTGTCCTTACAACTGGGCAGCCTGGCACACATGAGCGACTACATGCTGCAGTGCCTGCGCAACGACAGCAGAGTTGCCCACATTTTAACGTGTGCGGACTACTGGGTTGCCACCCTGCTGGATCCCCGGTACAAAGACAATGTGCCCACCTTACTTCCTACACTGGAGAGTGATAGGAAGATGCGCGAGTACAAGCGCACGTTGGTAGACGCGCTACTGAGAGCATTCCCAAATGTCACAGGGGAACCAGTGGAAGCCCAAGGCGAAGGCAGAGGAGGAGCAAGAGGTCGCCAATGCAGCTGTGTCACGCCCAGCTCCTCTGAGGGCAGGGTTAGCAAGGCAGAGATGTGGAAAAGTTTTGTCAACACGCCACAGCTAAGTGCACCACCACCTGATACGGAACGTGTTAGCAGGAGGCAACATTTCACTAACATGGTGGAACAGTACCTGTGCACACCCCTCCACGTACTGACTGATGGTTCGGCCCCATTAAACTTCTGGGTCTCCAAATTGTCCACGTGGCCAGAGCTAGCCTTTTATGCCTTGGAGGTGCTGGCCTGCTCGGCGGCCAGCGTTTTGTCTGAACGTGTATTCAGCACGGCAGGGGGCGTCATTACAGACAAACGCAGCCGCCTGTCTACAGCCAATGTGGACAAGCTGACGTTCATAAAAATGAACCAGGCATGGATCCCACAGGACCTGTCCATCCCTTGTGCAGATTAGATATTAACTACCTCCCCTTAACAATATATTATTCTACTCCAGGGCACTTCCTCATTCAATACTATTTTTAATTTCATTTTACCATTATATTGCGGGGCAACCCAAAGTTAAAAGAACCTCTCCTCTGTCTGGGTGCCGGGGCCTAAATGTGTGACAGTGGCCTGTTCCAGTGGTGGGTGACGTGAAGCCTGATTCTCTGCTATGACATGAATACAGATTCTGCGCTGACATAAGGCCAGATTCTCTGTTACGGGACCGCTCTCCTCTGCCTGGGTGCCTGGGCCTAAATGTGTGACAGTGGCCTGTTCCAGTGGTGGCTGACGTGAAGCCTGATTCTCTGCTATGACATGAAGACAGATTCTGCGCTGACATAAGGCCAGATTCTCTGTTACGGGACCGCTCTCCTCTGTCTGGGTGCCGGGGCCTAAATGTGTGACAGTGGCCTGTTCCAGTGGTGGGTGACGTGAAGCCTGATTCTCTGCTATGACATGAATACAGATTCTGCGCTGACATAAGGCCAGATTCTCTGTTACGGGACCGCTCTCCTCTGCCTGGGTGCCTGGGCCTAAATGTGTGACAGTGGCCTGTTCCAGTGGTGGCTGACGTGAAGCCTGATTCTCTGCTATGACATGAAGACAGATTCTGCGCTGACATAAGGCCAGATTCTCTGTTACGGGACCGCTCTCCTCTGTCTGGGTGCCGGGGCCTAAATGTGTGACAGTGGCCTGTTCCAGTGGTGGGTGACGTGAAGCCTGATTCTCTGCTATGACATGAATACAGATTCTGCGCTGACATAAGGCCAGATTCTCTGTTACGGGACCTCTCTCCTCTGCCTGGGTGCCTGGGCCTAAATGTGTGACAGTGGTCTGTTCCAGTGGTGGGTGACGTGAAGCCTGATTCTCTGCTATGACATGAATACAGATTCTGCGCTGACATAAGGCCAGATTCTCTGTTACGGGACCTCTCTCCTCTGCCTGGGTGCCTGGACCTAAATGTGTGACAGTGGCCTGTTCCAGTGGTGGGTGACGTGAAGCCTGATTCTCTGCTATGACATGAATACAGATTCTGCGCTGACATAAGGCCAGATTCTCTGTTACGGGACCTCTCTCCCCTGCCTGGGTGCCTGGGCCTAAATGTGTGACAGTGGCCTGTTCCAGTGGTGGGTGACGTGAAGCCTGATTCTCTGCTATGACATGAATACAGATTCTGCGCTGACATAAGGCCAGATTCTCTGTTACGGGACCTCTCTCCTCTGCCTGGGTGCCTGGGCCTAAATGTGTGACAGTGGCCTGTTCCAGTGGTGGGTGACGTGAAGCCTGATTCTCTGCTATGACATGAAGACAGATTCTGCGCTGACATAAGGCCAGATTCTCTGTTACGGGACCTCTCTCCTCTGCCTGGGTGCCTGGGCCTAAATGTGTGACAGTGGCCTGTTCCAGTGGTGGGTGACGTGAAGCCTGATTCTCTGCTATGACATGAATACAGATTCTGCGCTGACATAAGGCCAGATTCTCTGTTACTGGACCGCTCTCCTCTGTCTGGGTGCCGGGGCCTAAATGTGTGACAGTGGCCTGTTCCAGTGGTGGGTGACGTGAAGCCTGATTCTCTGCTATGACATGAATACAGATTCTGCGCTGACATAAGGCCAGATTCTCTGTTACGGGACCTCTCTCCTCTGCCTGGGTGCCTGGGCCTAAATGTGTGACAGTGGCCTGTTCCAGTGGTGGGTGACGTGAAGCCTGATTCTCTGCTATGACATGAATACAGATTCTGCGCTGATATAAGGCCAGATTCTCTGTTACGGGACCGCTCTCCTCTGTCTGGGTGCCGGGGCCTAAATGTGTGACAGTGGCTTGTTCCAGTGGTGGGTGACGTGAAGCCTGATTCTCTGCTATGACATGAAGACAGATTCTGCGCTGACATAAGGCCAGATTCTCTGTTACGGGACCTCTCTCCTCTGCCTGGGTGCCTGGGCCTAAATGTGTGACAGTGGCCTGTTCCAGTGGTGGGTGACGTGAAGCCTGATTCTCTGCTATGACATGAAGACAGATTCTGCGCTGACATAAGGCCAGATTCTCTGTTACAGGACCTCTCTCCTCTGCCTGGGTGCCTGGGCCTAAATGTGTGACAGTGGCCTGTTCCAGTGGTGGGTGACGTGAAGCCTGATTCTCTGCTATGACATGAAGACAGATTCTGCGCTGACATAAGGCCAGATTCTCTGTTACGGGACCTCTCTCCTCTGCCTGGGTGCCTGGGCCTAAATGTGTGACGGTGGCCTGTTCCAGTGGTGGGTGACGTGAAGCCTGATTCTCTGCTATGACATGAAGACAGATTCTGCGCTGACATAAGGCCAGATTCTCTGTTACGGGACCTCTCTCCTCTGCCTGGGTGCCTGGGCCTAAATGTGTGACAGTGGCCTGTTCCAGTGGTGAGTGACGTGAAGCCTGATTCTCTGCTATGACATGAATACAGATTCGGCGCTGACATAAGGCCAGATTCTCTGTTACGGGACCTCTCTCCTCTGCCTGGGTGCCTGGGCCTAAATGTGTGACAGTGGCCTGTTCCAGTGGTGGGTGACGTGAAGCCTGATTCTCTGCTATGACATGAATACAGATTCTGCGCTGACATAAGGCCAGATTCTCTGTTACTGGACCGCTCTCCTCTGTCTGGGTGCCGGGGCCTAAATGTGTGACAGTGGCCTGTTCCAGTGGTGGGTGACGTGAAGCCTGATTCTCTGCTATGACATGAATACAGATTCTGCGCTGACATAAGGCCAGATTCTCTGTTACAGGACCTCTCTCCTCTGCCTGGGTGCCTGGGCCTAAATGTGTGACAGTGGCCTGTTCCAGTGGTGGGTGACGTGAAGCCTGATTCTCTGCTATGACATGAAGACAGATTCTGCGCTGATATAAGGCCAGATTCTCTGTTACGGGACCGCTCTCCTCTGTCTGGGTGCCGGGGCCTAAATGTGTGACAGTGGCCTGTTCCAGTGGTGGGTGACGTGAAGCCTGATTCTCTGCTATGACATGAAGACAGATTCTGCGCTGACATAAGGCCAGATTCTCTGTTACGGGACCTCTCTCCTCTGCCTGGGTGCCTGGGCCTAAATGTGTGACAGTGGCCTGTTCCAGTGGTGGGTGACGTGAAGCCTGATTCTCTGCTATGACATGAAGACAGATTCTGCGCTGACATAAGGCCAGATTCTCTGTTACGGGACCTCTCTCCTCTGCCTGGGTGCCTGGGCCTAAATGTGTGACAGTGGCCTGTTCCAGTGGTGGGTGACGTGAAGCCTGATTCTCTGCTATGACATGAAGACAGATTCTGTGCTGACATAAGGCCAGATTCTCTGTTACGGGACCTCTCTCCTCTGCCTGGGTGCCTGGGCCTAAATGTGTGACAGTGGCCTGTTCCAGTGGTGGGTGACGTGAAGCCTGATTCTCTGCTATGACATGAAGACAGATTCTGCGCTGACATAAGGCCAGATTCTCTGTTACGGGACCGCTCTCCTCTGTCTGGGTGCCGGGGCCTAAATGTGTGACAGTGGCCTGTTCCAGTGGTGGGTGACGTGAAGCCTGATTCTCTGCTATGACATGAAGACTGATTTTGCGCTGACATGAAGCCAGATTCTCTGCTATGGCATGAAGAGACTGATTCTCTGCTGACATGAAGCCAGATTCTTTGCTATGGCATGAAGAGACTGATTCTCTGCTGACGTGAAGCCAGATTCTCTGCTATGGGACCTCTGTCTAATTGATATTGGTTCATTTTTATTTTTTTTATTTTAATTTTAATTCATTTTCCTATCCACATTTGTTTGCAGGGGATTTACCTACATGTTGCTGCCTTTTGCAGCCCTCTAGCTCTTTCCTGGGCTGTTTTACAGCCTTTTTAGTGCCCAAAAGTTCGGGTCCCCATTGACTTCAATGGGGTTCGGGTTCGGGACGAAGTTCGGTTCGGGTTCGGATCCCGAACTCGAACATTTACGGGAAGTTCGGCCGAACTTCTCGAACCCGAACATCCACGTGTTCGCTCAACTCTAGTACAGACACATATCTGCTCTCTCAGGCTTGTGCGCGAAACATCATCAGAGCAGGGAGAGAAGCTGATATTATAGGTCATGTGACCCGCAGTGAAATCGGAGAAAGGAGCTACTGTAAATAAAGTAAGTACATTGTAAAGCCCTTACATTTGCCTAGTTACAACATAGAACAAAAAAATAACTTGGACAACCCCTTTAGATACCTTTTTATACAGTGGTGATGGTAGATTCAGAATTATCCTGTTTTGGTTAAACCTAAATATTTTTTTGCGTTTAGGGATTGCAGCTCAATCCATAATGTATCCGGGTTAGGGTTTGTTATTTAATACAGTTCAGCATACACAGCTACTTACAATAATGGTGCATGTGCGAGACTTTCATAGTTTCACTTTACTATCGGCCTTGCTCATTCAGCCACAGTGGGTGAAATACATATGAGGTATCGTTGCAATTTTACTGACCCAGATAATGAAGAGCACAGGTCAGTTTTGCTGCAAAGGGAACACCGTGGGAACAAAACCTGTAAAATGGTGGAGGTATTGCATTTTTCTTTACAATTCCACCCCATTTGGAATTTTTTTCCCACTTCCCACTTCATTGTATGCCATATTAAATGGTGGCATTAGATAGTACAACTTGTCCAGCAAAAAATAAGCCCTCCTACAACTATGTGAACGGAAAAATAAAAAAGTTATGACTCAAGGAAGATAGGAAATAAAAATTAAAACGCAAAAACGAAAAATCCTCCGGTATCCTAAGGGTTAAACAAGTTGAAAGACGAAATTAGTGGGTATTGATATAATAAAAAATATCTTTCTGCTATTGGGTTTATCAGCACTTTACTGTCATGAAGAGAGTCTGATTATAATTTAGTATACCCTGTTTATGGCAGCTTGCACAGACCTTTTTCACAATTAAAAAATTTGCATGAATTCAGCATAAAAGCATCCATATCAGAAAGGAGCATTTTTGTAATGTAATTAGTAGTTAATTGACTAGAATTATAATTTACCCATTAATAGACCTACTGAATCTAGGTGGATAGCTCTTGATTTATAGTAGCAGTGTTTAAAATAATGCTGAATAGGACATATTTTACAACTGATTAGCGTATGAAGAAATTAAATAAGTCAGCATAAATTATTACTATTAATGATTAGGGGCTGCTATACATAATAACTGTTTAGCAATACTTTACACTATATAATGAAGGACTAAATATGTTTCCAGTCTTTCATTTTATAGAAATGATACACTGAAGAGTTTATTCAATTTAACGAGGAGAATAATAGGAAGACAATATTTAATACTTTCTTGGATTAAAATATGACCAACCATAATATCTTGGTCATACATCAGTTAAAGGTCTTGTCTGGGCTACAGATGTTGATGAGTAGTGATGGATGAACATCGGCCGGGATGATTCGCGAACGCGATCGAAATGTTCGTGAACCGCAAGTTTGCGGCGGGCCCCATTCACTTTAATGGCAGGCAAACCTGAAAAACCTTCAGGTCATATTTGCAGCCACCAACTACTTACAAGAAGTGCACAAATTGTCCCACAACATGGACAGTCAAAGCACCAATCAGACAGCTCACGATCCTCCAAAAACGTTGCGTGGGAAGGGGCAATCCCCATCAAACAATTCAAGTAGTAATCCCAGCAAACGTGTTGATTTTTCTATCCATAATATTCTTTTATTCCATATACATGGAATAAAAGAATATCATGGATTGAAAAATCAACACGTTTGCTGGGATTACTACTTAAACAACATGGACAGTGACATACCAGAGGGGGATCAATGGCAAAAATTCCCACCAAAAATCTGTATTTTAAAACAAGGGCCATTTTTATGCGTCTTAAAGGGAAACTTTAAAAAATGTGCCATGCTGGAGCCTAGAAACATTTTATTTTAGGCCACGGGAGTACAGGCCCCAAACATTAGGCATTCACCGGACAGAAAACATCAAATGATTATGTGGCTGGAAGTATATTAGACGGTCATTGGATATCAAATTTACTGCAGGCCAATACAAATACAGGTCAAATACATATGTTTAAAGGAATTAAAAATAAAATGTAATTAAAAACATGGCTAACGCAATCCCCCCTCTTGAATAAACCCCAAATAATAATAGGTTGAATTCGAAAAACATCTGGTCAAAAAACAGGTGTTGAATTCCTCTGAAGCCCCAAAAATTAGGCATTCACCGAACAGAAAAGATCAAGTGATTATGTGGCTGGAGGTATATAAGATGGTCAATGAAAAAGCAAAAACAATCAGCAGCACTCTATAAGATGCCGGGTGCAAATCCACCAATGTTCCTGGACACAGAACAACACCAATAGAAATGACGAAAAACGGGCAGCACTCCGGACTTGTGGAAATTCAGTGATGTTTATTCAGTGCAATGCAGCATTTCAGCCCTCACAATGGAGCCTTTGTCAAGCTAATGAACTAGTGCTCTCAACATATTTAAATAGGTGGTTCTCATTATAATTACATAATTGCTCATTAAAACATATTTCACAAATATCAGTACAAAACATGATTATACAGATCATTAAATTACATCGGTGTACATGAATCATCTTTATATCAACATGGTATATATATAGTGGAAAACCAACTTTACCACATGCCCAAATCTGTGTTAAATACACAAATATTTACCAATCGCCTCATAAAGTGCAGCTGTGCTAAATTGTGTTAAAGTACATATCAATTTAGAAAAATTAAAGGAGGGACAAACCCACAAGACGAGACTCCACATTGCGATCCGGTATTGGCGTCCCCTGGCGTCCATTGCGCAGGCGCCAGTCTGCATCATTAGATCGCGAGATCCCGTTGCGTCCCGCGCATGCGCATAGAACGCTCGAACTCGTACCTATACGCGGTCGCCGGGACGCACACTAGGCTCGCGAGTCCTCCCCATTTCTCGCGCATGCGCTTTGCGCGGCTGTGAGAAACACGACATCCCAGCAGTATCACACTGCTGCGCATGTACCGAGGGGCGGAGACCAATGCTGTCGTCACTAAGTGACCATGGGGGACGGAGATCAATGTTGTCGTCACTATGTAACCATAGTAACGATATTTGTATGCGGAAATCGGGAACAGTGGCCATCTGGGGACAGGCGATGTACCTGGAAATATGCACTCAGATGAATCCCGTGCATAATTTCCAGCGTCACAAAGAACCTAGACCATATCATAGCCAGGCTCCTGTAACAACATCCCCGTCTCCCATGGTCATATTGGGGACGGTGTGGAGGAGAATGTCTATCACAGGTACACGCAGCCATCTCTGGGTGCATGCACCTGTGGGAAACAGGAGACAGGGCACTCTCGTGTCCCATGTCACCTGCTCCTACATCCATCACCCACACCTAACCTCCTCTGTCCCATCAACATCACCGCAAAATTTCTGACATAAATGTCATGCAATTCATTGGTCTCAGATCCTAAGTCATGAAAAAGAGAAAATATATAAATGGAGAGATATGTGCAGAAAGTAAAAAATACATTCAAAGGACATATACAGTGATCGCAAGGGGATCCCATGTTGGGCGTTGTCCTCTCAATTGAAATCAAATTCTCCATCATGATAATCTATAGAAAAGGAAGACAAAAAAAGGGAAAATAAATAGAGAGCACAATCCTAACCCACACATTCTCAGATAGAAGACACGTATCCCACCGGCGCCCAGCTAAGTCACCCTAAAATCAACATTGAGTCCGCGGGGTTTTAGGGTTTGCAATTGGAAAATCCAATATAGTTCCCGCTGCTTCAGCATCACTGACCTATCACCCCCCCGTCGTGGCATGGCGATCTGGTCAATGACCCTGAAGCGCAGGTCTTTTTCAGTATGTAATGCTTCCGTGAAATGTTTGGACACCGGTAAATCTAGTCTCTTCTTCCTAATGGTGTACCTATGATGATTCAATCTTGTCTTGACATCCCATGTAGTCTCCCCTACATAAAGGAGATGACAGGGGCACTCCAACAAGTATACTACATAGGAGGAGTCACAGGTCAAGTGATGTTTAATCATATACTCCTCTCCTGTCTGTGGGTGCACAAAATGTGCACCCCTTAACATGAGTGGGCAATTCACACACCCATGACAAGGAAAACAACCCTTCCTGGATGCACCAAAGTATGTACTGAATGCAATCTTTTTAGTCCCGATGTCAGCCCGTACAAGATGATCTTTAATATTGCGTGTACGTTTATAAGACATCATTGGAGGGTTGGCAAATTCGGGAATGTTTCTGAAGTTACTGCCCAATATGGGCCAATGTCCCTTCAAAATATTACCGATTTTGTCACTCAGGGGTGAGAACCGGGTTATAAACGGGATACGTTTGGTGTCCTTTACCTCATTCGTCCCCTTTTCCAAGAGGGTTTTTCTAGGCTGTTGCATAGCCCTCGCCTTATGTTGTTCTATCAGTTTCTTAGGGTATCCCCTTTTGATAAATTTTTCACCCATTGTGGTGAGTCTATCAATGGTATCTTCTTCACCCTGTACTATCCTCCTGACCCTAAGCAGCTGGCTATAGGGTAATGATCTCACCATGCTCCTGGGATGACAACTGTTGTATTGAAGCAGTGTGTTTTTATCAGTTTTTTTAGTAAAAAGATCCGTGTGTAGAGAGTCTCCTCGTCTACACACTGTCACATCAAGGAACTCGATATGGGTTTCAGAAAAAACCAATGTGAATTTGACCTCAGGGTCAATCCCATTGAGGAAGTCACCAAACTGATGTAACCCCTCAATGGAACCTGTCCACAACAGGAAGATGTCGTCTATGTAACGCCACCACCCCAGCACTTGTCTGAAGTGGTGGCTAACATAGACGTACATCTCCTCTAGATGGGCCATATAAATGTTCGCGTAATTGGGCGCCACATTTGAGCCCATTGCGGTACCACGCAATTGGATAAAGAACTCATCCTGAAACAAAAAATAGTTACAGGTGAGCACAATATCCAATAGCGTGGTCAGAAACTCTCTACATTCCATGGAGTATGGTGAATCAGCCAGACAATTTCTGACTGCATCCACCCCCCTCACATGTGAGATGGATGTGTACAAACTCACAACATCAAACGATGCTAAAATGACATGTGCCGGGAGCTGTACATTGCTGATTTCATTAAGGAAGTGTGTAGTATCCCTTATGTATGACTTGGCTTTCACAACATAAGGTGACAGTATCCTGTCCAAAAAGATGGCAATCTGAGAAAACGGTGAACCAATGCCCGATACTATGGGCCGGCCGGGTGGAGAAACCAATGACTTGTGGATTTTTGGTAGAACATATATTACCGGAGTTCTTGGCCGTTCCACATAGAGAAAAGAATGCAATGGATATTAATTTTACTGCAGGCCAGTGGACTACAGGACCCAAAAATTATTCATTCACCATACAGAAAAGAACAATTAATAATGTGGCTGGAGGTACATTAGGCGTTCACCGTATAACAATTTTACTGTTGGCCAGTTAGATTATAGGCCCCAAAAATTATGCATTTACCGTATATAAAAGATCAAGTGATTATGTGGCCGGAGGTATATTAGACGGTCAATGGATATCAATTTTACTGCAGGCCAGTGGACTACAGGCCCAAACATTATTCATTCACCTAACAGAAAACATCAAGTGATTATATCGCTGGAGGTATATTAGACTGTCATTGGATATCAATATTACTACAGGCCAATACAAATACATGTCAAATACATACAGTCAGGTCCATAAATATTAGGACATTGACACAATTCTAAAATTTTTGCTCTATACACCACCACTAGTGATGAGCGGCAGGTGCCATATTTGATTTCGACGAAATTCGCGAATATTCAATATAATATTCGTCATTATTCTTGTTATCGCGATTAATATGCGATTTAAATAATCGCATATTGCGATTTTAACTTAAAGGCTACTCTCCTATTGAAATAGCAATGCGATTAATTCAAGTTATAATAATCGAATTTCGATTTTAACTTAGCACTGCTATATTCCATATTCGTTAATTCTAGCCTAATATGGAATATAGCAGTGCTAAGTTAAAATCGAAATTTGATTATTATAACTTGAATTAATCGAATTGCGATTTCAACTTGGACCTGGTTTACTATGGTTGGCTTGGTAGAATTAGCGAATATGACGAATATATTCATTATATTCCACAAAACGAAGATAACGAAGTATTCTGCATCTTCGTTTTAGCTACCTATTCATCAACTTCGCTAATTCTAGCAATCATATAGGAAAGTTTACTATAGAGACAGCTAAGTTTAATTCGCTATGCGATTATATTACTTTGCTTTTTTTAAAAAATAAATAGAATAATTATAATATCTGATAATTATTATAATTATTCTATTTATATAAAAAAAGCAAAGTAATATAATCGCATAGCGAATTAAACTTAGCTGTCTCTATAGTAAACTTTCCTATATGATTGCTAGAATTAGCGAAGTTGATGAATAGGTAGCTAAAACGAAGATGCAGAATACTTCGTTATCTTCGTTTTGTGGAATATGACGAATACATTCGTTATATTCGTTTTGTGGAATATGACGAATACATTCATCATATTCGCTAATTCTACCAAGCCAACCATAGTAAACCAGATCCAAGTTGAAATCGCAATTCGATTAATTCAAGTTATAATAATCGAATTGCGATTTTAACTTAGCACTGCTATATTCCATATTAGGCTAGATTTAACGAATATAGAATATAGCAGTGCTAAGTTAAAATCGAAATTCGATTATTATAACTTGAAATAATCGAATTGCGATTTCAAAGTAATTCTCAAATCCGACAGTACATTCTAGTATATGGAGACGTTCTCATGGTGATGGGGACGCTCCATGAGCACGGAAGTCGGCAGAAGCGGCAACGGGCACTGACTGGAGCAGCCAGGAAGCCAGGAATCCAAAGGACAGGTAAGAACAACTTTAGGGAAGTGGGAAAGAAAAAAATATAACAATAAAAAAATAAAAAAAATAAAAAAAATATTCGAAATATCGAATTTATATCACTATATTCGAAATATTCGCGAATTAGCGAAGTGCCGATATTCGCGAAAAAAAATTGATATTCGAATGTTAGCGCTCAACACTAACCACCACAGTGGATTTGAAATGAAACGAACAAGATGTGCTTTAACTGCAGACTGTCAGCTTTCATTTAAGGGTATTTACATCCAAATCAGGTGAACGGTGTAGGAATTAAAACAGTTTGCATATGTGCCTCCCACTTGTTAAGGGGCCAAAAGTAATGGGACAGAATAATAATCATAAATCAAACTTTCACTTTTTAATACTTGGTTGCAAATCCTTTGCAGTCAATTACAGCCTGAAGTCTGGAACGCATATACACTCGTGGCCAAAAGTTTTGAGAATTACATAAATATTGGAAATTGGAAAAGTTGCTGCTTAAGTTTTTATAATAGCAATTTGCATATACTCCAGAATGTTATGAAGAGTGATCAGATGAATTGGCATGAAAATTAACTTAATCCCAAAAAAACCTTTCCACTGCATTTCATTGCTGTCATTAAAGGACCTGCTGAGATCATTTCAGTAATCGTCTTGTTAACTCAGGTGAGAATGTTGACGAGCACAAGGCTGGAGATCATTATGTCAGGCTGATTGGGTTAAAATGGCAGACTTGACATGTTAAAAGGAGGGTGATGCTTGAAATCATTGTTCTTCCATTGTTAACCATGGTGACCTGCAAAGAAACGCGTGCAGCCACCATTGCGTTGCATAAAAATGGCTTCACAGGCAAGGATATTGTGGCTACTAAGATTGCACCTCAATCAACAATTTATAGGATCATCAAGAACTTCAAGGAAAGAGGTTAAATTCTTATTAAGAAGGCTTCAGGGCGTTCAAGAAAGTCCAGCAAGCGCTAGGATCATCTCCTAAAGAGGATTCAGCTGCGGGATCGGAGTGCCACCAGTGCAGAGCTTGCTCAGGAATGGCAGCAGGCAGGTGTGAGCGCGTCTGCACGCACAGTGAGGCGAAGACTTTTGGAAGATAGCCTGGTGTCAAGAAGGGCAGCAAATAAGCCACTTCTCTCCAAAAAAAACATCAGGGACAGATTGATCTTCTGCAGAAAGTATGGTGAATGGACTGCTGAGGACTGGGGCAAAGTCATATTCTCAGATGAAGCCTCTTTCCAATTGTTTGGGGCATCTGGAAAAAGGCTTGTCTGGAGAAGAAAAGGTGAGCGCTACCATCAGTCCTGTGTCATGCCAACAGTAAAGCATCCTGAGACCATTCATGTGTGGGGTTGCTTCTCATTCAAGGGAGTGGGCTCACTCACTATTTTGCCCAAAAACACAGCCATTAATAAAGAATGGTACCAAAACACCCTCCAACAGCAACTTCTTCCAACAATCCAACAACAGTTTGGTGAAGAACAATGCATTTTCCAGCACTATGGAGCACCGTGCCATAATGCAAAAGTGATAACTAAGTGGCTCGGGGACCAAAACGTTGACATTTTGGGTCCATGGCCTGGAGACTCCCCAGATCTTAATCCCATTGAGAACTTGTGGTTAATCCTCAAGAGGCGGGTCTACAAACAAAAACCCACTAATTCTGACAAACTCCAAGAAGTGATTATGAAAGAATGGGTTGCTATCAGTCAGGAATTGGCCCAGAAGTTGATTGAGAGCATGCCCAGTCGAATTGCAGAGGTCCTGAAAAAGAAGGGCCAACACTGCAAATACTGACTCTTTGCATAAATGTCATGTAATTGTCGATAAAAGCCTTTGAAACGTTTGAAGTGCGTGTAATTATATTTCACTACATCACAGAAACAACTGAAACAAAGATCTAAAAGCAGTTTAGCAGCAAACTTTGTGAAAACTAATATTTTTGTTATTCTCAAAACTTTTGGCCACGACTGTACATCAACCGACGCCAGGTTTCATCTCTGGTGATGCTCTGCCAGGCATCTACTGCAACTGTCTTCAGTTCCTGCTTGTTCTTGGGGCATTTTCCCTTCAGTTTTGTCTTCATCAAGTGAAATGCATGCTCAATCGGATTCAGGTCAGGTGATTGACTTGGCCATTGCATAACATTCCACTTCTTTCCCTTAAAAAACTCTTTGGTTACTTTTGCAGTATGCTTTGGGTCATTGTCCATTTGCACTGTGAAGCGCCATCCAATGAGTTCTGAAGCATTTGGCTGAATATGAGCAGATAATATTGTCCGAAACACTTCAGAATTCATCCTGCTTCTTTTGTCAGCAGTCACATCATCAATAAATGCCAGAGAACCAGTTCCATTGGCAGCGATACATGCCCACGCCATGACACCACCACCACCATGCTAAACTGATGAGGTAGTATGCTTAGGATCATGAGCAGTTCTTTTCCTTCTCAATACTCTTCTCTTCCCATCACTCTGGTACAAGTTGATCTTGGTCTCATCTGTCCATAGGATGTTGTTCCAGAACTGTGAAGGCTTTTTTAGATTTCATTTGGCAAACTCTAATCTGGCCTTCCTGTTTTTGAGGCTCACCAATAGTTTACATCTTGTGGTGAACCCTCTGTATTCACTCTGGTGATGTCTTCTCTTGATTGTTGACTTTGACACACATACACCTACCTCCTGGAGAGTGTTCTTGATCTGGCAAACTGTTGTGAAGGGTGTGTTCTTCACCAGGGAAAGAATTCTTCTGTCATCCGCCACAGTTGTTTTCCATGGTAACATGTCCGCCATTTTGTGCTTGTACCGGGGGTCTAAGAAAGTTTCCACCCAGTACTGGTCCTTGGTCTTTATGCTTTTTATATGGGGGTCCCTCTTCAAACACTGGGGCATGAAGGCCCCCATTTTCACTAAATTGGAATCGGTAGAGCGCCCTGGCTCCTGCTCATAGCCCAGGATAATGTTGTCCTCGGTCACCTCCCCCCATTCACCGACAACACAAGAGATCCCAGAAAAGTTTAAAGCCTGCTCTTCTTGCTCCTCCTCCTCCCAATATACACTATCCTCCTCTGACTCCTCTTCAGACTCCTGCTTACATGTCTCAGATGGAGTAGCCCCCCTGGGAATTCATTCAGCATTGTGACTTCCTCATCTTCCTTCTCCTCGACGGCTTGATCAATGACACAACGCAATGCACGCTCCAGAAAGAAGGCATATGGTACGATGTCACTGATAGCGCCCTGGCTGCGACTCCCCAGTTTGGCGATCTCAACAAATGGCCGCAGAAGTCTGGATGCATCGCACATGAGCAGCCACTGGCGCGATAAAAAAAAACATGCTCACCAGAATCTGTCCTGCCACAGAGTTCGTACAGGTAGTCGTTAACGGCACATTTCTGCTAGAGCAGCCTATCAAGCATATACAAGATGGAGTTCCAGTGCGTTGGGCAACACAAATTAGACATCTGATGGGCAAGTGGTGTCGCCGCTGAAAGTCAGCAAGGCGAGCCATGGCCGTGTAAGATCTTCTAAAATGGCCAGAGATTTTCCGTGATCCCGGGGAATTTAGCAACGAATCGCTGCACGACTAAGTTCAGGACGTGTGCCATGCACGGCAAGTGTGTCATTTTGCCCTGTTTCAGCGCGCTTAGCAGATTGGCACCATTGTCGCACACCACTTTATCAACTATCAAATTGAGCGGGGTTAGCCACTGACTGGCCTTTGACCTCAGAGCTTACAGCAGTGCAGGACCGGTGTGGCCCTTGGCTTCCTGGCACAACAGCCATAGCATAGCATGGCAACGTCTCACCTGGCACATCAAATAGGTTCTGGGGAGCTTGGGGAGTGCAGCGGAAGAGGCGGTAGCAGTGGAAAAGGAGGAGTCAGCTGAGGAGGAGACGGAGGATGGAGATGGAGAAGAAGAGGCAGGCCTGCATGCAATCCATGGCGGTAACACCAAATCCACACGGGTGCCACAGTTTACATGCTTGACGGCCGACAGAAGGATCCCCCAGTGGGCAGTAAAAGTTATGTACCTTCCCTGCCCGTGTTTGCTAGACCACGTGTCTGTGGTCATATGTATCTTGGCACCGACACTGTGTGCCAGAGATACATTCAGTTGCCGCTGAACGTGGCCATATAGCTCTAGGATGCCATTCTGGGAGAAATATTTTCTTAGGGGGACCTTCCATTGCGGTGTGCCAATGGCCACAAATTTTCTAAAGGCCTCCCAGTCCGCCAGTTTATATGGCAGTAGTTGGCGGGCCAGCATTTCCGACAAGCCAGCGGTTAGCCATTGGGCAAGAGGGTTATCTGGCGTCAACTTTTTAAGTTCGAACATTTGGGCCACGGAAGCCTGACTTTTGCCAGATGAACGCGACGAAGGCATGGTGGAAGGTGGAGAGGAGGACAAATGGGAGGAGAGAGGAGAAGGAGAAGAGGCAGGACGTGGAACACCAGGAGTGTGTCTTTGTGGGTTATGACGGTGTTGCTTCCACTGGGCTCGGTGATGGGAAGCCAGCTGCCTTCTTAAGGCGGTCGACCCTTGGTGAGTGTTGGGCTTACTGCGACTTATGCGTTGACAGAACAGGCTGCAGATGGCAACACTATTGTCAGCAGCGGACACGCTAAAAAAAGCCCACACTGTGAAGCCATGTGCCAGCGTACTGGAAGCGCCAGATGTGACCGTGCATGGTGGATGGCTTGCTCCAGATACATTTGCATTTGCTTTTTGCCTCCTGGGCACTGCCTGCTTCTCCTCCTTCTCCTCCCTATCTGCTGCTCTGTCTCTCCTATTGAACTCCCCTCCTCTTCCTCTCTTGTGGGCACCCACGTGACGTCTATCAACACTTCATCATTGGATTTGTCACCTTCACCACCACTGACATTAGAGATCTCGGAGTAGGCAGCAACGTATATCACACCAGTTGAAAATAGTTGTTCCAGTAGAGTTTGTCCCTCTGTATAGCTGTGGTATCTCAGCAGAACCGTACACAAATGCTGCACATGCACTATATATAAATTATATTATAGGTATATCACACCCCTGCCTCAATCAGATTTTTTGAAGGGCAACAGTTATATCACACCAGTTGCAATTAGTATTTCCAATAGCGTTTGTCCCTCTGTATAGCTGCGGTATCTCAGCAGAACCGCACACAAATGCTGCACATGCACTATATATAAATTATTTTATAGGTATATCACACCCGTGCCTCAATCAGTTTTTTTAGGGGGTAACAGGTATATCACACCAGTAGAAATTATTTGTTCCAATAGCATCCCACCAGATGCATTTGTCATGGGTCAAAGTTTGGCACAATGCAAAAGAATATGCCGCCAGCGGACATCGCCATATGTTCGCCTGTTCTGCGAACCGCAAGCAAGCAAAGTTTGCAGTAAAACCACCGCCGGGCGAACCGCAATGCCATCTCTTTTGATGAGTTATTCCTAGGAGAGGTCATCAATATCAGATAGATAAGGGTTTGACTCCCAGTACTGATTTTGAATTATAGCTTGTATTATATGCCACAGCTCAAATCTTAATGTATTATTTGATGACACGATTTCTTTTCTTTCCTTTAAGTTGGGGTTTCTCAGGATTCGGGCTTAATATGTACATAAACTTTAGATGTATGTTGGCCAAACTTCGAACATGCGCATGAGGGTCTGCCAACTCTTCCACAATAGCAGAGGTTAGATAAAGAAAAGGATCGGGCAGTTGTGCCTTTTTTGTTTTTAGGGAGATGGAAGTGTCTAGTAGCAGTTTCCTCCACCTCTTCATACTGAGAACACATTCTTGAAAGGATGTGCATGAGGAGATTGGGAGTGATAGCTTCAGCTGCAAGAGCATTTAACTTATAGCTATTTTATGTGTATGTTTTTTCTTAGATCTATTTTTCCTCTCTACACAGCCTTATTAGAACTAACTGTATCAGCAGATACTAATAAAACCCCATAATGGTCACCTGTCTTAAAAAAATGCTCTTTTTATCTGAAATAATAACTCCCCTAGTTGTCCATTCTCTTTAGTATTCAATTCAAACTTCTTTCATCCACAAAATTCTCAACAGTGCTGGTCCTCCATTCTCTCTACTCCCTCATCTCTCTTCTACTGCCCTACCCATTCTGTATGTTTTGCGAACTATATTATTGCATCTTCAAATCTCCCAAATCTCTGTTTTTGACCTACAGGAATGTTTTTTTTGCTGCACTTGTTCTTTGGATTTTCCTGCCCCTGACAAACCAATTGATACCAAACATTAAAATCTACCTGAAAACCACATAATGTTAGTAAAGCC